>NC_058025.1:8912633-9284864 GCF_019176455.1 Solea senegalensis | reverse complement strand
ATTTGATTCATCCATCAGTGACAACACTACTATTATTAACTTTTGTCTCTAGATAGTTATGATGAAGTTTTTGTCTCCAGCCATCCATCCACAAAACTGTCAGCACATTGTCTGACAAGTGCGAGTCTATCATTGTCATTCATTTGTGCTCATCAGGCACAACAGGAACACGATGGCATAGGAGACAGTGGAGACTGTAGCTGATGTTTTCTTTTCTTTAATTTATCTCCTGCATTTGTTGACTTGCCGTCTTTTTTTATTTTATTTTGATTTACTTTTTTAATGAAACCACTATTGCTGTCTTTCAATGGCAGCTTGTCCATCTGTTGGGACAGTTGGAGTGCACTGCTTTGAATTTGAAGTTGGCAATCTGTCAGTGTATCTGCTTTCACCGTCCCATTAGATTTCAACTCAAACTTGGAGGTATTTTGACAGTAAAAGAGATTTTGTACTTTTGTAACATCGTTTTGGGTAAAGACATCCGCACATATACATACTGCATGACGCCACAGTACAGTAAGAGCCACATAATATAAGACAGAAAAATGCAGAAAAGTGTCTTGCACACCAAATCACAGCCTTGAAATTATTCCAGAAAGGTATGTGGGTTTGTGTTGGTGAGGTTGCATTTTTTTTCCCCAGTACTGCGTTTGTTCTTTCTGAAGTCTTAGTCTAGTGTTAACCTGCTGATGAACTGAACTTCACTGTGGTTTGTATCACCCCAGATTTCCCCACAGTACTTAGTTTTTCCACTTCTCATTAGAGGAAAAAAGTGTTCCTCTGCTGGGCTATTGAACTGCCACTGTACGTGCAAATCTTTGTCTTCGTTCATGTTTTGGGCGTGTATTTCTGACTTTCTGAGCCATTTTATTAATCTTCTCTTTTGGTTATTGAGCAAAACAAAATTAAAACAACATCTGCTGTGTTGAGAAATGGATTATGGTTGGTATGACATATAGCTATTTTAGGTTGTGTGTCTTCGAATGGCGCATACGTTTGTGGGTGCATACCTGCCTGCCTTGCCGCTTGTCAGACTCAGAGGGAAGACTGGAATAGGCAGCATTTTCCTCTTATTAAAGGGTGTTTGATTTCAGTCCAGAAGCCAAATGGGACAGACGATGGAAGGAAGCATCCAAAGGTGATGAAACAGAGTGCTTGTAATGTGGATGTCGGCTCGCAACGTTTCAAATAACCACTTTAGTCTGTTTATGTTTTTTTAAGTCTAGCTGTTAAGCTTATTTGTTCTTGTGGGACATGAAAGGTCAGAGGAAAGGAAGGCCCTCCTCTGCAGGTCATACCCGATACAGATAACCCCATCCTTTGCCTGGTGCACCTCAGACACCCACACACTTGCTCTTGTGTGCCAGAAGATATTTGTTCTTGTGAATCGCAGCTTTAGATCTTCAGAAACAAAGATTGGCCCTTTTATTATTTAAATTGTTATGCTAATGTGTTGTTGGTGTAGAATCGTTTTCACAAAAGTGCCTTTTTTCATTTACAAAGAAACGCCGATCTGCCGTAGGTTTCATTTACATGTTCAGTTTGACCTTAATGAGCTAAGGGCTGTTGAAGTGAAACTTTCTTGTGTTCATTTCCATCATTTGCGATTCATCAAAGGAAGTTTTTTTATAGCTGCAACAAGTAATATCAGTAAGTAGTATATACTACAACTATACAGTATGTGTATATTTTAATTATAAATATATATATATTGTTTTCCCACTTGGTCAAACACAGTAAAGATCAGTGTAGGCTTTTTATTTTTTTTGAAGGAAGTGACTTTCACGTCGTCTTTTTTTTGGTCAATTTTATATACTTTTTTTAATCCCAACTTCTTCTGTTGTTGTGGGAATGAGACATGTATTTCAGCTCCACTTTCTGATGATCAAATAACACATTTGTCTCTGGAAATTAGTAATGGGTGAAGTGACCCTTCAAGTTATATAGCTAAATAATGGTAAACATTACAAACATAAACAATACAAATTCAGCCTATTAACATGTTTGATGGTGTATGCCACTTTATTTATTTATTTTATTTTAATGTAAGCTTTATTTAAAATGAATAAAATATGCTTTCATGTTTATAATATTGCTAGTTTGGAGAGATGTTTTTTTATGACCGTTTTTACTTTACCAGTACATCTCATTATCTGCAAAATTGTGTAATGTATGTTCAAGTAGTTATGACTTGTTTGATCGTTACTAAGCGATACAGTGTTAAATCTCAAACCAAAGAACCTTTAATTGTACCCAATCATCAATACAGTGTTCTTAGGATGAAAAGCATTTCTACGTGTTGCACAACCTCTCGCACGGTTGCAGCTGCCTTTAATTAGGCTCGCATTTCAGCACAGACAGGGAAATGAGTAGGCGGTCTATTCCCCGTGCAAAAATAGCACAGACACGCAATCAGCCAGAATGCAGGATCTCTGTAACTGTGTCAAGACTGCCATTTAGCATTAACGTTCCACCCTGAAGTAATATTGATTCATGATCAATGTTTGATGTTATTTCAATCAGTGTTATTCACTCATTGATTGAAGATCAAATTAACACTAACACAATATAAAATCAACTCTGCCTTACATCCAGCATTGTTCTGTGGTGACTTGCCAAGACTTGCTAAGTCAGCTAACAATTACCGAGTGTATAGAGGAAAATCAGAAGTCTACCAGCAGGCAGCCATTTTAGAATATTCTTGATTACAACACAGTCACACTTTATGAAGCACTTAAATCCTAAATAATAAATATTAAATAAAGGCTCTGATGTTGATTTTATGTTGGAAAAGGATGTGGACAGACTAATCACTCCTCAGTTCACCTTTGAGTCATTAGAGTTGTGTAAATATGGGCAAAGGGAAATTACATGCTTTTATTTGATTTTCCCATCGAGGCTTTGATTAATCGCAGATCTGGAATTGTAGCTAATTGAGTGACAATAAAGATAGACAAATCATGATTGCCTCACACACACTATTCACATCATTCGCGTCACATTTTTGTAATTGTAGACCAGAAGTTGAACACATACAGCTGCGAGTGAAACAGAATTATAAATGAGGAAAAACAGCTTCAGGAAAATAAGAAGAAATTATTCCACTTCACACTTTTAAGGCAACAATAATGCATTGTTACCTGAGACTTTCGACTGTAGCTACATTTAAGTGACAGGTAATCATTGCAGCCAGTGCAGAACGTTGCAGAGCAAGTTTTATAGCAACAATAGTGTCAGCAGCTTAATCACACATCCACAGGGAGAAACACGAGTGCTGCTTCCGAGCAACACATTTTGTGATAGCCCAAAGAGAGCTGGTGTACAGTGGAAAAAGCCCTTCATCTGACCATTCCTGCTCTGTTCAGGGCGACAAATTGAATCTAAGACAGATGGTCCAGGACTGTTATATGTGGCTAGCATACTAACATCAACAACATCATTTCTCCTGTTATCTCCTAAACCACATAAAAAACAAAAACACAACGTGTCAGTGTCATCCGTGGACCTAGTTTAAGTTATTTGTTAAGACTTAAGTGTGGTTATTATGATGAGAAAAGCCGGTTGAAAAACATTTCAAACTTTTGTTAAAACACAACAGTGACATTGTAGGTCTGCAAATTATAAGACAACTTATTTAGCCTCATTTTGGTAGTCTGGTTAAAATATGGTTTCCACGTGGATATGTGGATAAAAGAGAAGACAAATAAGTGTCAATGTTATTTTATATGTCAATTCGACAACCAAACCAAAACTGGTATTGTGTTCATTGCCTGAAAGGCAGGAGGGAGGCAGACGGAGCAGAGAGGGACAGAGAGAGAGAGGGCCGTCTTGCTGATTCTATGATTAAATAGACGTCCCACAGCTGACGCCAATCACTTGATGGAGTGGAGTGAGACAGGCTGCCAGCTAAACCTGGAATACATGGCACAAGCAGGTCAGAGGCAGACCAAACCACATATAGACAACCCAGGGCAATCACATTTACATTATTTTATATTATTATTATATTGTCATATTTTTACTTGGAGTCATCTTAACCCAAGATATTTAACAGAAGTGGGTTGTTGCATCATTTTTTTGGCAAATACAGAACCTTAACATTCCTTGCTATGCTAGAACCTTAGAGATAAATCAAGCAAATGAGACATGTGTAGAAGTTAATAGGAATCTGCTGGTGCATGTTGAATCAATTGGTCATCATTTATGAAGGCTCATGCCAACTCACACTGCACGTCAGGGCGTAAAAAAAAAAAAGAGTTATAAAATATAAGGAGGCCTCTGTAGACCTCTGCAATAAAGTAATGGCTAGGTATAGATCAGGGCGAAGGTATAAAACCAATTCTAAAGTTACGAGTGCTCCCAATAGCAGTGGCCTCAATAATGTGAAATGGAAGAATTTTGGAACCAATGGGAGTATCGATGGATGGGTGGATGGATGGATGGATGGCTCTCATCCTAGAGTTGGGTGTATGGGCACACTGAGAAACCAGCTAATGAGTGCCTTACTCAAAAAGGTGAACATAACGCCACGCTCCCTCTATTCACTTAGAGCCTGTCATCAGTCCATCAAACGGGACTTTGAGCTAGCGTGGCCACATACTTAAAATAAAAGACAAAGGGTTCTACAAAGTGAACTTTTTTGACGAAGGTCATTTAAAGGACTTGGAGTGCACGAGGAAAGCTATTTCCTGGTGTGATGAGACACAAATTGTATTTGGAAAATACCATGCCTGTTGTGACACCTGGTAGCGTTAGTGGCACGACCCTGTTGTGGTAAATTCTTAATGATTTAGCTTTTAGTGCATCACTTAATGAAAAAGAATTTACAAAGGACAATAATGGCTTTGGTTTGGGACATTTCCGTGCCTCAATTTGAATGAGTTACCCAGCCAAACCCCAGACTCAAAGCTGTAATTGCTGTCAAGGGGATCACTAGTTACTAAGTGCGTACTGTATATTGATTGTCATTTTTACACAATACAGTTGTTTGCACATTGTGTGTACAGTGGCAATTATCTATTTACTACTCGGTTAACATAAGTTGTGCAAACGGTGTAGGGTTTGGATGACATTTAGGCCCATGGATGCAGTCTCATGTTGGGGACACGCTACACAACTGTCGTTACCAATTTTGAAAAGACTTGGAGCACACACTAACCGATTTCAGCAGATTTGTTATGACGGCTGAAAGATGACTGCGCCTGAGGGATCCCAGATTACATGACTTGTCGAACCAACTGAACGTATCAAACCCTAGAATAACACGTTATAAAACTAAAGCTACGGGCTGTACAGAATCTGATAGAGGGCTGGACTTTGCACATGCCTGGTTTAAAGGGTAAACAAATATTACCATCATTGTTTTGATATTCCCGCTACTTCCTGTCGTCGGCATCTTCTGACACTATATCCCGTTTCCCACCTACTCTTTTTTCATTGGCTGTTGGCAACATGTGCTTGCAGTTCCTGCTCCCTTTAAGAATGAAGCCTAGAGCCTAGGTGAAAACTTTGCATTGAAATATTTAAATTATTGTATTATAGTGATGTGAGGAAAGTGCACTGCATATATTTTTATATATTTTTTATTTATTTATTAAATTGTATGGATTTAACTATCTGAGAGTCTTTTAATGAGTCATTGGCTGTTAGTACGTTGGGTTATACAGTAGGCTTAGTATATAGGTTGTGTAAATAAATTGTCGACGTCATGTGGCAGATTTAACAAACAAAGTCAGCTATGGTTACGATAAAATATCTGGGGTTTGCATCAGCTGTAAATATTGTCTCGAGGCAATCTGCTACCCACACAGATCTTCACAATGCCCTGTATAAAATGAGGCAAGGATATTGTACTGAAAAGCTGTATCAACAAGACCTATGAGGTAGATTGTGTTGGCTCCAGTTATCAGGGAAGCGTGCAGGCTCATAAACTCACCTCAGAACAGAACATGTCGACATCTTATTGAAATTCTAAATCTTGCGTTACTCATTTGAAATCAGACTGGGACTTTACACTACGTGTTAGTGCACCAAACTGAGCCATCAAAAGTATTCAAAGCAATCACTTCAAGTAAAGTTATTTTCTGTTTAGGCATTTAAAAAATGATGAGGCAATTTGCCACTTCTCCTTCTCAAACAGATGTGATAAATGATTTAACTGTCGAAAATCTGCCAGTCCCAAATTACACAGTTGGGGAGTCTAAAGAAGACCACTAAAAAGACAGCTGGTCAATCTTCTGTCCTTTGAAATGTATTTGGAGGATTCAGTGCAGAAATTTAGCTTGGTGAAATCACTTTAGCAGAATTATTCTTTTTATATTTTTGGTAGTGTACAATCACCTGATCATATGAATTGTTGTTTTTCCATTACCCCAGATTGAGCCTTAGGTCGGTTCTCCAACACACTTTTAAGGGAAGAGTGAGATGAGGGATATGTGGCCTCAACTTCACCAATAAATGTTGCTAAAATTTTACACACTGTTCCTTTTAAAATACAAGAGTAAAACCTCTTCACCTTTTTATTCATGTGTTTCTTTACATTTAAACCAGACTGGACCTGTGAACCTCAGTTATGTGCTTTTTATGCTTGTCATCCACACACAACCACCTCCTACTATTAATATGTTGCACTTCATTCATTCAAAAAAGAAATGCTGATTAATGTCTAACACTTTTGCACTTTAGCTATATAGACATGTAATGTCAAGGAGACAGTGTTGCTCAACACATTCTCTATAACGTGCGCTCTCTCTCTCTATAACGTCTGATTGCTGCATTCTTTTTTTGTCATGATCATGTGGTGTATGTTTTTTCTTTTGAATACTTCATATATGCGGCTTTCACTGTCCTTCAGGGGTTTTCCTTTACCCATGCAAACACAGACACATGGAATTAAGCTTTGATCTGTAAAGCATTAGAGGAATAATACACGACAGTAAATGTAAACGTCTATATGCAAAAAAAAAAAAAACATTCCATGGGACATCCCCACAAGTAGAAATAACTTTTATATCTGTGTTATAAAAGTGTGACATTCACTCTCTTTTTCTATCAACACAAAGGTCAGCCAGTAGGGTTTTTGAACACATAAACATTGTTTTTATTCAAACACAGCCCTTGGGTTCACTGAAATGTGACCTGACCACTGAAGAACTGTGTCTGGATGCTGCACATCATGCATCGCCTCAAATTATGTTTTCTTTGCTCTGTTTCTTTTATGTCTTTGGCTTGATTGGGGTTTTTATTGGTTTAGTAAGGATACTGTTGCTGCTGACACTCTTTAAGCTCGCACCACCCGCAAAGCCCACTGTAATTTTAATAGGTGGTTTTTCAGTTTTAATGCGGAGAAGTTGTAAAAGTGCAATCAGGTCTGCCTCTCTGTGTGACTGCATAAATCTAATATTAATAAAGCCATTCCCATCGTGGTATACGTTTAGTGTAGCACTGCCTGTCAACTTAACGACAGCAAAGTCTTCTTACTGGTTTGCAGTGCTGGCATTTTAATTTGCTCGGCATAAGTCCCTAATCACAGGACAACATTTCATTGTAATTGCTGTGAACAAGTGGGACTGAGGCAGAGAAGCAGTAATAAAGGCTTGTGTTCTCTGTATGTTATGCAATGAGGCAGAGGGGCGATGATTGTAGGAGCACACTGCAGTTAAATGAAAAGTAGAAACTGGCTTTCAGTAAATGGTGAAAAATGTGTATATTCCTTTTATTTTTTAATGAATACAAAAATAAGAAGGCTATTTTTAAGAACGCTATTGGTCTGACGTGCTGTTTTCTTCACCTGTCATCACCGATGCATGAACTGTGAGGTCAGAGACATGCGGGACACAAAACAAGTTAGAGGACGAATAAACAGCACCACCATGGACCTCAGTGACAGTGTTACAGTGATTGCTATTTTATATCTTTTACTTTAGCCCCTTTCTCAATCAATCATCATATCATCAGATTAATGAAAAATAATAAAAAAATAATTGAACGTGGTCCCAAGTTATAAAAAGTAAGGTTCTCTGCAAATATTCATGGCTAATGGGAAAGCTAATAGCCAGAAAATGATGTCCATCACAGCGTTTCATCAGAAATGCAGCAGGAATTTGAACCACAGCCAAAAATGAAACAGCAAAAGAAGAAATGAGCTTGTTTGCCCGGGTCTTGCATTCCCAGTAATGCCAATTTGGATCTGGAACTGATAAAAACCCATGTGCATCGCACAGCAATTTGATGTGGGAGTGAATGCCAATTAAACATATTCCCATTGGTAAATAACCTGTTCATACAAGGGTTTAAATGGGGTTTCTGAGCAGGGTATTTAAGAGCTCATGGTACCAGATAATCCCAATAGATCTCTTTGCTTCCAAAATGTGGACTTACTTGTGGTTTCCGAGTCTCTCAGAGTAGAAAAGGAGACATTGCCTTCATTTACCAGCTTCTTTTTCTGTGGAACCAACTCTCAGTTAATGTTTAGGATCTAATTTTCACTGATACAGCTGACACTGCCCGCGACATGTGTTTTTGTTGTTGTTTTTCCTACACACACCAACACTACTCATTGTTCAATTAACCTCTTAGCCAGGGCTAAGGTACCACCGTGCTTCCTGGTCCCGCAAATTTTTTCTTCCCTCCAAGGAACCCGAGCCCCATAGAACTGCATACTTTATTGCCTGATTGTGGTCGGGGAAAGTATTGTATTGTAATCGTCATTTAATGTCTGTGTTCACTGTGTTATTACATTATGTGCAGCGTTGGTTAGTTCCCCTGTCCCAGTGATGTGCATCCATTGAGTTAATTAGCGTGTTGACTTTATTTAAGGATGGAGTTGTTTTTTTGGCTTCTGGGTCGGAGTCTGGTGCACACTGTTGATGCGACAGCTTGCTGGGAGGCTGAGTAGTAGCTTTTTGTTTGTTTGTTTCTTTTTGTTGTTTTTGGCACTGTAAATAAACTCACACTACTGTTTTTTTCATTGGAGTTCACATTGTTTGCACATTGTTGTGTTCTTCACACCAACAGCAACCACCTCCACTTCAGGATGCTACCATCCTGAAGTGGAGACATCCTCTCTGCATTGTGAGGTTAGACTCGAAACCTTACTCCCTGATAACATTTATATTTCAAGGCTGACTCTGGTGAGCCCTGCACCTTTATGTTGCTATAGGCCAAGACTGCTGGAGGAACTCTCCTATTGCACTGAGCACCTCTCTCTTTCATATATTATATGAAAGAGAGAAGGGTGTAGTGAACTACTGCATATCCTTGTACCTTTGTATCTTCAGCGTCTGTGGTTTCCTTCTCTGCTGCTGTTCTGCACGTTTATATTACCAGCCTGTTCTATGAGCAATAAGATTACCTATTATTTGTTATTACCATCGTTGCTGCCACTAATAATTATTATCACTAATGACCATGTCTCACACCATAAATGTTTGTCATTGATGTCAAAAATACAACAAAAACGATGTTTAAAAAAAAAAGTGGTCACTTGGATGTGACTGAACATGCTGTTTTCATTTTACACGCCTGTGCATTTATCATAAGGTCACTTTTCACGTGTGAGGTCTTTCAATATCTATTCAGTGTGAAACAACAGCGTGGCCGATGAGGAGCTGGTGCAATAATAATAAGGAATCAGTATCAATAGTACGACAGTGATTCAGCCATTTACCAACGGATTATATCTGTTAAAAAAAGCTGACCTGTTGCTTTAACAATATTATTATAATATAATATTATGTTATCATCATATGTTATTATGTTGCATCTTCTTGGTGGTTCATAAGTCTGTAAAAACAAATTTGATTTTATATCTACATAACGGTACACATCTTCTGATTGTTGCACCAGCTAAACCAAAAAAATCTCCTGATGTCCTCCTGCTTCCCGCTTCCAGTCCATATCCATATGAACAGACTCCATATATACATATATATCTTAGACTTAGTTAAACACCATAGGCGGTGCCCATAAAGTTTAATGTTAGCTCTAACAAGATGTCAAGGTCATGCTGTTGTAATGTTATAGGAAGCCTGGCTCTCTCACCATGGCAAGTAATGAAGTTCTATTGGTCATAGTTGAGAAGGCCCATTGTTCGGCTCAGAGAGGGAACGTTAATGGAATGGATTATTCACGGCAGCCTGGTGAGAGGTTTATCACTCAGTCAAACTGAGATATATTGTCCGTACACGTCCCCTGTTGGTGTTCTACTATATAGTCTGAAATAAACACGGTCCCACACACAAAATGCTGTGGACTTTCACTTCAAAAAATCCATAGCAGCAACAGTGCTAATGTCTTTTTGTCTCAATTCAGTCATTTTACTGTTGATTACCGAAATCCGGTCTAGCATTTCTGTTTGCCTAGATAACAGAGCTGTACTGCACCGTCAGTAAAATTAATAATATTTTAATAAAAGTTTAGAGAGAATGCAACAGACTCCTCTGTCGTCTGTCAGTGCTGCTGCGAGGCTGCAGGTACGGCTGCTAGAGAAAGAGGCACAGAGAGGGCGAGGTGTCATCTGCTCCCTTTGCTGCATGTTTGTTCAACAGGTGGATTGTCCACAGTCCCCACTCAATCGTGTGTATGGCTGCGCACAGAGGACAGAACATGTCTTTCAAGGCATTGTGTTAAAATATGTCCAATCATAACAAACACGGGTAATATGAAATGGATGCCACTGACGTGAAATTTCCTGGAGACCGCGGTGATTTGCTCATCTCAGATCAGTGGGGAAAAAAAATCCCCAGATTGGCTCCAAGCTAACATCCTTAGTGTTCATTATCATTATCAATGTGTCTGGGAAAAAAATTAAATTCTGTACCAGATTGAGTCTGAC
Source organism: Solea senegalensis (assembly GCF_019176455.1). Classification (NCBI taxonomy): domain Eukaryota; kingdom Metazoa; phylum Chordata; class Actinopteri; order Pleuronectiformes; family Soleidae; genus Solea; species Solea senegalensis. Next base: position 9,274,030 of record NC_058025.1, on the reverse strand, counting down.
AGGCACGTCGTAGAAAACATAGTGTGTGCATATCTTAAGCAGATTAGTAGGCTGTGGTAGCAAGCTTTAATTTTTTTCTCTCGTTTTCTCCCTGTTGCTCTGTGATTATGCTGATCAATATTAATGGATGAATCGCTAATGTGAAATAGGAATGTGTATATGAATGTGAAAGAGAAGCTGTGAGGTGCTTAAGAGTCCTGAGCATGTGCTTTTTTGGCACCAGAGGTTACGGAGCAAGTCCCATTTGAGTTTTGAGGTTGTTATGTTTCATTTCCTTTTTTGTTTTTCTCTTTTCACTTTCCTACGTCACGCTCCTCCCATCCGATTCTACATTCTTCACCATCAATGTCCTATTTTTACATTTACATATGTCATTCCCAGACATTTCTCCTTATAGAAAGAACATAAAAGAGATGTACAGCCCCGCTATAAATCACATCCACCCAATATTCTCTGAAATGAGATTAGACAAACAGGAGACGGGCAGAATTTAGTGATTCCCATCAGGAGGGGTACTCATAAGGGTACTGTGAGTACCATATTGTATTGTATCTAGTCCAATCCAACTTTATTTCTAAAGCACTTTCCAAACAACAACAGCTGTGTTGTACATCAAAGATAAATACAACACATAAAGTATAAAAACACAAGACCTAATAGAGCAGTAAAACCTACAATGAAACAATACAGATATATTAAATACAACACATGCAAAGTGAATGAAGAAATCTGTCCGTTTGGCGTTGATGTCATTTAAGCCCATTCAAGCTTGTTTGACACTCTTGTTCTTGTTGTGCGTGTTCATTAATGTTTGTGTCACCAAACGGTACTTCCTATTCATTCATTGCATATTATCATTTCCTATGATAAATAATTGTTTGAATAATTGTTAGAGCTCTATACCCTGCTGTGCCACAAAATAGTAGTGTGATAGAAACAATTTCTATCACAGATTGAATTGAGTTGTATTCAAATATTGTCGGATTTACTGTCACAGTCATTTTAAAATAATGTATCTATTTTCCCTAGGTATAAATTTAACACCTTAGGGCTTGAGACGTACAGTTAAACAGTTCAATTACCTGCCACAGAATATATACAGTAAGTCCAAATGACACCATATTTGCTCATCAAGTGTAGATGTTTTTTTTCCCATGACTGCCGAGCAGACAGCTAAAGATAAACTCAGTCTCTAATTTCATCCGAAAGATGATGATCTCTATTTTGGTTTGGCCTGATTAGCATTTCCTATTAGTCAGATATGAACGGGTGTTTGCCTGCACATGTGTGTGGGAATGTATGTGATTTCTAGCCTGTCCAAACTTGAATTCACTGTACTATATCCTTTTAAATACTCGAAATACTCCTGTACTACATAATATGCCAGGGCTCTTTAGTATGAACCCACACAGATTTCACAATATAGCTTTGTTTGTCAGGAAACTGAAATGACTTTGTAATCGGTGTATGATTATGTGATGGAAATAGACGCACTGGAACTGTGGTGGAATGTCATTTTTAATGTGAATTTTTTTTGGTTTGTGGCAAATAAAATAGACTTTGGTCGTGTAGCACACTGCACACACTGTGTGGATGCAGCCTGGAATTTGGATAGTGGGTAAGAGAGGGTGAGAGAAAAGACATAAGAAAGGGAATTGGGATCTAAGAGGCTGAGAAATAGAAAAGTAGAAGAGAGAAAACAGAATTGCAAATAAAGCTCAGAGGGTGGTCTAGCTCTGTGCTCGCAGTTTTTCAAGATGCAGCACTATCAAGAGTATCAAGTTTTAGGAAGAATAAAGGTATGCGGTAAGGAGAGGGTGGGGGCAAGTGGAGAGGGAACGAACACTGGTCAATGAGGGGGGGTTTAGTTTTCCATAGAGAAACTGTGAAAGAAGCTAAGGGCCAAAAAGAGATAGAAGCGGTAAAGGAGCTTCATGGATGAAAAGTGGAGAGCTACACTGCCAGCTGCACTGCATAATGCATGCGGTGTGATTTGGTGCATGTAAACGCTCCTTAAATCTTTCATAAGACCCGTTTGACCAAGTGATACTATGAGGGAGAAACAAAAACTGGCCAACGCAGACAGAGCAGAAAGCAGGGGGTGAGGAGGTAAAAGCCTGGGACAATGACATGTCCTAATAAATGTGTGAGTAGCTGCATGTGTTTGCGGTGGTGAAGTCTGGAATATTGTGGTCGAGCTCTCTGAGGGGATGGAGGGAAGGCGCTGACTGTCTCCAGCGAAAAACGGGTCTTTTCACAGTACAGCAAGCAAGTGAATTGGGGATTATACAAAAGTGCCTACAGGCCACGTTACCACTTCAAATAAATTACTGCTTTTAAAAGTTTTAAGGTGCTTCTGAAAATTGCATGAAGGAAAGAAGGGCACGTCGATAGCTCTTGGAGAGGCATCAATATATGTATCAGACCAAGCGAATAAGTCAACTGAAATTAAAATCATCAATAACCTGCATCTGGGTCTTGGTTCTTTCATGGCCTGACATTATCTCTGTCTTTACCCATCAGTCTTTGATCATCATGGCAAAGCTTTGAGACACTTTTAACTCTCTTATGACCATCATGATCGTCGTGGCGCCTGGATTTATTTAGATTTTATGGCTATAGAATGCTCAGTGAGTGAGTGTTTCAGCCTTAACTTTCACTTTTGATATCTGGCAGTTATTCAACCGGAATTACGTGACTGAGAAGCTGACGTCACAAACGTGTGACGCGCTGGTGAATCTTGAAGTCTCTTTTTCTCTGCTTTCCATCCGTCTTCTACCGCTTCACCCTTCCCATGAGGCTCGTGGGGGGAGTGCTATGCCAATCTCAGCTGGCATAGGGTGAAAGGCGGGGTCACTCTCTGGACAGTCCATAGTTTTTGAATATTGCTGATATCACAAACGGTCTAGGAGGTACGGTAATGAGAAGTATGCATCCCAAATGACGCCAGGATGGGAACAGAAGGGTTAAGGTATTAATGGAATTGAATTGAAACCTCATTCTTCCTCGATATGGACCTATTTATTAACACAGTGGTGCATTCCCTGCAGTGTTAGTAAGACCTTACTGGGCCTTGGCCTCCAAAAAAGGGGATGAAAGACCTTTGTTTATTTATGAGTAGAGGACAAAATGTCACCGGCACAGAGTATCCAGATCTGACCCATGAAGTTGTTGCAAGAGGAAGACGCTTTGTTCGTCTCCTCTTCATGAAAACTCATATATTTGTCATTACAACAGTGAGTTTAAGAAAATAGTTTAACTTTTGATTGCAGCATAGCCACTCATAAACTGCTACCAGGATGAAGATGTTAAGATTTTTGTCAAGTGAAGGCATCAGACTTGGTTTTCTTTCATCACAATTTCAAACCTCATTACTCATAAGTGGCCTATGTTGCAGAGAATGAGAGCTGGGAAGTGTTTTTTTGCAGACATTTTTGGTTCTGTGAATCCTCACAGAAATCCCCAATGAAATGGGGGGGAAAAAAGAAGACATTACCTGAATATATCTTTTTACCTTGTTGACTGAATCCTTACAACACAACCAGACCCTCTTGGAGTTGCGTCACAGAATTATAGTATGTGGACACAGGAACTAGAACCAAATAGCTCTGTAGTGTTAGTTTTAATGACTGTGTCTGTTTTAACCTTCAACGATCAGGCTTTAATACGAAAGCTTTAAAACTCCAATGTTAAATATCTTGGGTGGAGAAACTGAACAAATCACGCTCCCCTCTGCTGCTGCTTCCTTCCTGAGTAAGCAAGGCACTTAACTTTGTGCAGCTCCACTGGAGCATCTCAGTGGCACATGGCAGATGACTGGGATGATCCCGAATTTGAATGTGGGAAACAGTAACTAACCCTGAATGGGAGCAGAAGATTAGTTTCCTCGGCAGAACATTCAGAGATGAATTTCTGCTGCTGGGAAAAAAAGTATTTCCATCCATTGTATTCTCTCAGGGGCAGGTGCTAACAGTATACCTCTTTGTGGTGTTTTTACAAGTGTTTCTTCATTAAAAGTGCGCTGCAGTCACTCCAAGCGAGACTTTCAAAAATCCAACAGAGAATCTCCAAAAGAGAGGGAAAGTAGGAGGTGAACAAGAACTGTTTCACTGTATGGGTAATCACACTCTGTATGATTTTACTAGGAACTGGTCCAGTAGGAATAAAATAGTAGAAAAATTGTAATAATTTAACATTATGCCCCCTTTATTCACCACATTTACACACATTTATTTTTTTAATGTGTCTGCACATTTGCCAACAAAGAACCAGTGTTTACAAAGGTCTGCTGTTCAAGGTGAAGTCAACCTGTTTTTATAATTTATTCATTTTAACAGAAAATGCAGAGAGTCCAACGTCAAGTGGGTCCATCTTTATCTCTTTCTTCACTACTATCTGTCAATGTTACCGTGTAATTGATGAAAACGATCCGTGTTGCCCGCCTGATGAAGCTATGCTTTTACAGAACTGTTACAGAGATAATAACTGATTAAATTATATCATGTGCAGTTTATGTATATGTATATATATATATATATATATATATATACACATGTATACATATATATACATGTATATATATACATATGTATATATATATATATGTATATATACATATATGTATATATATATATGTATATATGTATATATATATATATATATATATATATGTATATATGTGTATATATATATATATATATATATATATATATATGTATACACACACACACATGGAGAGGCCTGCATTGGACCAACAGGAAATGATACTGCCCAACTTGTCATTTTGTATTTTGATAAATGCCAAGTTGGACATTAGGGAGGGATTACTGTCTTTGGAAATCATATATGGCACTAAGATTGGGATTTGTTTGAGCAAGTTGTTTTGTAAGAAACCAGCTGCCTGTTTTACAAACATGTCACTTTAGACATTTCATTAGAGAACCACCAGCACGTTTGCGAAGTTGGTGTGACGCGTGTTCAATACGCTTGCTATAGACTTTTGCAGAGATCCAAAGATTACAAATCCCTAAATGTGGAAAAAGCTTACCCCCAACCCTTACACTACAGCTACTGTGCAGACACACACACACATTTATCACAACTGTTCTGCATGAGTGTCACTCTAGAGTATTCAGTATTACTTATAAAAACTAAACATACAAATAATAAAATAATGAAAACTCACCAATTTGCATCTTGATGGCTTTAATTGGTGGATTTGGGATTGATTTATTTATCCTTTGTGTGTGTGTGTGCATGCTAGTGTTCTTTATTTGACATCAGAGATGGAGAGAGGCAAGAGGTGGGGGCTTCAGTGGAGAAGGAGGATAAAACTATAGGTTTACGTTGAAGAGAGAAGACAAAGAGAGAAAAAAAACATATAAAACACAGAGATAGAGACTATGGAAATAGACAAAATATGATGTTGCAAGATAAATAGTAAAACAGAGAGCAGGTGAGCGAGATATTTGAAAGTAAACATTTAAATCAAAGAAATGTGTGCAGCTGTCAAGGCACAGTATTCATATAATAACAAATAGTTTTTTCAGTATTTCCTTTTTGCAAAAAGTTGCCTTACATAAATACCTGAACAATGGTTCTAACTTGTTTACCTCTTTAATATTAATATTATTAAGTCAATTAGTAAGATTTATTATGGATGCTACAATACTTTATTTTTAAGGTGTTGCATATAGACGCGCCATGATTCATCTTTGTGAAGAAGAATTTGCAGTGCAGCATGTAATTCAAACAAGAAAACACTCACTGAGATGGATGGTAATATATCAAAGGCTACATTAGGCCTGTGGCTTATGTTGGATGGGCTTTATTTAATCCAAGGAATATTCTGTGTTTCTGGTGAATTTAGCTATAAAGGAAAATACAAAAAAGATAAATATGCTTTAGCTTTTTAGTTGTTTCGTTGTGACTATTTATACAGATCTCAAATAAAAAGATTTACCAATACAATCTGAAATCTCTGCACTATAAAGTCGGCTCCTAGTGTCAAGGGCTTCTAATACTAATACAGTACAACTTCTGTCTCCCTTCAAACGTCATTGCCTGGACAATGGCATGTGAATTTGACTAGTGAGGGACGGTGTTTGTGTTGCTCTGTGAAAATGTCAGGCCGTGTGTGCGTGCATGTGTGTGTGTCTGCAGCATTTATCGTCAAAGATACGCGATCCCGTGGCAAGCTGTAACTCATGTCCCGAATGTAACTGCCGCATCTCATGAAGTGTGCCTGCTGCTCGCGAGTAAGTAATGACAACGTAAAGCAAATTTACGGCCATGACAATCACATGTGGGAGGTGCAGCAAGTTAACACACACACACACACACACACAGACAGATGTGCTGAGAACATTGATGGTCGTCAACTGTTCGGGTTCCAAGAAAACCTGGGTGGGAGTGGGTTACAGAGAGAGAGGACGCGGATGGACGAAGACAGAGGAGAGGTTTCGGAAGGGCAGAGAGAGGACAGAACCAAAGTAGAATGTGAAACACAGTGAGACCTGCCATCTTTATGCTCCTGCTCGGTGAAGTTGATGAACTGCCCAAGAGCAAAGCATCATGTTTATCAGTCATTCCAGAATAGGTAGGGGAGTAGATTGGGACAGAGGGCAATAGGTCAAGGTCTAGGAGGAGGAGGAGGAGGGGGAGGAGGAGGGAGGAGGAGGAGGAGGAGGAGGAGGAGGAGGAGGAGGAGGAGGAGGAGGAGGAAATGGACAGTGGATGTTAAAGTAGAGGTAGTGAATGACCCAGATACGAGCAGACGGTGTCCTCATTCTCCACTGTGCTGGGAGAGGAAGTGAGGGAGAGACGGACAGACCTAAAAATGGCTCGGGCGGCACAGTTAGAATAAAAGTGTACTCGATTAAAAGTGTAGAGTAACAGACATTCCCTCTTTACCTGGACATTTGTTTCTCAGTCCCCAGATAAACGTGTCTTACATTTTCTCCTTGCGTGTGTGAAAAATGTGTCCTTCCGTCTCCCTCGCGCCCCCTTGTGGTCCGTGGATAGGTTGCGTACCCTGCGTCTGAGTGTTGCTCCACCTAATTTCCAGAGCAGCATTGCACAGATGATTCATCCCGTCCCAGAAATGTTCCCAATTTCTCTCTTGTTATAATAACAAAGGGCTCCTAACAACCTTGACTGAACTCCCTGTGATGTGTCGTTAGTAAGCAACACAATTTAGTCACTGACATTCTAGGCAAATATTGTTGCTGTCACATTGCATTTTTCTTCTTGCCTGATTTTAATACCATTCTACGCCAAGGACACACAGCTATGAACTCATATTTTTCATCATGGCATGTACACCTGTGTCAGCTTTTCCTCACTGACTTTATGTGGTTTGCTTCCCATTCAGTTCAGGTTCAACTCTGTCATGCCAATCCATCCTTCTATTTTCTACCTATTTATCTTCCACATTAGGGTCGTGGAGGGCTGGAGCCAATCCCAGCTGACATTTGGGTTTGGGTTTTGCAGTTTGCTCCTGCACATTCAAGTTAATAAAGCTAAGGAAGGGGTTTTTTTTTGTATTCAAGAAAACCTGAAATTAGTGTTGAGGCTGTAAACTCTCCAGTAAAAAGTGTAGTGATGTTATTAATGAAGTGAGTCATTTTCTCTTCTTTCTTCTTGAGTGGACTTGCCCTGTGATGGCTCCAGACACTGAACCCAGCACTACATCAGTTTGTCTTCTCTTTTTTAAATAAGGATTTATGGCTGTACTGTAGTTTTGTGAAAAGGGTGGGTGTCTGTCTCACAGCTATATTTGGTCTGACACATCATAAAGGAAATTATGCACATTTGGTCCTGAGATGCACTTGTTATTATGTTACTCTAGATGACGGGTTTAAAATGCATAAAAAGAGTGGGAAGCTTTCAGCAGCTTGTGGCCACTAGCTTTTGCCATGGAGACTATGAATGAATCAAAAAGGGACTTTTTTTTCTCCTCACCAGTCAGAGAAAAGTGCATTTCCTCATCATCTACATCTCAGATTTGAGCCTGTTTCTTTCTGAGTCTCTTTAGATTTTCCTTTTCTGTGGCAGGCACAAAGAGAAAGGTCATTAATAAATGCATGAAATGGCGTAGAATTATCTCCCACTGCATCTCTCCCTCGTTCTCTTTCAATGTCATTCTGTACAATGCTCTGTAAGGACTCTACTGTCCTCCCTGACGCTACTCTACTGAGACTAGCTTATTCCTGCTGCAAAGAAGCCATTATGGCTCAAACAGAGAGCGATGCATCCTGGGAAATGAGCCACTGGCTCAACAGGAGCTTATGTTAAATGTGTCTGTTCTGTCAGGAATACTTTTAGGGAAGTTTGTGAGCCACTTTTTCTGCATTCTAGGTTTTTGATGTTGATTGAGTGTCATGCACTCAATAGTCCCTGGCCCATAAAGGCTTACAAAGACACAGACAGTGTTTTACAGCTATTTGTATTTATATCTACCACCATTATCCATGACAAGATTCAATTTCCATTACCATTCCCTGTGATATGTGTATGTGCCGCCGCCTCTGTGCCTATGGCATGTGGCACACTGGTGTGTGAAACACCATGTATGTTTCTTGCCTCTGTCTGCAGATGCTGTATGCCATTGGACAAGCCCAGTAAAAGCCATGCGGGTTAAATTTAGCTCATGCTAACACCCTTGGAGGCCTCTTAATAATTGAGAAGGCATCTGCTCCAATTAATATGGCCGTCTAAATGGATTCCCTATTTAAATTTTCTGTAACTGGGTCACTCTCTTTCTCACTCTTCTTCCCCCTGTCTCTCTCCCTCCTCTCTCTGTGGTGCAGTAAGGAAGAAAATGAGCTGCCTTCTACTTTTAAATGGTTTTTAGGGTTTCTGAAACATCATCTGGGATGTTTTGCCTGAGGTCTCCCAAGCGTGCACACACACACACACACACACACACACACACACACACACACACACACACAATAAAATAAAGTTTTGACAGATTTTTCCTGTAGCTCCCTTTTGACTGAGAATGAAGTGGAATTGTGAGTTTCTTTGATCTTGATTTGGTCGACAGATTTATCCTAATATTTCAAAAACTGAACTGGAGCGAGTTGTGAGCATTTGGGAATGATATGACTGAGTAAGCAGTTGCATACTGCAGTGTGTCTCCTTAATTTTGATTAATTTTGAACTTGTCTGAGCTCAAATTGGATAAAAACATCTTCATTTCATAGAAATGACAACAATAATGTGAACACTTTTGTTGCTTATATAGGGTACAGCAGCACTATGGGCATTAGTCACCTGGTTGAGTGTCTTTGTGCTGATTTAAGAACTTTGAAATACAAATCACAGTCACTTAAGATTGTCATAGTGTTCCCTCGAGTATTCCTGGTGACATACTATGGATTCACGTTCAAATCTTAAGTTAAAGATTTGTTTAACGTATTGCAATGTACATATGTATTACCCATGCTTCCTTTGTCATTACTCGTGTTGGTTTCGTCCTCTCTTTGAACCATGTCTCTCTTTTCTTTCCAGTGTAGTTAAACCCACCGTGTAATTACAGCACCATGCGTCACTTTATCTTTCTTAGCCGCTGAAATCACAACTGTTGCGTAATCTCCAAAGGGTTTCTTGAATTTGGGCTATCCCCTCCTGAGTTACAGACACACTGTGTCTATGTCTATCTTTTGTCACATTTTCGCTTTTAATGTGCGCGTTTCGCCCCCTTTCTTTTTTTCCTTTCAATCTTCACATCTCTTTTCAGCCTGTGTATTTTTGTCCGATGATCTTTGACCTCATACTATTTCTTCTTTGACGGTGTACAAAACCAGGGTGCACACTTGCATGTGTGAATGTGCGTGTGTTTTGTTTGTTTGTTGAGGACAAAAGTGCACGTGTGTGTCTGTGTGCATGTGATGGTAAAACTAGCTCTGTCAGACATAGGGACAGGGAGATGCAGTGTGTAACTGGAAGTGGACTCTAAATGCTGGACACTTTACTAGAAGGATAACGCATCACTCCTTGATGCCCCCAACCCCCATCTCTCTCTCTCTCTCTCTCTCTCTCTCTCTCTCTCTCTCACTTTACTAGATACATTTTTACTGTTACTCCTCAAACATTTTGTTGTTGTTGTGGAAATCTATTTTATCTGTTATCTCCCTCAGCCCACTGTCTTGTGGTTCAGTCTCGAAGATGTACCTCTTTGCTCTCATTCCAGCCAGCCACAACTTCACATAAACAAAATGGAAAATGTTGTTATTAGGAGCATTTCCATTTAAATATGAGGGAAAACTACAGTGCATTGTAAAGTAGATGCAGTGTTGATATAAGAGATCAGGGGACGAAGCTCCACAATACACTGAGAAACATTTTACTCCACGTATTAGACAAATACAGCAGGAAACTGAGAGTAGCACACGTATAAAGTAAATGAAGTATAAACACTCTAAGGACGTTTGTGTGTAATGTCCTAGTTCATCAGAGCTACCCCAGTGTTTTATTCTTATTCTCCCAAGGGAATTATTATTGGAGCAGAATGAGGCTGCACTGCTTGCACAACAAGACAGTGATGGCACGATATCCACCCTATATTGAAAGGATTATGTATAGATTACATACAGTATGAATGTATTATTTTATGTAAATTCACTTGGAATCCGATTTAAAGAAAATGCATCACAACACATGGAGATTAGATTGTAGTGGGGAATAAGGTTCTGAATGGAGAGATGTTGACATATGAAAAAAAAAATGGATTGGGAGGAGAAATGCAGAGGAGGGCAGGGCGATAGTGTAGTGAATGAGAATTAGTGAGGATGAATGTCAGAGGTCAGACAGAAGAGAGTTAAGAGGAGAGTCTGACATGAATATTCCTTCTTATGTCATGCGGGGTGGGTTATCTTTTTTTTTTTATCTCTCCTGCGCCTTGGCGATACAAATCAAAAAAAAGCCCTAATCTTAATTTAGCATTCGCCAGGACCTGCGTCTAGGCAAAGACCTGTCTCATCCTTGTTAAAAATGAGATGGTGGAGCGCAGTGATAGAGGAGGGCAAACAAGTCACAGAGCGAGGAGATTGGGAGGAGGAAACTGGCAGAGAGTCTGTCAGCGTGAGTTAGAGGAGGGTACGATCAGACCTGAGGAGGTAAAAAACTTTGATAGAGGGGTAATTATTAAAGCTTATACAATATATACAATTATATATTTATACACTTTAACCTACACTACATCATTTCCTTCAATATGGTTACCTCATGCACTCTCATGCGTTCCACTCCCACCTCTTATTCCACACTTGAAACCCTTCCTTGAAAGCCCATTCTCAAGGCTCTCTCTCTTTCAAGCCCCATCTGTGGCACACGTCAATGCCTTAAAACATACAGTCTGACCCTGCAGGATAGAATCACAGGGCACAATTTAAATGTCAAAGCAACAAGCATTCTCTTAGTCACATTTCTGATCTGACTTTTGTTTTTTTTAAGCCATGTTCAAATCCGATTGAAACCACATTCACATTGATACCTTTTTGCATTTGTCATCACTAATCGCAGAAAAGGTCGTATTGATATTGTTGGTAAAAAAATAAATTGAAGCTTTGCTGGCAGATTTACCAGCGAGTGAGCTGTGGCTCCAGAGGACAGCACACTGGTGCTGGCTGAGGACAACACTCAAAGCATGTGTACTGTGTGGTTTGTGATCTGATGTGACACAAGTCTGATTTAAAATTGGAAACACAGTTGACAATCAGATTTCTGTCTCCACACTGCCCTGAAAAAAATAATCCATAGCCATAAACCTGATATTATCATGTGGACGCAGTGTGTTCTTTGGGTTCTTCAGGGGGATGTGTGTGTGTGCGTGTGCGTGCGTGTGCGTGTGTGACTCACGCATGCTTGTTTTACAAAGCTTGTACTCCTGCTGGACTTTGAATAAGCTGCATTGTAATGAGGACTCTACATTATTGAGCACACATGGCCACGTGCATGCACGTACATGGAGATCAACTAGGAATCTGCATAGCGTACGTGTAAGGTTGGCCTATCTCACACACACACTCTTGCTTTTCATGAGCACATCTCAAATGTTCTACACACAATCTCGCTCACACCTACACACACAGCTTCATCATTACAGCCTTGGCACCTCCTTTCCATATGATCACCTGCAGCCATTAAGACATAGTTAGTGGAACACCGAGGATGACTGAGAATCAATGTGGCTTATGTTTGTTGTAGCGATAATTACTTAAAAAACGTGCTTCACCTGATTCTGTTTACAGCAGATTGCACATTAAATGTTTTACATCTAACCAGTCCAGTGGTTGTAGTTCAATAGTAATAAAAAAGCAAGACTGTCTATGCAGCAGCAGTGTGTCATTCCAACATCATAATTCCCACTTTATATAATCTATATGTCCAGGTTTTTCCTGGTTTGTGCAGAGGACCTTTTGGGGATGTGATTATTACATCTTTTTTGTGAGAGACCTTTAAATTGCCTTGTTTGTGCGCTAAATGCTACGCGACCAAAGTTATATAATACCCAATTGGTCATTTTATGTCTCCCATTTAGGCCGTAACAACTAGGTAACTCATATTTCACCCACTAATAAATCAGAAAACAAGAGCGCACACATACTACAAATATCTTTAAATACTTTCACCATGGAGATGATTTTCAAAATATACACACTAATTGATGCATATTGGAATAATTAGTGTTCAGGAAATTATGGGTTTTCTCTGTGTTGACGTAGTTTGAAAAGAAAAAAATATTAGAATTGGATACAGATATTGATCATTGAGGCTCTGCATGCAATATAATTTGTTAACCGGGATTCTAATTTCTTCCCAGTGACATTTTCACTGTAGGAGGATCATTCAGGTTTAACAGCCCAGCCCCGAAGAGGGAATACATGGATCCATTTCCCATTCATATTACATCTAACAAGTGTTCCCTCAAGTGAGATTTTCCCTTGTTTAGTCTGGTCCCGATGCACCGAGCCTCCTCTCACTCTGCCTACTTAGATTTCACCTCCATATTTTTTTGGTTTTTCATATTATATCTTTTCCCCCAGTGTCTTTTCCATATTCACAAAGCTTCTTGTGTTTTTAATAATCTAGCTGCCTCTTCTTTAGCTCCTTCTCTGCTGTATACCTCTACTTCTGGGCTTTACTCCACTCGATCCTTGACAAAGGTTGTTGGAAGAAAAATGAAGAAAAGTAACTCTGTACAGTGACTGTCTTGTCTGTGTCGTATATGTTTCCTGGATTTTGGTTTGTCGCACTCCAAATAATTCTCTTCTAGGCACTTGCTTTGTCTTCCTTCTTCCTGGTCCCCATTTCTTCTTTTTATTATTTTATTTTTGCCCTTGCGTTTGATCTCCACCCTGCTCTCTTCTCCCCTGTGTATTCCCTCCATGTCAGCCAGTACTTGCTCACCATCATGCATGATGAAGCACTCTTATCTTAAAGTTACTGGCCCAGACTGTCAGTCTTTAAGAAAACAAACCAATTTCTTGGTTTTCTCCAGGTTTCCTCCCACAGTCCAAAAACATGCAATATGAGGATAAGACAAATTGGACACTCTAAACTGACCGTAGGTTTGTGTGTGATGAAGTGGCGATGTGTCCAGAGTTTACCCCGCCTTTCGCCCTATGTCAGCTGAGATTGGCACCAGCTTCACACACAATAACTAACTAATCTAAATCAATTTCATCATCACTACTAAGAGGTGTCACACATATTCATAAACGTCTATAGACGAGACCCAAAATAAGCCTCTGTGTTATGAGGGCAATGTGAAATGATTATCATTCCCCATCAGTCATCGCCGTCCTCTTTCTCCTGCTGCTCATGTGATCCATCACCTGCGGGTAATGCTGCCAAAAAGAGGGCAGTTGTTGACTCTTTCTGAAGTCGTATGTTTCCAAAACCTCGACCATTGTAGCTTCTTTGTTAGTGATTCCCCACTATAGCTTAAAAAGCATGGTGCGTGTAGCTCAAAGTTGCATGGTCGTCATACCTTGAGCTTGCTTCATAATGCATGATTGTACTGCTTGACATGGAGGAAACAGATAGGGAAGGAGAAATGGGGAGAGCAGTGGGTATAATGGGTCATCAGTTCAATCCCCAACTTCTATGCCTTTTTGTTTGCTCTGACTCTTTTGCATTTGCGCCCTCACTTTTTTTTTCTTTGCGTCTGCTGATTGGCAAACTGGGTCTTGGAGCGACAGAAATCTAATTCCATAGAATCCCTAGTCCACATGTGTGTCCAATGGCAAGACACTTAACCCCACGTCTCTCCTGGTGTTTGTGTAAATTCAGAATGGGAGCAGTTCACCTTAATTTTTACAGCTTGTTGAACAGGTGGAGTGATGAAGGACCTTACTTGTTTCAGGACTGGGAGGTAAAATAATAATACCCCATGCAGGGGAAATTGAATGTAAAAAAAACAAAAACACAAACAGAAAACAACTTGTTTACATATTATTTGCATAATGTACTGTATGTGCATCATAAAATGGTTCACAGAAGAGCAGTTACGTGAACACAGTGCTTGCATAAAAGTAGTTAGTTTTCGCAGTTGGTTGACTTATTTTGATTGTCTTGTGTAATTATCTTCAGATTAATCCCAAATCTATGGATGTAAAATAGTAAAAATGCTGGATGGTACTGAAACATAATAGCTTTTCTTTTTTCCTTTTTTAAAGGAAATGGCTCCAGGAAGCTGTGCTGTGTGACTTACTTTTGATGGAGAAAGGACTGGCCTCGTAGCCTTAGTATGATTGGTCACTTCAGGGCTCCCATGGATTAGAATGATGAGATATGGGCTGTCTTTTGCCTCAGAGTTAAATTGGATATGGTAAAACCAGACAGTTGATACCTAAAACTGGGAGCAGTATTACAAGACAGTTTTAAGACACTGAAGTTTCTTGCAAGAATGGATTTTATTCATTTAAAATGCAGTGCCTTTGTCAACAGGTGATATGCTCCTTTATAAAGGCATACATAAATGATAACGATAATCAAACAGACAAGAATGCCTGCATGTCTCACAGAGGCTTATCACCCTATACCGTCCTGCACGGAGTAGTGCATGTCAGACAAATATTCCAAAGCTTCCTATTAGCATGTCCAACTCTTCTAACCGTCTTTGCCAGGCTCAGATCTCCTTACACGATGTGTTCAAGTGGGGTATCATCTGCACCAAATTTGAATTTCCTCTGGGTAATATGTCAAGGAATTTATCAGAGCCCCTTGGTAAGACTAAATCTGAATGGGGTAGAAGATTTGGGTTTGGAGCAGATTGGTAAAGCAGATTGGACTTTCAAATGAAAACCTCCTGGACTAATTTGCATGCGGAGCACAGCAGATTGCTTTTGAAATCCAAAATCTCAAAATGAATATGCTTCCAACCCAATTCTGTCTGTTGATTGTTGCAGAAACTGGGTGCTTGTTTTTTTTGTCTTGAGGTAATGCTTCAGTATGCTATGCTATGCTATTTTAATTCAAAGTGTTATATTTCTGGGAGGAGCAATCTTTGTGTCACATGGTTAGAATAGATTATAAACATTGTACTCTATTCTATTGCTGTTATTATCTACTAAATTATGAAATAAAGAAATTTAGGATTTAGGCAAGGTTCCTCCTTTTCTCTCATTGAGCCTCTCTCCATGCCGTTTTTCAGTGGTTTCCCAATCACAGAACATAGTGTCTCTGTCCAACAGCCAAAGCCAGAACAGGCTTTTTTTCTGTTGTCTTTCAAGATTATTCCTGGGCAGCTGAATAAACATATTATAATTTATATGATAACACCAGGCATGTTAACATGAATTCCATCCTATGTGTGTAAACAACAATGGATTTGTGGATCAACTGGCTTTCTCCTGTTTTAAATGATAAATGATGCTTATATAAATATATACTGCATATATATTACATATGGGGTGATCTCAACGTGTAATGTGGATTCACTAGTTCTTTTCACAATATGATTACCTTACTTAAAGGTAGGGTTGGAGATCCTGGAAAAACAGTTCAATCAGAATTTCAAAGTCAAAGCCCCTTTCTTCAGACCTCCGAAGCCACACCTCCAGAGCACAGGAACGCGCAACAATCTCATATTCGCGAGCGCTACACAGCATCAATAACTTTCGGTACTTTCCGGTGACGCTAACTTTTTTGGATATTTGTTCAAATGACAACTCGATGCCAAAAAACGATTAGTGCACAACGAGGGGTATGCACATGGGGGGTTAATCAATTTGGACTGTTTATTGAATGGTGTTTTTACAGGCCTGTCTGCTCCACAGGTGATTGAATTTTTTATTTCTGTGACCATGCATTCATTAATTGGTTACAACCGGGGTGTGAAGAGGATTTGAAGCAATACACTAAAAAATGCTCCAGAAAATAATCTCTCAACAAGTTTTACCAACTCAAAGCAGGGAGGGGTTTGGAACATTTTGTTCAGTGACTCCCATGCACACACTGTAAATATATGGTAAGCACATCCAAACACAGAGGCATACACCTTGCCACCTATACCTCATGTACAGTGCTCTGTGGGCGTTGGAACCTCAGGGCCACCCACCCTGCTGCAGTGATGAATAAAACAACAGCCACTTGGAGCTGTGCGTGTGTGGAGAGCTTCTGCTGACTTGCAGGCTTTTAAATGAACTCCTCTGGGTGGCTGTTTGGCTCGCGGTGTGGCAGCTTTTGACCATGGCTGATATAAGCGCCTCTGTTTGCAATTGTGTCTGCGTGCATGCATATTAACTTGAAAGACCAAACCAAATGAAAGAAAAATTGGAGACGGCACTAATGGAGGAGATATATCACACTGTTTTGTGGACTATTGATAATTCATTTCGTTGCAATATTGACTGTATTTCCACTGTTTTGTTGTTGGAACGGCTTATCTGTGAATGGAAATATTTCACTGAACCCACTTTAATGGCACGTGTTTCTCTTGATGCAAATCGTATTTGTTGTAATAGTGCACAGTTAATCCAGGAAGGGAAGGTACTTTTCTTTGTAATCCTGGCCTTCAGCAGGGCAGTGCTTAACCAAGGACAGAAAAGAGGGTCGTGAAGCTACAGAATACTGCTTAATAATAATAATGATGAGGATCTGCAGAATTTGTACTGGGTGAAGAGTGCAAGGATGGGGAGATGCAAATTTAAAGGTAGTGGATGAAGAGGTAGAACAGAGAACATAAGAATACCAGTGGACAAGTGTTTGTGATTGTCTGAAGGCGGTGGAGGACAAGTCTGTGATGGAAGTAGATAAAAGTATGAAGGAGAGCACTTTGATGAAGTTTAAAGAGAATTAACGACAAAAGGAGAGAGAATCCAGATGCTATACGTGCAGACGTTCGAGAGAAAAAAAACAGCACAACAGCAAGTTGAAGAGAAGGCGAAGGACGGCAAGAGAGAGGAGATTCTACCAAATCCTTTCCTCTCTGAAATATAATATGACATTTATGATGTGTACAAATCTGAAGCCTCTTACCATTGCTTTGGGCAAAATCCTCCCAGATGTTTAGCATTAATCAAAACAGCAAGCTTAAAGACTCAAGGTACTTAAAACGCAGATTTGACAGTTCAGTTCCCCTGCAGTTATGCATGTTAACATACGTCAGTCTCATTTCCTTTACGCCAAGTTTTTGTCTTTTATTAGACAAAACATAACATTACAGCCTTTGATACATTCATCGCCACTAGTGTCCAACTTTTTGCAGATTTCCATTTTTCCCGCATTAATTGCTCCTTGAGTAACAAATAGGAATCAGGAAACTGATTTGAAAGGAGGAATTGATCACAATGTGGGGTTGTTCAAGTGATCACGGACTGGTGTTATTATTATTATTATTATTATTATTATTATTATTATTATATTACAATATTGATGTTTACGTCCATGTTTTGTGTTGTTTCCCTAAAAATATAATATGAATGTGACTCTATTGAAAAAGAGACCCTCAGCCAATGGAATTTCCCACCACCACTTAAGGCTTGCCAATATGTCTCGAACAAAAAAAGAAGAAGAAAAAGACTGAAAGAAAACACATAAATATTTTTGCTAGATTGTCTATCCCTGCAATGACATTTTCATTGTTGGCATATCTGCAAACTGCTGGAAACCAACAACATCTTTTGAAAAATGTTGGGAATTTACATGATTTATTTCATAGCTTTTAATATGCAAAAAGCATCTGTCTGGTTCCTAAAAAATAAATGTCAGCTTGTTCTTGATCAAATCATTATCTCATGTTTCCTCACTCTACCACACAATCATAAATATGTATATATATTAGTGCTGTCAAACGATTCAAATATTTTATCGCGATTAATCGCATTAATGTCATAGTTAACTCACGATTAATCACAATTAATCGCACATTTTTATCTATTCTAAATGTCCCTTGATTTCTTTTTGTCCCGTTAATGCTCTTATCAACATAGAAAAGTGGATAGGCTTGCGTTGTGCAAATTTTTTTTTTTATTGAGACAATATCTCTGTCACCCTACATATTTTGAGTTATTCTTCTTATTGTGAGAGCCGCACAATAAGAAGAGAGGCTGTGTATCACCCTGCAGTGCTGTGAATAAAGTGCCGTTCTTCAACACAGGCGGAGTCCCGCGGTTTAATGTGTTGTTACCGTAATGAGCTAATCGGAGCTAAAGGAGCTAGCAGTCTATGGAGGTCTCCTTACTACGGTTTGGGGGTCTGCCAGCTTGGTTGGTAACACTGCACACATCATTACTTGGATGTGGGGAGTGCGTCCGAGAAATGATCCAGGCTGTGTTGGATACGGAGAAGCGCTGAGTGATCGCCATCTACTCAAAGCGTAGCACTAGCCTACTACTCGCTTGCAAGCCCAAACAAGTGTGCGCAGCGTGCCTGTTGTTTTGTTTCTGGTCTAGCTAGATCCGGTTTGGTGTTGTAGTTTTTCTAATGTTACTAGTTGTTGCAACAGCATGTGACAAAAACTACAAAGTTTGCTAGGCCAAAAAGAACATTGATCTCGCGATAAAAAATTTAAGCCGTTAAATATCTAATATGTCACACAGGGTGCAAATAATGTCTTGGTGTGGAGACAATAAGCGGAAAACACTGGGATAGTACATAGTGTGATGATTAAGGGAATATGGTAGCATGGAAATACAGGTGCACAGAAGAGCAAGGGTCGCAGGGAAATAGGCAGAATTGAGATATAGAAATGGTTTGGAGGTGGAGATATATGAGGAGTGAAAGGGAAAATAGGTACCAGAGAATCATGGGTATGAATAAGAAGGCATGTACAGGAGGAGAGCAATGAATTGGTGGAACAAAACTATAAAGCAGAACAGCAGAAGAAAGAAAATGAGGTAAGAGGGGTGTATTAAAGGGAAAGGGAGAACAGGCAGGTGAAGAAATAAATCAAGAATAAAGGGATGGAGTTGAGAGGTAGGGTATATCGTAAAGGGAATGAGAATATGAAGGTAGGAAGCTGACAAAGACAGAGGTGGTATTTGAACATTTTATAGTTTTACAGCAAGAAGGTGTTTATTTTTAAGCAATGCGTTGACATCCTAGTAGTCATGGATGAGCAGGAAAAAGCTACAATCATTGTTCAGAAGCTGTCTCAGAGTACACAGTCATACTGAATGCAAACCTCTTTGATCAGTTAGAGGGTATATTGCTATCACCCTAATTATCATTTACTTATACGTTGGCTAAGACTCGGGTAGAGTCTAACATCTGGCTCAGAGCCACTGGTTTCACTGTTTTAAGATCAAGTCTGGCTGGACTGAAGCTGAGTCAGCTGTGGTTTGCAAATGAGCTGGACTTTGCCAAAAAAACAGCCGAGAGCTGACGTAAAGGAGCTGACGTGAAAAGAAATGGGAAGAAAAATGGTGCTGTCAATTGTCCACCTTTTAACTTTGCTGGATGCACACTCAGGGAGTGAACTGAAATGTGCCTTAGCTGAATGGCTATTTCAAAGTAGTGTTCGGCTTGCTGGCTAATGAATGGAGACACAAAGTAAATCCTCCACCTACTCAAAATAAATTGATTTGTGTTGGAGGAAAGCCCTGGATATCTCCAATGGGTCTCTCCAAAGAAGGAAAACAGGCTGAATCCCATCTACGTAAGGTGTGTGTCGAAATAGAAAGAATCCAGAGAGACGAGGCAGAGACGGCGACGACCTTAGCGAAGCATTGTGTAACGGCGTGACAAAGGACTGGCGTGCTGCAGAACTACAAATTCTCCTGGCTGCCCACCTCCTTAATGATGGAGCATAAAATTCATTTACACCTGAAATGCGTAATGAAAGGAGGTTGAAGGTGGGGGGAGATAGAGGATGACAGTGGGATTTTTTTATTTTTTTTGCACAAACCACGTTACCCTGAAGATTTCCTCATTAATAAACAGTGAGATACACTGGAATCACAGGCACCCCTCTGTCATGCTGCCTATCAAACAGACGCACACCTGCGTGTGCACAGTATGCTTAGACACATTGTGTACTTTACAGAAACCCTTAGAACACAGAGCATTTTAACTGCTTTTTTTCCATGACTATGTTTAAACATCCAGTTTATACAGAGGCTATAAGAAGGTGCAAGTGTGAGTGTCTTATATCCTCTTTTTCAGCACACTCTAGGCAATCTGATGGGGGAAAAAAATGTCAAAATGTTTATAATCGCATTGAATTTGTGAATTTGGAAAAGTTCAAAGGTCACTTGGCTTGTGTTTATGAGCTATTTTGCGCGACTAAAAATGCAATATAAAACGAATCATAACTTTGTCTCAAACACATAAGAAGACGAAAAAAAAACACATTTTGTAATGTCACTTATAAACACACACACACACACCCAGGACGTCCATATAAGGAGTTGTGTATTATTCCCACGGCAAATTACCATGGGTGCACCTGTGGCACAGATCCGTGTTGCGTGAGCACTAAGAGTTAGAACCTCTATGCTAACATTCGTCAACATTAGATATTCAAGTATACTGATCACAATACGGTGCTGCATATGGACACATTGTCAGGGACACTGAGTCAGTATCCTGGGCATATCTAGGCTCGTATAAACATTTGTGTTACACAATGTCTCTGCTGCAGTAAACGCACATTATTTTCCTGCTGACCCTGTAATCACACACATACATGAACAAATAATGGATTACTATTTCCTTTACGCTTTACCCCTGAACTTTGTGTGCGTGTGAGCCATAAGATGAATACAAGGGGTGTTTTTTTATTATGTCTGTTGCTATCATATGCCTCCGGCTCCCTCTGTTCTTGCCTGACCATTAATTCTTTGTTCTCTCCCTCTCTCGCGCACACACAGAGAGATGCACACATTAATTCTACGCTGTCCTCCCAAGTGTCAAAAAGCAGTCCTTTTCCAGCACTCACATCACTGCTGTAAATAACAGCCTGTTTCTGTGGTCTCGTGTGTGTGTGTGCGCACGCATGCATGTGTCAACATTTGACACTACAGGACGATAACCTCCCCCGCTCATCATCATCATTACTCAGTGCAGCCGCTACCGTGCTTTCATCATCACATTGAGACGGCAACACTTCGGTCCAGCCTCGTCACAAATCAACGCTATATTACCCCTCTGTGCGTGCGTGCGTGTGTGTGTGTATACGTGTGTATACGTGTGTGTGTGTGTGTGTGTGTGTGTATACGTGTGTGTGCTTCAGTAGTCATTATCTTTGTCTGTTTGTCAGGTTTCCTGTCACATTACTGTCACCAGCTGCAACCTCAACAATAGGTCTGTGAGTTTGTTTGAGAGACGGAAAAATGGATCGCCAAGTTTCCCATTTAGTGTCTCTGCGAGGGAGTGATGGTAACGGTGGTGGGTGGACTAACAAGGCTGATGAAGCCTATCGGCTCCACACAACTCTGTGTTTTCAGATCCTGTGTCACCCGATGACATTCTTGCATTGCACGCAGGAAGTGATTTGTTTTCATGTCCAGTCAGACAGAGGAAACGGCCACACGCACTGTGCAAGTAAAAGCGTGACAACTGCAAAACAGGTTGGAGTATGATTGAAAACACAAAGAAGTGCCCAAGTTTAAGTCTCCAAAATGACTTATGTTGCTTGAAAAACCTGGCTGTTGACGGCATAAATGCTTCTCGTCTCCACCCACCCCTGCGCTACTGCTGTGTACACACACACACTCAAACCCACCCAGTCAGATCCAATAGTATTGCTTGACAGAAGGCCGAGGTCTGGATGATATGGACAATTAATGTTCCATTGTTTCTGTTCACAAAGGCCAAACAGACGCAGAATAATAACGTCAACAACAACACAACTCACCAAAAGTTTGCCAGTTTAAAACAAAATCAACTCTCTCGTTGTGACCTTTCGCGTGACCCTGCCCGTCCTACTCTCTCTTTTCACATTAGTCATTCTCACCACATTCCTTCACTCGACGAGCTGAACAATTATCCCTTAGAAGAACCCGGCTTAATTATTGTTTTTATAGAACGCGGTTATGTAACAACTGCATCGGATGATGTACCACCCTAATTTGTTAATTCAATAAGGAAATTGAGCTGTTTATACTTTGGACAATGTGCCTTTGTCGGCATGGATGTCATTATCTCATTTTGTGTAGTCACTGGGATAATTTAAACAGTGCGAATTAATCCTCCGTCAAGAAAAATGTTAAAATAATATAACAATGTTTTCGTTTCCAGGCCAACTTGACTGAGGCCTTTGGAAACTGTCCAATATCCTCATATTAAAAAGCAGTCTTTTCCAATCTTTAACTCATTTAGTGATAAAAGGTATTGGAAAATATTGTTACTAATCCATTGGCAGGGTTCTATCTTACTGACAATATCCTTAACACCTCTATGATGGGTTGGTGTCTCTTCTGTTCTAAGTGCAGTCCCTCACCTCCCCACCAATACAGTTAACGCAATACTATTTAACGACCCTCTCTGTGTTTTGATTATTAATAAAGTGATTTACACATAAACTGCATGCCAATGTAGTGTATTAATAATTTAAAATGATGAAAAACCAAACGTTTTATTAAAGAAAAATAGTTGCACATGAACACCATATTTTAAATGTTTCATTTGAAACGTGAACAGTATAAAATATGTTAGAGTTTTTGTCTTATTGTCCAAAAACAGGACAAAACATGGAAACTATGCACAGGCGTTAAGTGTTAACCTCTTGTTAGACTCATGGAAGCACAAGCATAGGTAGCACAGTGTATGATGATACAAACAAAGCTGACATGTCTGCTGCAGGAAGACCTGCATGACCATGTAATGACTGAGCCTGTAATCATCCTTTCATCTTGGATCATTTTTGTCGTCCACATTGTTCCCTGTCTGGACAACTATTAAATTATATGTTAGATTTTTAGATTCTTTGATCCCTTGCATTACTATGATTAAATATCAAAGAGTCTGTAATAGAGAGATGGCTTTGAAATTGTAGGTCATTAGCTAATTTTAAAATCACAAAAAGGAAAGGCAAAAAAAGAAAAGGTCCATTCACTGATATTTGCAGCTCTTTGCTACAAACAGTTTGTTTTTCATTACTGTGGAAAATGTAGATGCTTATAGACTGCAGAAGACACACTGTCCTCCCCATTTTTCTTCCACCTGCAGCATTCTACCCCAAGTGGTTATTGGCAGTGACTACAGACAAACCAGTTATTTATTGCCTCTTTATCAATGTAAACAAACTAGGAAATGAATATCAAACACTTGGCGACATGTGATCAATATCTCTCGACCAAACAATTGTCTTCAGTTTTGGATGCTGCGGCCATTTTGTTACCACGTTAGGACTTTTTCTGGCATAAGCGCTGACCTTGTCGGGACCAGTTGTCCTCATGGGGAGCAAAGCGTGGTTCTATTGAGGCAGAACCTCATTTTCTGAGGTTAAGTTTGGGGCTAAAAATTGAATCGTGGTTAGGTTAAGCCAATTGGGTATGGTAAGGGGCGGGGCCAGTGCGCTGTTTAGGCTGTCCTAATGAATGGAAGTCAGTGCAGTGTTCGGGTGACTGTGCATGTGCTTTTGTGTGCTTGCCCTTGGGGCGTCTGTGTAAAACAAGATTCACTGCTTTTATTCCCTGGTTGATTTATGTCGTGACGTTTGCCTTTGCGCTCACAATCACATTACTGGAAAGGAGGCAAAGCCATGAGAGTGTGTGTGTGTGTGTGTGTATGAGTGTGTATTTACATCACCAGGCAATTATGTAACGGACAGGAAGCAGCAGACACATACCCATCATCACTTTGTTGTGCTCTTTTTCCTCGTACATTGTATTTGGATTTTTGCTCCATAATATGTGAATAACAAAAATATCCCAGTGAATCCTAGCTCAATTCTAAAACTGCCACAGTTTAGTGTTCCATAATTATTCAGCAGTGTTTATATTTTTGGACTATGTTTATTTTCAAAGCTTGAAGGGGGGAAAAAAGCAGAGTCTTAAACACTCACTGTCACCCACTGCTTTTCATATCTGTGTTTCTGTCTGTGTGCCCACTCACTGAGCCAAGAATAAAAAAAAGAAACATGTAGTAGGCAACTGATAAATTACTGCACTGGTAAAACGACTAACAAGCAAAGACGAAGTACAGAGTAGGTGGTTAAGTGATCAGGGATGGCAGGGGGGAAAATTACAAAAGGATATTACTCATTAAAAGCGGTGATTCAGAAAACATTCCAATTTAATTATTCTGCGGCGTTACTTTGCTGGTGGTTTCATTTCAAAGAGAGAAAAGTAAAAAAAAAAGAAAAAAGCAACAACATACTCAACTACAGAGATCTGTGTGCAGCACTGTGCGGCTTTTAACAACATATATCTGGAAGCATGAGGAAGATTACTATGACAACCCAATTGTGGAATTTAAAATGTGACATTGTAATGTTTTTGGTTTTTTCGCCACCATTATTTTTTAGAATAAATCATTTGTTTATCATGCCGTGTGTATGGTGCAGATCGGAAACAAAACAACACCACCGCTCTTTGTGGAAAATGTGTGTCCTTGTCTTTTCACCCTTTTTGTCTGAGTAGTTGCAGCTGACAAGTCTTTCATTTTTGTCCAGACGTGTTTGTCTAACCTCATCTATACTGCATGATCATTAAAAACAACCAAGAAACAATCAGTGGAATGGTATTTACAGTTGCCAAGTGCTGATGGATGAAATTATTGAAGGATACATAATTTATGAGGTCGTCTGATAAAGAGGCAGTTAGCATACTGTTTCTAACTGCTTTTGGATTTTGTGACGCAAATGTGTTTAAAGTCTGTGGGAAATTTATTTTCAGTTGGATGCTGAACTTTTTCAACTCTTACGTTGATCAGAGAACTTGAGATCTAGTCGTAAAATGTAAAAATACTCGATTAATCGGTTTGAAGCTCTTTTGCTTATTAGAACAATATTTCTGATTGTTTCAGCTTCTCAAATGTGAATGTTTTCTGCTTTCTTTGCTTCGCATAACAAAGAAATCATTCAAACGGAATCATTTTGGTTGGTGGACAAAGACAAGACATTTGAGAACATCATCATTTCCAGGTTGGGCAAGCACTGATTGACAATTTTCAAACATTTACTGACATTTTATGGACCGAATGATTACTCAATTTAGTTTAGTTTCTCTTTACACACGTTTTGCCGCTACACAAGCATAGTTTCTCAAGTAACTTTGGCTTCTGTGGGAATTCAAACCATAACCCCTTTTGGTATTAGCAGCAGACACTGCTTACTGAGCTATAAAAGACCAATTACAGCTAAATGTTGTAAAAAGCTGGCCATAGCTAATGTAGTCTGCCTGGTCATTAATGAAATTTGCAACCTGTCTGTCTCTCTCTCTCTATACACACACACCCACACACACACACACACAGACTCGTGCACACTTGACAATATGATGCTTATTTTCTGGTCAGTGAAATACAGTTAGTACTGCTTCATTGCGCTGGCTTACACAATTAGTGGACCAGTGGATTCAAGGGATGAGCTGTGTTGAAATGAGAGGATAACAAGGAAGAAAGAAAGCGGGAAAGATATAGCACATGGGAAATTGTGGGTAACTGACCAAAGCAAAGACCAGATCTTCACCAGCCATTCCCATGTCACCTCATTGTGCTTCCTTGCCAACGCAGACTAACATGTATCTTTTACGACTAATTAGGGACTTACAACCTACAACAGCACACACACATCAGTCTTTTCCTTTTTCTGTTTTCCCTTTGAGCAACAACCATTTTTGGCCAAGTCATTGGGCTTGTGGGAAGTATTTGACCTCAAAATAAACGCTGATGTCAACCCAGCAACCCGCTTTTTCCTTCAAAGGAGATTCCAGGCGCTCATTCTTAAGTTCATAATGTTTGTTTACCAGTTTAGGTGGACATTATTTGCTGGTAAACTATCACTGAAAGTAGACTGGTGAAAAAGTCTATATTAATAAGGTCCATTTAATAATAAATACATTCAAGTCAAATCATTTCATCAATCATATTTAGAACTCCAGGCTAGTCGGCTGTGTTAGATCTTAATTAAAATGACATGAAATGACATCGTGTGTCTCTTGGCTCTGAGAAGAACTCTAGTCTACTCGGCGACTGAGTAATAGCTTCATCTTGTCCTTTCTGCTTCCTTCCTTTTTTTTAACAGGTGCCATCTTTGATGACTCGGCACGAAAAGATGATGAGGTATTACGCCTTGCCGTGGCAGATCTCAATATGAACAATGAGATCTTGGAGACAGAGAAGGTCACCGTTTCTGTGGCGTTCGTTAACGCAAACAACCCCTTCCAGGCTGTGCAAGAAGGTAGGACACTGTCTTTATACACTTGTTCCTTGGAGCAAAAAGCCCCCCAGTTGATTGATCAATGATTATATGGCGACTTTTGTTAGCATATCGTAGTCTTCACATCCTTATATCTACTTCTTCAACTGTGCAACGAAAATAAAACAAGGAACAAATCCACAATTTGGCACAGGCATTGATATTAATGAAAATGATGTCCGTCCTTTTAATCGCGAGAGAAAATTCCAAAAGCGTTGAAAGTGTCTATTCACAAGAGAGGTATCCGAAAAAAAGAGAATAAATAAAAATACTTATCTCTAATGATTTCCCTTTATTTATCACGACCGTTTGCTCTGATTTCAATTTTTACCCCAATGGTTGGTCATGTGATCTAATCACTTGATTAGTCTATTTAGGCACCTGCTGTCTTTGCGTTTTTGTTCCCCACATCTGTCTTAATGAAAACGACTGATATGAAACATGCTGGTTTTCAAATCTCAAAGTATTCATGAGTTAATTAAAGCATGAATACATGTATACAACATTTTCTACATTTGAGTGTCACGGCTAAATCTGCATCCCCTTGAAATATTGAATTTGTTTCTAATTTATACAAGCATGAAGGCATCATTACACTGTACATAAAGTTGAGCCAATTCAATACTCATTATTGCATTGGTCCAGTATAGGTCAAAACCACTGGAACAGTAACAATGAAAAGTAAAAAGTGAAATCCGACACGCTCCGTAGACCTAAAATAACATCTTGGTATATCACAAAGCACTAGCTGTAAAGAGAACAGTGCACTGCTGTGAAAACGCCTGGAGTAATGTGGCAGTAATGGGAACAACATTTGCACGGGCTTTGTCTGCATGGCTAAATGTGCTAAAGCGCAGTGTCAACGTGTGAACAACTATTTGGTGCATCTGTGTTTGTGGTTGATAGTGATAAAGCAAAAACAAAAACCCAACAACAACAAGAAAATCACATTAGCATTGGCTTAGAGAAAGAAAGAGAAGAGTATCCTGCATAAGCCCGGTAGCCCGTGACCAAGTGGAAAGGGAACTTGGCTTGTAACCGGAGGGTCGCCGGTTCAATTTCAGGTACTTTCAGGTATTTCAGAATCAGAATCAGAATCACCTTTATTGTCATTATACAGTGTACAACGAGATTAAAGGACAGTTCTAGTAGTGCAAGTGAAGAGATAAGAGTAGAAGGAGAAAGAACGAAACAGTGCACCAACACCTTTGACAAAATTAGAAGGATATGTAAAAAAAAAAATAATAATAAAGTATTCAAGTATTTACAGTGGGAGCCAGTAAGGGAAATATGCAGTATATGATACAGTACATTGTATAGCAGAATTCTAAAACAATAGTCAAACGCTGAAATTAGCTCGAAGGACCTTGCCGATGTGGATGCAGTGTGTGCGTGTGTGTTTGTAAGAGCTTTGTTGTGGTTGTTGCTTTGACATAAGGGCTATGCAGTTACATCGTGTGTGTTTGTTTACGTCGAGGACAGGGAGCAGCCAACATCTCAAATGTCCTATTTAAACCCTGTGTGTGAAATAAAGACTGTGAATAAAAGTAATCAGACAGCACAGCATGGACGCAACACTTTTCACCAAGCAGACTGAGCCAACAACGGGTCGCTCATTGTTTCAGCGAGATCTTGTTTTTAAGATCAGTGAATGTTTATTTCTTTGCTGATTTGGTACATTCTTTTTTCAACAGTCCCAATATGGACACAGGCAACTTTGAATTGTCAGCTACTGTCGGGCAGTATTTATTGGCAGTACAGGATTTGTTAAAGACATGAAATTCCACTGATTAATCTGTTTATTTCAGTTTAGTTTGGGATTTCATTTAAATAATGTTGAATGACGATGCTTTTTCGTCTCCGAATGATTGAAGTCCCAGTTTCCTCAGTCAGTTGATTGGCCTGTCCAAATCTGTGGCTGGTACAATGAAGCCTTCAATGTCTTTCTGTCTGCCCTCCCTCTGAACAGACTGCCTTTCTCATTTCCCTGCCAGTCGGCTTGCTGGTCCTTCTGTTTGGCTGTCTGTCTGTCAGTTTAGGTAGCTGGCTGACTAATTGATTGACAGTCTCCCTATCTTCCTGTTCATCTGTGTATAACTAGTCAACTTTCAGTTGTTCTTGTCTGTATCTTTATCTCGTGTGTTATGATTTCAACGCCTTTGCTTTGTGCACTTGGAGTTGTCGCAGGAGATTTATTGAAAAGGATTTCATTCATTCTTTAACTTTTAATGCTATTGATCTGCACATTATCTGTATTAGGTCCAGAAGAGTAACACTGCATTAAAGCTGCAGTGCATAACGTTTGTTGTTGATATTCTGCCTCTGTTGTCTGCCTCTGGTTGCCGTGAACAGAAAATGATGTAACATTATTTATGTGCTGCATCCTTCATCTTAAAACGGGCTCCTCAAGCAACAACTGTCAGACCTGAGGGAATGTTTGTGTGAATACACAAGCAGCAAAAGGGTGGGCAGGGGCAAAAAGCATTCATCCCATCAAACTGCAGAATGACTGTTTTTTGAGCAGTGGAATTCACTTCTTAAAGTTTTTGTGGCCGTTGCTTTGTGTTTTTTAGTCTATACTCTTTCCTGTTTGTAGTCGTCTTGCTTTACAGAAGCAATGTTGCTATTGCCTCCCTCTGCCTCTGTTTATATTTAAATGTTACCGACTATGGATTTAAATCATACAAAAGTCGCTGACATTTTTTCAAAATATAAAAACATTTGTTGGTTTCCATCCCATGTGTGCAGGCATTTTAATTAGCACCAGATCTTTTTATAACTGTTGATGTGATTTATTTGTTAGATTAATAAGAAGTCAACATGGTTACAAGACATAAACAAAAAACCCAAAACAATGTTGCCTAGACAAATGAAGTATTATTTTTCTTAAAAGGCTTTTTCTGAATGACCAGCTCTGTACAAAAGAGAGAGAGTGGCAGGGCAGTAGACACTCAGATTGGTTTTAACATTAATTCAACATTAATCCATCAGGCTGGATTAATGTTGTCCCAGCAGAATATACAGGTAAATGTTGCCAAATCTATAATCTGCACTGCAACTGCTCGTGTGTACCTTGTAGTGTTAAATACATTAATTTGCTAACTTGTAATTCTGAATGTCTGAATGCAAACTTCCTTAGCTCTGAAGTGACTGAGCTACAGTATGTGTGCATTAGTATGCATGCATGCGTATGCCTGTACTTTCAGGTTTAGCATTGGTGGGAGGACATTTTGCTTCAAAGAGATGTCTGAGTGTCAGGTTTAAGGTCAGGTTCATTTGAAATGAAAGCACTCTATGACTCCATCTGACTTGCTTTTCCTAATTGACAGACAAAACAGGTGCGATGGGGAGTGCAGTATATCCACAAGTCAATGTTTGCATGCGTTCTTGTATTTTTGTTACCTCCTCAGGACTTTTTCTGGACTAAACCAAAACTGAACTGACAGGTTTAGGTGTGTGTTTACAGAGTAGTTTCAAGAGCATAAAAAGCTCCTTGGATGAAACCACTTCCCCTTTACCTCTTTCCCCGTCTTTCCCGTACATGCTGCTTAATTGTAGATCTGCTCTTGTCACTTATATTCACATTTCACTCCCACTATCCTGCTATATCCGTAGTAATCCGGCCTGACATTACTTAGGGAACGGAGTGTGTGTGTGTGTGTCCGTATGCATGCCTGCGTGTCTTTTCATGTCTCCATCAATTAAAGCAATGAGAATCCCCTAATTGGATAACAGACTATGGAAAGGTGGTGGTGGGAGGAATGAAGTGCATGGGGGTGGGGACCACAGGAGGGAGGCAGGAATTCAATAGTTGTCTCAGTTTATTTTTCATTCTAGTTTAGTCCTGACACGTAGGGCACACAGCGGCATTTATGCACATGTTACCACACAAGGAAACAAAAAAAAATTCACACCTTTTGTTAGAGTGTTTGCACACTGCAAACCTATACCTGAATTTTAACATTGTTACTCTGAAAGCAAATTGTCTCCATCAAAATAAAAAGTTGTTTGTATTGGCTGTTGCGCTAAACAAATAATCTGAATACAAACGTATACAAACGGAATTATCTTAATTATTATACGCACTTACAGTATGTTGTGTTGACAACTGCAAAACAGAGGTCTGTAATGAATTGAGTGAAGAGGGGGTGTTTAGTCGATTAACAGTTTAGAAAATGAATCTGTTCCTATTCATAATTGAAATCAACCTGATTCATCAGTAATGGAAATATGTGGTCGTTGCAGCCTCACTGTAAGACTGTGCTGATTTATTCATACACGTTTTATTATTTCAACGTAGCCGGCTGCAGTTTGCATTTTGTTCACAATTGCTGTGTGAGGCTCTATACATTTCAGCACCATGGACAGCACCAAGCATCGCGCGCACAGTCAGACAAGCTGAACTCAGACAAACATGTATCGCGAGCATTAAATGATTACAGACAATAACTCGTAATATTAGTGGAAGAAGTCTCAGAAGACGCTCATAAGATTTCTGTGACACTGGGGAACGATGAGAGTTAAGAAGACACATATGAGATACTTTAATGCGAAATGTTTCCTTTTAATCAGTAAAGCAATTACAGATAAGAACAATTGTGGCTTAAAGAGGGGGTGGGTTGGGGGTGAGGGGTCATTATGTATGCATTATGCAGTCCCAATGTTGCCAAATGAAGCTAGTGTATAAATGTAGTCTTTTGAAATGAATTTTTTTTTTTATACTCCCTTAAATCTTTGCCTGTATTGCTATGGCACAAAGGACTGAGGTGAAAATGTTTCAGTCGCGATGGAGATTAATTATAAGCCCTGCAAATATGAAATGGGATGTGAAAAAGATGATAATAAAATGTTAAATCTTTGTAAGTTCTTAATTAAAGTTTCACTGGATGAGAGTGACTTCATTTTATATTTAGGAGATTTGTCATCTCCTCTTATTATCTATTCTGACACAGTGGAACTCGATGTGATTCGCAGGAACAATGTGGTGTGGTGCTAAACCCAGCATGAAGCGAAATGCCTCAAGGGTGCTTGAACGTGACCAGAATAACTAAAGCAGATTTTGTCGTGTTCGCCAGTGCACTGTGGTAAAAACACATTAAAAGAAAATCACACTTCATCCTGGAAGGTCAGCATTTTCTCTTAAAATTCAACATTTTCTTCTGGTCTTATATATTTTTGCTATCAGGAATATAAATGATTCTTTCTCACTCCCTGTACTCGCATCTATTTTTGTTCTTTTCATATTAGGGTGTTTTAAATTTTTTATTAAAAATAGTGCAACGTCTTTCCTGATCTTTTCCGTTTATAAAACATTCATGTGGAAAAATTAAGAAGTCTCCCTCCTCTGTTGGAGCCTCAGTCTGCAATCCAAACATAAATACCAGCAGTCAAAGCACTGTGCTGGAGACAGACATGACTCCACAAAGTATTCACACTATTTGCCAAAAGTACTTATACTCAGTACTCAGTATTCCACAATGACAACAACCACGTTGTAGGAATGTAAAATCTGAACTCTGAAAGTAAGTGTGTTTGCTTTAGTTGTCCTTGAGATGTGTGTAGAAGTCAAACAGTCTTTTACAGTGTATTTAGCACTTAACATGACAACATGGGAATTGATTGATTGATTGATTATTATTGATTCAAGTGCTTTCTCCTGTTCATTGATCACTAAAGCATGGGTGGATGGAGATAGATAGTTAGATCTGTCCAACCATCATCATCACGATAATGGCAAACAAGCTTGTCATCATGGAGAAGAAGAACATGTCACTGCAGCTTGTAAGATGCAGATCTACACTGTTCACTTCATCTTGTTGTAAAATGCCTGTATATAGTATAAGTTTACATTATTTGCCCTGTTTTTAACATTGAGACAAAAACTCTAACTTTAACAACATTACATCGTCAGGCAGGTCTTCCTTACAGCTGCCATGTACGCTTTATTTTTTATCATTGCATACTGTGCTACCTATGCTTGTGCTTCCATGAGTCTAACAAGCGGTTAACACCTGTGGATAGTTACCATGGTTGGGCCCTCTTTTTGGACATTGTAACAAAATGTTAAATGTTCAAATTTCAAATTTAACATGCAAGTTCTTCATTTTAAATTATTTTAACATGCTGCAAATTGTAAATAACTGCCAGATATTGAAAGTTATTCAGGAAAATGGTCAAAAGCACTTACTCACAGGACATTTTCTGGTCCTTTTATGGTTAAAATAAGCACAAAAACAAGTCCAGATGGACATTTTGAGGCTTGTGTGAGGTGTTAAAGGGTTAACCAAGAGCTTAATTATATATCATAATATGGCTGTATAAAGTCTTCCATTGTATGATGTTCTAATGTGAAAAAAATGCAATGTTTTTAACTGTCGCCTCTACTAATGGCTCTATTGTGAATGTTTCACCAGCATTATTTCATTTATTTATTAATTAACACAGCAATGATTCAGTGTCCTGCAGTGACATGGCTCAGAGGACACATTCAAACCTGTTAACTGTGGCCACATGCAGTTACTTGCTGTTATTATGCGAGCATGGAAGCGCAACATGGCATTTTGACCACAAAAAGAGCTCCTGTTCTCAAATATTCCCATGTAAGCTAGAAAATGTTATTCTCTAGCTTAGAATGCACAGAAAAGGCACCAAAGACATCTTATGCTCTCACGCTGTTACATCACACGGAGATGGTGAGTTCACCTCCTGCTGCCGCCCGCTCTTCATTTTCCAAATATCCAACATTTGTCCAAAAAAACCCAAACTGTATACTGTATACAAACACACAGTTGAGTGATGCTGTGCACACACTGGCTCCCTTGATCATCCTTGCTCATCGCTCGACACTGCATTCATCCTTTTCTGTAAAAGACGGTAACGTCTCTCCTCCATGCAGCTTCAAACATTACCATCCATTTTTTCCCTCATCTCTCGTTCTCTCTTTTCTCTTCCAATTTGACTTTTTTCTGTCATTCTTTGTCCTCATTCAGTAATGAATTGCAACAATTCAATTAACCTCGTCCACTAATAGGGGGGGTCAGGTAGCCATGACAACACCGGCTATGGGCTGATGCTGTTTTGTGTGTTAGCATGTGTATGTGGAGTTAAGTAGCTGACAGCTGGTAACAAACCAGATCCAACCAGACATTTGGGGTTTTGAATGGTGTGTGTGCACCCTTTCAATCAGTGGTAGGTCAGTTGATTGGTTGGTAGATAAAAAAAAAAGAGTTGTGTAAATATGTCAGGAGTGAATCTCTATTGAAAAGTTTGATTTCCTGCCCCCACTGAGCGTTGGCTGGCTCTCTCTCCCTCTCTCTTTTTCTGTCTGTGTGTCTCTCCGTCTTTGTTTCAGTCTGTATGGTGGTTTGACAGCAGCTTTCCGTCTCTTAATAAACAAAGACAGTCCTTCACTGCAGATTGGGGGGGGGGAGAAGTCGCCCACAAATCATTTTTGTCATGGCTTTTCCTTTTTACTGCAGTTCTGTCCCTCAACTGAAAACATTTAAAAACAAATTCCCACAAGACTAAATATTAAGCTTGAACTTGAATGACTCCACATTAGAGGGATCATTTTATGATAGTCTGTGAAAACACAGGCCGTGCCACTTGAATTGAATGCTTTTAGTTTATAGGTAAGTGTAGACAATTTGTTACAATAAGCTTCAACTGTTGTGACAAGAAATTGCTGTAACAACATTTCCCCCTGTTTACATGTTTACAGTTTGGTTTTTCCCTCTAATTGTTTTCACTGGTGTGATTATAGTGGCATAACAGGTCAGTGGTTTATTCCACACAGCAGTAAACCACATGACATCTGAGCACATTATTCTAAATGTGTCACTCTGATCAGTGATCCTCCGCAAAGCCAAAACACTGTGTCATAACAAACGCAAGTACACACCCATGGAGACATGCAATCAAACAACTTCATATAGTGGAGAACAGAAGATGAACAGTAACCTACCCTGACGATCATTTGGCTCAAAGGTGCCGTTGTACTCTAACACGTCTGCTTTAGTATAGTCATCAACCACACGGACAGGGAACAGCCAAAAATCTTCCAACTGATTCAGTCAGTTGGAAGTGGATTGACTTCTATTTATTTGGACAGATTGAAAAAAAAAAACACTCTACTTTACCTTCCTTACCTTAACCGAAACCACTTAATGCCTCCCCTTTACCATAACCTAAGCACAATTCAGATCTTAGCCCTAAACTTAAACCAGGTTCTCAGAAATGTTCTACCGTTAGCACCAGGTTTTGGTTCCCATGAGGACAACTGGTCCTAACAAGGTCAGTGTTTGTACCAGGAAACGTTCTGAAGAGGAAACAAATAGGAGTACACTCACTGACTCACAATTTTCGTTTTTTCTTTTACACTTGCCATTCCGTCTGTCACCAGGGCAATGATTTCAGCCCTTCCTTGAGCTAATGGTTGACGCCCAGTTGACAGGCTGTCACTCAGACCACTGCGTTGCCATAGTGATAGCGCAAACCTCTGTTTCTCTTTGACAATTGGGAGATGTCTGTGAATCACCTGGGTGAGACAGTTTGCGAGAGACTGATATGGGAGAGGAAAGGTGAAGGAAGGTGTTAGTTATCCAGGGGATTTCTTCTGGGTTTCTTTGGCCAATTATTGGAACTGTTAGTGGCAGCTCCGAAAGGCACAGTCTGGTTATTACATTGACATTCCTTTCCTTCTAAACTTAACCATAACTACTACTGGCCATAACCCCTACATTTAATCTAAGCCTAACCTCATGCTTCAAGTCCACCAAAAAGGAAGACACATCCCCATAATGGGATTGTTTAAACAGATGTATGTCCCCACAACATGAGTAATAGCAGGAACACACACACACACACACACACACACACAGTTTCAGGGTCAGGAAGGTGAGTGTAGAGAGGAGTGAGTTACAAGAAGAATAATGAAATGGTCCGAAGAGCCAACGCAGTAGCTCTCACCTTTGATAAGCACTGAAAGAGGTAGAGAAAGAGAGATGCAGAGGAGTGGAATGAGAGAATGAGAGAGGGGATGGCATTTTGGAAAAAAAAAAAGAAGAGCCTCACCATCTGTGGTTTGGGAAAGGGAAGGTCAAGAGGGATTGTGGCTGGGGGAATGAGCTGTGATTGTTCATTTGTTGCCATACCTGTAAAGGGGAAAATATGGAGGCATAGAGCTGCAGAGGAGAGAAAATAAGGCGCAGGAATGAACTGAGAAACGGAGGGACAAGAGTTCCTGTGGCATCTGTGAACCTCAGAGCAAACGGAGCCTCTCCACCTTTAAACTCATTGCTCCCTGATGTAAACATCATGCAATAATCAATAAATAAACTCGACTTAAAATGAGAAAACTGTGTTGTTAAAAGGAGAAACGGCTCTGATTTTTTTCCTCCTCTCTGGCAGGTCATCCTTTCACTTCCTCATTTAAAATCAAATTTTGTCTGGAATGTCCTTGATGAGCAAATTCAAAACTGGAGACACCACTGAAGAGCTGAGGAAACTCACGGCGCTGCATTAAAAAAAAATAGACCTGGAAGGAAATCCATTCACTATCACAGTTTTATCATTTATTTTATTGCTAATTGAGTTAAGCAAATGTGTTCTATGTTTCAGATCACTGGTCAAGGCTGCAAAGTCTTGTTTTACATTTAAAATTTCATGTAATACGTCAGATTTCTCTTAAAGTGCCCGCTCTTTCTGCTTCTCTCGCTTCATGCTTTTATTGCACTTCCACTCCTCCTCATTCATTTCCAGGTGTAAGCCTCTAGGATGCCTGAAGCTAACCTCAGGAGATCCCCTTACGTTGAAAAGAAGACCTTGAGATCTCTATCCTGTTTTTACTGCTACTGATAGCCCGACCCTGCAGCATAAACTTAAAGCCCTGAAGTCCAAAGGAAGTTGTTGAAATGTTCTTGTGGCGGACACATAACTCTTCACAGTAGTTGCTGTGCATTGTTTTACGTACATCTGGCCTCTAGTATTGCAGTATGACAACATGCATAAATGCTTCTCAGGTCATGAGAGGTCATAAAATTACTATTTCCATTAATTATAAAGACATTAACATCCTTAACTCGTGTTGCCCCTTCATCTCAAGACATCCCAACAGACTAACTGTACTGTCTTTAATGTTAATCTTCCATCTGCAGACATCTTCCCTTTTTTTCTTTTTCTCTCCCCCTCTGCCACAGACGGACAGGCCTGAAACCACACAGGCATAAAGGACGTTGTTCACAGACAGGAGAAAGCACTTAGTTCCTCCTTCACACCTTTTAGCTAGAAGGCCTTCTGAGAGAGAGAGAGAGAGAACACAAAACTGCAGAATGACTTGTGTTCATTTTCATCAGACAAGATACAAGAGCAGGCAGAGTTAAAACACATATTTACAATGATGCTGCACTATTGGGGAAAGTATGGATGTGGCAAACATGTTTTTAATTTAGCTTTGTTATTCGCTGCTATGCTTACTATCGCAAATTGTACAAAAAGTGTGCACAAAAAGCTATTTAGTTATTCAGTGGTCCACAAACCAAAATGATTCAGTTTTTAATGATTTCTTTGTTTTATGGGGCAAAAAAAACTGAAAATGTTCACAGTTAAGAAGCCGAAACAATCAGAAATCTTGTTTTAATCATGAAAAAAAGCTTCAAACCGATTCAACGATGAGCAAAATAGTTGGCTGTTCATTTAGTTATCATAGGTAAATACATTGTTTCGTAGGCATGAGAAGAAACTGTTGTACATTATTTAGATGCATCCACTTAAAAAAAAAAAATCAGTCAATCCTCCATCTTCTACCACTTTATCCTCCACATGAGGGTGGCGGCGGGTTGCTGGTGCCCATCCCAACTGACATAGGGTGGAATGTGGGATGGGAGGAAACCGGAGAACACGGAGAAAACCCATGCACACACGGGGGAGAACATGCATTCTCCATACAGAGAGGTCCTTGTTCCAACTGGGTCGTGAACCTGGGTCTTCTTGCTGCAAGTTTTCAGACAGCTGTGCATTGACCTGCAGGAGGGGTGATGAAGTCTGTGATGAAGACAACTGTGTTGTGTGTCTCAAAATATAAACTTGGTACGGATCGGCAGCGCATGAAGCACCAGTGTTTGCATTGTGATCTGGTCCAGTACCTACCGACCGTATAGGAACCGGCATCATTTCGTCACCAACTATTAGAGATCAACGCCACTGAAGTGCTACCTCATCAGTAATGGGAAAGGGGCATTTGATAATTTGAACTGTGAAGCAAGAAAGGAGAGCGAGTGGAGGACAAGGTTGACACAGAGAGGATAAAACGCAGATGCATTTCTTTGTTCATTCAAGGATTGGAAAAGAACAAAGATGAGTGCAGAGAGGGAAGGCAGTGAAAGATAGTATTTTGCTTTCTTGTCAAGAGATGACTTTGTATGTGACTTAGGTTCTTAGAGGCGCCTAACCCTCGCCCAGAAGAAATGACTGGGTGGAAGATAGAGCGGTGCGAGGAGTAAATGATGAGGATAGAAAGATTGAGGAAGGAGATGAGCGCTTCCTTCTGGAGAAGTGGGTACCGAAAAGTGTTCGATGTTATCACAAGTGTCATGACTGGTTGGTTGGAGTATCTCAGTGTATTGGCTGTTAAACATTAATGACTTTCTTGTTTCCCTGTGTTTGTGCATAGTGTTCGTGTCTATCAAGTTGTGATAATATCACAAATTTCCTGTTGAAGAATTGTGCCTGCTGTAGACCTTAGAAGACAACCACCCCTCTATTCTGTGTGGAATATTCCTCTGGCAAAAATTCAACATTTTTTTTATTGTTATTATTATTATTGTTGTCCGGAATGCCACATTCACTGAAGGGGAAAGGGATTTGCGTCACTGCATTATGTTCACAGACGTTGCCACTTTACTTTACCAGCTGTCTCAATTCATTGTGGACTTGAGCACTTGCAGATTTTACAACTGGTTGACACTCCAGGCTGTTTCCTCACAATTCCTCCCAGGCAGGGACACTGTTGACTTGTCCCAGGCCTTAAAAAAAATAAAATAAATATAAGCATTACTCAATTTAAATGTCCTTTTCCACATACTATTCAGGAGAGATGGAAAGTGAAATAGAATGTAAATGCATTAAACTGAGCGAATAAACCTCCGCTCCTCTATTTGAGTCAGTGTAATACCATCTATGCTGTGCTATGAAAGTAAGTTAGTAAGAGTTGTTGCACCGTGAAGTAAAGCAAATAAATGTATGGAACATGGTCCGGTCAAAAGGTTGCAAGAGGTGACTCGACAGTGTTTGGGTTGAAACTTGTGAATGCTGTGATCTCCTCAACACCTCTATTGTCATTGATTTTGATATGTGCTATGGACATCTGCAAAAGTAGAAATAGGTGCACATACTACACTTCGAGAATCAGCTGGCAAGATTCTGTCCCAGCTCTGTAATTTATGGGAGGATGTGTGATGTGTGTTTTCCTTCTGCAATGCTGTTGCATCTAGTTCAGCATGAACAGAATGCAAAACAGTTTACCAAGCCAAATATTAGAGCATTAACACACTAAAAGTAGCTTCGGCTTCATTTAGAAAATAAATTAATTTCTGCATTTGGGTGAAAGCTGATCCCCTAATCATGGGGAACATTGACAGGGTTCCTACTCTGGCAGGTGTCTTGAAGTAGGCAAAACTGTCAGTGTCTATTATGGAACTCGTGATCTGAGAGCAGCTAAACACAACGTGACACCTCGTTTTAATTGAGAAGGATGCAAAGGGAGTTGACGACAAGGTGAGGGATTAATTCGCAGTGCCAAAACTCCACTTTTTCTTTTAAATTTCACTGCGGTAAAGACACTTCCTGTTATTGTGAGAAGAATAAACTGTTTTCAGATTGATGTGAAAGTGTGGGAGGACAACTTAAACAATGGCAGTTGATTGCGACACCACACACTCATCCGAATGCACCGAAAAACCAGCGCTCTCGGCACGTCTTTCCCTCCGCGTGTGTCCAGTGTCATTGCTAAGACTTTTCTCAACATCCCTAACACTGATGTCACCGACTGAATTAAGGGAATAACATTTTTAAGATTGGGTTTGTTAAAGCCCGTTTTGCAGACTTTGCATAGCTTAATTGAATTACACTCTGCTGTGCACTGCTTTGTGCGCCGAGTGTATAAATTAATGGAGATTAAGACAGTTAGAGAGTCTAAGAGATGGGGAAGAGCATGTACGTGTGTATCCCAAAGGCAGTAATATACGCAGCATCTGTATACAGACTGTACTGAGAGTTTCATTAAGATCAGTGTGTTGGCCACCAGCTGGCTTGTGCAGCTATTGTAGTGAGGTTGTTGTGCGTGTGCCAGCTGTGCCTTAGTTATATAAATATACTTATACTGCAATGATAATAGCTGAAAGATTAACATAAATCTAGAAGACATCCAGATTTTGTAGAACTGTACTGTACAACCGAAAATTGCAAGTACGAGGTCAGATGAAGGGTGGATCAGAGCCACTGCGACTTAGTGTACCGCCACAACCTGACCCAATGTATATTAACATTAAATTACCTAATAAATTGGTTGATGTTATTTGTTAGAAAATATTGCTTGCGCGAGTTTCAGGGACAAATCACTTGTGTCCATGTTTCAGTTAATTTAGTGTTCAACAACAAACACACGCACAAAATAGGAGCTTTCTCTATCCGTGCCAAATAATTATTTTTATTTTCTCCTTTTCATTTCTAAATCTTGACTTTTTGTCACAGTGAAAACTCTTCTGGCTTTTCATACGTGACAAGCTCAAGGTAATATTATTCTTTTTCTACATTTTGACACACGTGGGAGGCCAAGCTCCCTGTCGGGAGAACCACTGCAAGCCATCACTTTAATTCCTCTTGAATACAAAGTTACTGTTTAATAGACAGATCCACTCGTGGTGGCTTTTCACGGAGCTAATCTTGCCTGGCAAACATGGTGATTTCCTAGAGAGAATGGATAGAATAATCCCCAAAGTGGAATTACAATCCACCTTAAAGTCACACGGCACTCACGTGACCTCGAGCAGTTCAACCTGTATAATATTTCCAAAAGCGAAGACTTGTTGCCACATACAGGGTATCTGGTGATTCCACCTTTTTTTCTGCAGTAACATGTAAGTTGATGGCCACCATTATTTATGTCAGAGAGATGCGTCGCTTTACGCGTCAGGAAAGACAACGACTTT
Organism: Solea senegalensis; assembly: GCF_019176455.1. Taxonomy (NCBI): domain Eukaryota; kingdom Metazoa; phylum Chordata; class Actinopteri; order Pleuronectiformes; family Soleidae; genus Solea; species Solea senegalensis. Next base: position 9,233,011 of record NC_058025.1, on the reverse strand, counting down.
GACAGATACAATTGCTCCAATCAAACGGGTGTCTTGTGTGCAGTCAGGGGTTGTTATAAGCGCAGGCTTTAATGGAACGGAAATGTTTTTCATCAGCCATAAATAAGATGGGAATGTGGATGCAAAGTGCTGTTCAGACCTTTTTTTTACCCCTCAGAGGAATAAAGAAACACACTGTGGCTAAAAGCCTTAAATTTGAAGAAGAAGCCACCGAAGCGTCCCAATGTCTGTTGATTTCGCTTTTTTTTTACTACTTCCAGTGCAGTAACTGTGCAAATGAAATGCCGGTAAGACCTCCAAGCCGACATCAGCAGCTGCCGGTAAAACCACAGCTAATTGTGATTAAGTGTGCGTTAGTGCTGTGAGTCGCTCTGTCTGTCTTTCCACATCTGGAGTCAAATAACATAATGTGAGATGAGTGCCATTAATAATACATTATAAAACCGAAGCTGCGGGGAACAGCACAACATCTCACCGAGGGCCGTGATGGGTCAGCGGGCCATAGTTTGGACACCCCTGGTCTGTCGTGAGTGTATGTTGCTTGACTGCTTTATTTCTGGTCAGATGATGATATATTATTTCTAGGTGGGTGGCATTTGTTTGAAAGTGGCGTCAAGAAATCACAAAAATCAGTTTCAGGATAGTTTAACAAGCTGTTAAACTAGTGGATACTCAAATACATGACAGTGAATACTATTTTAGACATTTCTACATTAAAGTGTCCAAAAATAATGAGCCTAGTGTTCCCAATACTCTATAGTTAAAAATCTGCATTTCTATTGAGGATATTTTAATGTTTCATTACGGTAGCCTTTTATTTATGCCATCCGCTTTACCCTGCTCTGCTATAACTTTCTGAGCAAACCCTCTAAATATTCGGCACTACTTCTTCGCCAGTGAGGTGTATTTTGTTGACAACTCATTGCCATATGCTGCATATTTCGCCTTCAAAGCTCTGCACATAAAACACAAATATATAAAGGTGGCATGCACAAGACGACAACAATATCCAGCATCCCATTCCGCTTCCTGAGCAGTCCTCATCAAACTAGGCCTGTGTTCTGATTGAGAGAATCTGAGCAGCAGCCAAGGCGTGCTCTTTGTAATAGCACAGGTTTTTTTTTTTTTTGGTTTTTTTTCCAGTCAGATCTATTATTGACACTTACAAATTCTGTCAGGAGACATGGGGATGTTTTAGTGAAACACACATTGCTGCTTGAGTACATACAGTGGCGCACAGAGGTGCTGAACACTGACATGGTGAGCAAAGTGGAAACTTTACCCAGCAACTGCTTCTAAGCTGATCCTTGGAGAGTGTTGACGGATGTGCCATGGGGAATCCTCATTGACTGGCTTCAAACCGTCCACGCTGAAGAGCTTGCAATGGAAGTGAACTAAGAGATAGGAAATCTCCCTTTGCTGCGCTGCTGTCCAGGCACTGAATTCCTGTGTTTGGTGTACAGAAACTGCTGAGTCTTACAACAAGAGTCTTGATCAATTATACCTTGAGCCACTGGCTGCTGATATGGAACACTGGTGTACATAATAAGAGGGCCAGGCATCCTGAGAAGTATCACCCTCTGACATCTGAGTACAACACCATGAGAGATGAGCAATCACAGAGATCACATAAGTGTTGACTCTTGAATGGATGGGAAAGCCGGGCCAGGCATGCAGGTTGGCTTCTTGTGCTGATAGTAACATGCTCAGTGCAGAAGCAGATAAGGCCTGGCTTGCAGTGATAATGCAGGGACAAAGGTGGGAAGAGGCGAGCAATTTCTTTTTTTGGCTTTCAATTTTGCAATACTGGTCACCAAGGAACAAGAGTAGCCAGATCATGTGGGCTCTACATGCCTCCAACACCCAGAGTCCACGTGATCAAAACGGTCGCTGCTGGATAGAAGTGCTGGAGCGGAATGGACTGCTTGTATCAGAGCGCTTATATCGGAGATTTTTGAGGCAGTCCGATATAATCCGATACTCGTTTTTTGGGCTGATATTGGACTAATATCCGATATCAATATCAGATCTGTACATCCCTATTCTGAAGGTGGCGCACGTCATTTGCGTGGAAGTATATCGGGGCCTTAAGTCTCTGTGTAATTATGCAACTTCAATGTAAAGACTATATAATGGTGTATCACTGTGGTAATGTAAAGTATACAACAACAAGCTCACACGATAAAAACATGCAAAGAATGAGTGAGAGAGACCGAATGAGATTGAGAAGACTGTGATTCAAGGGTGGGAGATAAACCCGATACATCATTACCCCCCGGCCCACCCCACCTCTCTGTCTCTATTGCACTTTTGCTCTTGCTGTCTTCCTCTCAATCCCTTGCCTTAGCTCTAAAAGATGGTGTGTATGGCATAGTAATGAATTCGTTGCGCTCCCCCAAGCCCGGAGAATGAGCCCCATTAAACTGCATTAAAACACAATAAGGCCTCTGTCTCTCTGTGTGCGTGTGTGTGTGTGTGTGTGTGTGTGTGTGTGTTTGTGACTAAAAGCCAATATTTCCCTTCCTCTTGCCCTGTATTTCCTTCTCACTCTTGATTCATCATTCATTCTCCGTTTGGCCCCATGGCTTTTTCCCCTCTCTGTGCCCTCACCACCCCCTGCCCCCTTTACCTCCTACTGCCATCCTTCCTCCATCTCTTTTCTTTTCATTTGTTTCATTCCGTGTCACCAGCTCACCCTTTTGCGTGTCACATTAATATTCAGTAAATGTCATTTTATTTCTGAATAACTGCTCTGTTTGCTTCACCCAAATCAAAAAATGGTGGAAGTGCTCTCTTTATTGCCAAACTGTGTGTATTAATATGTTTGTGGATGTTGTGTCTCTAATCTGTTTATTTAAATTGTCATCTGAATACGCCTGTGCATCTCAGTGTGTGCCCGTCCACGAGTATGCTTTGTTCAGGAGCTGTATTTTCATGCCACCTTATACCCTCTCCAGTGTATTCAAATTCTGGGGGATTAGCAGGCATGACTTCCAATTTCCAGACACTTCCTCTGTGCCTTTCAACCCTAAGACTTCTAAAACAGACAGAAAAAAGACTTAGTGTGACAGAACCCGGCACGCAGCACAACACAACAAACCAGACCGTAAAATGGAATTCACATCACCACAGGGAAGAAACAAACAAGTACCCAGAGAGTTGCAGAAAACGTATGAATTTAAAAAAGCTGATTTTTCTTTTTTTCTTCAGATCATTCATTTCCTCCACCTTGAAGAAAAAAAAGATAGTTTCCATTTACTGTTTTTACCAATGCTATGCATGAAAAATATGGACGCCAACCGCAGAATCAGATTGAATATTTTCAGTATGCCAGTCACATTACGGCTGCGTTTCCTGATGAAGACGGAGATGACCCGCCGAAGTTACCAACCAAGAAAATTGTGCAGTGAACGGGTGGTTACTGTGATAACGAAGACGCTTTGTTGCTTTGTTTTTGGCTTCAAACAAACCTCTTGAGTTGTCTTGACTTATATGGGTCACGGGTTTGCTGGAGGTCTCCTGTCGCTGCCGCATTGAAGAGATCTCACTCCTTTAGTTCCTGAATGGAGATCAGTGAAGCTGTCTGATACAGACAATGAAATACTTTCTTCCCAGCAGGTGTGGGGAAAAAAAAAATGTCTGCAATGTGATAGTTCTTTGATCTCAGGAAAGCAACATGCCAGTTGCAGTGCTGAGAAAGGAGGATGGGTGAAGATGCTCCCACAATTCAGCCGGAAGCAGAATAGTACCTGAATTGAGGACAGTAGGTTAAACAGTTAAGTTACTCAAGCTTATTTCAAGCTCATTCGTTGCTAAATGGAACTGTTGTGTAACACGCTTCCTGAACCTTCTGGTCAAATTACCTGGTGCTAGTTCTTTTATGTCTTTTAGATGCAGTTGGACAAATTAATACTAGGTTTGTTTTAGCGTGTTTTGCAAATATTCTCACACCAAGACGAATTGGTGTGTTTAGATATTCACCAAGTTCTTAACTTATTAAAAATATAGTTATTCCAACTAGTTCTTTTGATCTCGGTATCAATGTGCTGTCCTCAGAAGAACAAATTACATATGTGTTTGACATGTACGCTTTTGTGTTGGCCCTGCCTTTTGATTTGAAACTGAAGACACAAATTAACGATAAACGGAACCGAATGCAGAAGGTTATGGGCAGAAAAGCAGCATTTCTTGCAGAACAGCCTGCTTCAAGAGACCTCTGTCTCTGTGGAAATTCATGTTCACAGTAATGACAAGGTTAAGACTGTGCTTTTGTGTTTTGCAAAAATGTCGTCTCTTTTAAAGCCTGTTTTGTGAAGCAGCTAAATTCCACTGCTAATTGTTGCCAGTGTTCAACTCAACTGTATTTAAATTAGGGCTGAACGATTTAGAAAACATATGTAATTGCAATTTTCATTGACAGGAATTGCTGGGAATGGCAATCTTTCCGTCATGATTCTCATTTTCATCGGAAAAACACATTCCAAGTGATTACTGTGTGATATTTGTGCAGATCTGTGAGAAACAAAGATATTCTCTTCAGTCTGAAGAGTAAGATGTGTACAGATCAAAACAGCAATTAATCTAAAATGATATTATAGGCCAGTTTTTATCATTTCAATCAATTGTTTAGCCTTAATTTGTATAGTAACGGAGAGAGTAGAGAAAGGAGGGGGGAAGTGAAGGAGAGGTTGGTGAAAAGAAGAACCGAAAGGATAGAAGGAATTAGAGGAGAGATAGAGACCGGGAGCAGTTGTGTAACCGGTGTATTTGAAGAAGGAATAGGATTATTAACAATTATCATTATCACCACTATCGTCTCGTCCAGGGTGTGATCTGGGATTGGTTTCGGCTCCTCGTGTCACCCTCAGAAAAAGGACAAGCCGTAGATGAAGTATGGATGAGGATAATGATAACATTAGCAGTAATGAGTATAGCTATAGTAATAGTAATAGTAATGGTAATTGAGCTGTGGTGTCAAGTCTGGATGCTGAAGCTCTGGGATCAGAGATATCTGTAAAATAAGAATAGAGAGAGCGCGATGGGGACAAAGAGGAAAAGCACAGACTATGAGTGCTGAGAAGGGAGAAGGGGAGAGAGAGAAAGTGCATAATGGCCGTTCCCCCAGCACTGTTGGCCTATGACACCATATCAAAGCGACGGTTCAGAGTTCACTTGATCTTGTCCTTACTATAAGCTTGATTAAAGAGGAAAGTTTGAAGTTTAACTTAAAATATAAGGGAGAGTGAGAGCTGGTTCCTCCTATTCTACTCTCAGAGACTCTAGAAAACACAGGCCTCCATTTGCGGAGCGTCATGGTCTATTTGGGTTGTAAGGAATAATCATCTCCTCAAGATATTACGTGGCCTGATGACTGAGTGCTTTAAATGTGAGGAGGAGGATTTTAAATTCTATTCTGCATTGTTGCAGGGAGCCAGTGTAAAGAGCTCAGCAGCGACTATTTATCAACTTCTTAGCATCGTTTTCTTGATAATAATGAGTTCGAGTAGGCTAGTCTCAAAAATAACATTATGACAGGCTGTACCGCATGACTGTGAATTCACATGACATCATATCCACTTGAATGCCTCGTCCTTGTCTGTGTGCCTCTGCAGAGATGAGGCTTTGTGGCTTTGATCACGGATCGAAGCAGAATGTGTTACTGTGTGACAGTCATTCGCATCAGCAATATTAATATATCTTTTTTACCTAAACTCAACCAAAGTGTCACGAAAAAAAACAACCGACTTTAAACCACATCGCCATAGTAACGTTTTTTCCTCCAGGCGATATCCTCTCTGAGAGATTGAGAAGTATAAAACACTTGTTTATCCGTCCATATCTTATTGATTAATTAGTCTATTAGTCTCTCTGTATTACAGATGGTCAAATGATTCAGTAAAATAATTTTAACCCTGATTTGGCCCAAATTGGAATTTCCCAGTATCCTTTATTGGCAATTATAATGTAATAAACTGTTTAAAAAGATCATCATCTATTATAATATCAGCATGAACTTCCATTTCTGGAAACCTGGGGGTTTATTAAATTCACATGTCATAGAAGAAGTAATCATATCTGTGCTCCATAACTGTGATGACCTGCAAAAGTTGCCGTTCCTTAACAACCAGCATTGTAGTACGGAATGCACAGATGGCCTATATCACAATGTGCTGAATCCGCCTGATGATACGTGAGTGAAATCCACACGGTGCAGTTTGACATAGCATTTATTTAGCTCACAACACGTCCTCGGGGCAGTGTGGTAAATCAACACCTCTCAGGTGCTTATTTAGATCCACAGTGTAATATTTGATATTCAGGAGAGCATGGCAACTGACTGGACTGTCATTCCTCTTTTCATGGAGACATTACAAAGAGCAGGATCATAAGCTGCTTCATTTCTGCTTCCCTCTCATGTGTCCTTTCACTCGCTCTCTTTTGTCTTAAAACTAATAATGATGCCCTTTTTGTCTATAATTAGACAGAAAAGGCCAGTAAGTATGTGGCTTTTGCAATACATGCAGCTGCTCTCTCACTCTCGCTCTCTCTCCCTGTCTCTCGCTTGTATTCCTCTATTTTTTGGTGTCGAAAGAAGTCAGAAGATGACAACTCCTCCAATAAAAGTGCCTGTCAGACATGCCCACACCTCACTTACGTATCGTGAGTTGTCAATCACGGTGGAAAGATGACAGTTGGACAATGTAGCTGTATGGGTGGTGCAATATTTCGCTTGAGTATTCCCATGAATCATTCGGGACAAAGACGTATTTGTTGTCGCCCCCCCCCCACACACACACACTCCCCTCTTGTGAAAGTAGGGACATAGTCAGGAGGATTGAGGTCCTGCTGGCAGTCCTGGCAAACTCTGGGTGGTCCATGTCGGTTTTTTGTTTTTGAAATCTTTTTTTAACATCATTCCATTTCCTCATCTCTTTACATCACTCAGCCATTACCGTCCTCTGTCAGCCTGTGATAAATGGCCCCAAAGAGTCCATCACATGGCGAGACTGTCTGTCTGTGTCAGTGTGTTTGTGTACTCGTATTCGCTGGCATATAAAAGCTGGCGCTTATTGAAGCTGCCTTAGAAAGGGCTTTGACTCCATATGAAAAATCCAGTCTTTATTTAGTAGAGAGGTTGCTGATTTATGTGCTGAGCCCTCAGGTTATGACCTGCATGAGCACCTGTGTAGTGTATACAGTATGTTCATGTGTGGCGCCTTTTCAAATGTGCAATACACAGTGTACCGTTTGTAAAAGACACCTTTAACTTGACCTCTTTAATGTTAGTATTGCCCATGAGATGCATCGTCTCACTCCCTTCTTTTTTTTCCCATGAAAGTGCATCAAACCTGTGTGTTTGTTTTTCCACAGTGGAAGTGTGGATCACTGCAACACAGAGCAGGCTTACATGGTGACACAAATCAATTCAAAAACATTCACGTGTGTTCACTGATAACAGCTATTTTGAATAAACTTAAGACCCTGGTATACTAGCGCGTCAGGGTCCTGTAGTTTCCCATTTCACCATCTGGTGGCGGTACAAGCCTGGACGCAGGGAATAGCGCGCATTGCTACCAAAGAAGAAGAGAACGATGCTAAAGCTCCCTTGGACGTGTCTGGTTCGAAGGCTCACAGCTGAAAGGCCAGTCGGGGTGTCACCAGGTCGAGGCTCGGATTGTTATCTTTGCCGACTACTTCTTCTGTTGTTGAAATGTTTTTTTCTGCTTGTTGAGCGGGGCTTATGCTCCGCCTACCGGTGGGGTGGACCTTTTATAAGGTGTACCTGTTTAACTTCCTCTCAATTCAGAAAATAAAACGTGGCATGGTTGTTGGTGTCGGATGAGTATTTCGTAAACTGCTGATCCACTGGTATTTTCACTCACCACCATCTCGACATTTTGCAGAAAATGGTGTTAACATCGTCAGCTGTAGGGATTTGGAAAAGTGTTGACAGTGAGACAGCAACCTCCATTAACCCCAAAGTATATAACCACCCCACACCCTGCACTACCTGTCCTGTAACTTTGAAGTGCAATTTTTTTTTTTTTTTTTCTATCCTCTTCATGTCTGCTTTGCTGTCTGTTGCATGCACACACACACACACACACACACACACACACACACACACACACACACACACACTTGTACACAGTACACACATTAGTAAAACCCTCACTCACTAATGATGACAATGAGGCAACGAGAGTGTACACAAATCAAAGTCCTATGAAAAAGATACAACTCCTGAAAAAAATATAACCTTGCCTTTTTGACAGACATCATTTATTTCCTTGTAGAAGACTACCAGATGTTAATAAAGATGCCTCGAGACAAAAAAAGTCATATTTTCATAATAATAATACAGAAACCTTCCGGCGGATGTATCCTAAGTTAATTTAATGAAGTGTATCTTTGCTTTGTTGAAATTGGAATGTGAGTGATAGACATCCTGGCATTAAAGTTCTGTATAACCTGACAGAAGGAGGAAAATATGACTCAAAATAACACTAAACAGTATTTTTCACTCCTCTGTGTGTATGTGTGTGTGTGTGTGTCTGTTAGCAGGAATCTGAATTGATCACTTTAGTTTGCGACTGTGGAAATATTCAATGACATCTGAGTGGACTCTCACACAAACAGCCAGAAAGACAAATGTGCAGATGGACAGTCATAAAGGTGATAAAGGTGATTAGCTCAGTAGACCACAACCCTCATGGGGAATCACACTAAAGTGTGCATACAGTACACACATAAACAATCCTTTGTGTGTTTCAGAACATCGCATACTCTGGCACAACACATGGATGCAGGCTCACACGATCCCGCTCCATTTCCCCTTATAAACTCTCCATTTTTCAATCAACTGATCGCTAATTCACAAATCTATATCAGTGATCCATTTCAGTTATACTATGCCCCCTTTTGTTTCCATTAGGGCTGGAAATCTTTAGGTGCCTCGTGATTTGATTACGATTAAGGGGCCACTTTTTAGCTCTGAATCGGGGAGGGTCTTTTTGAGCAATGCACTAGTGCAGTCCATGGATCTGTACTGTTGTGGTGTTTCACTGTGTGAAATGACCATGCAGCCTCCGCTGCATTCACTGCATCCTCGTTCCCTGGTCTGAGAAAGTACTGTGTTGCTAGCACTACCCTCGCCTCGGACAGCTGTTTTGTGCTTCTCTGTGCAGGTGGTCAGATCTCTTGCACCTCCATTGGACACCGAGACATATGTGCCTGCTTTGCACACTGTCACATTTGTCTGTGACTCTTTAGCAATTCGTCGGTAAACGAGCACTTGCGCTTCGGCACGTATGACTGACAGTCACGTTGTCTACGTTCTGATTAATAGGGCTGACAGCATAGGGGCGGGGATTAGGCTACGTCGCACGCAGCGCCGTGGGCAGTGCCCTAGTGCATGTAAATGTAATGGTCCAAAGAAGGTTATTTTAAAAACCAGGACATTTCCTCACTTTCTAAAAATAACCCGGGACACCCGGGACAGGACGTGAAATACGGACATGTCCCGGGAAATACGGACATGTCCCGGGAAATACGGACATGTCCCGGGAAATACGGACGTATGGTCACCCTATGTAAACTGAATCCTGCTTTTTACGTGCAATAGCATCATTAGCACCCGTGTGGCTCTCATCCATTGCTCTTGTTTTGGAGCACATGTGACATTAGCCTCCAGCCATCGGTGATAAAGAGCTCAGTTTTAGTGACGTACGATTCGGTGGCAACAGATGTCCGAGCATCACTTGCCGTTTCTATCCCACTTCTATCCTTTCCAGGTGATGGCGCTCTGCACTTCGGAGTTCCGCCTTTTCGTACCGTCTATTTTACGTTATTCAACATTTAAATAATCGGAAATTGGGACATTTGCAAATCCATTCTGAATCGTCCATGTCTTTTGCCTTATGATTAAAAAAAAATTATGAATAATAATAAAAAATGAAATTGAAAAAAAAAATGCAATTATCCTATATCTACAGTATATATCTCTCTCTATCTTTTGCGTTTCCATATTTTCTTTGTCTGCATGTTTTGGACCAATTTAAATTTGTAAGAGCTGGCCAGTGGTGCATAGCAGAGATTAAAATAAAAAAAGATTTATACTCTAATGCAGTAATGGATATGCATAAAAAAAACCAGCAACAAGTCCATGTATTTTTCCTCATATTCTCTGACAAATACACATAGCAGGGATAACGTTCGCCTGACAAGCAAGCAGTCGGTGCTGATGTTAGGGCAGACGAATGTCATAGATACCCATGGTGATCAGAAGACCATATGTGTCTCATTAGCACAGATCACAGTTGCGCGCGCGCGCGAGAGAGAGAGTGAGTGTGTGTCAAAATGTATTGACTCAAAATTCAAGCAGGTTTTCAAGGCTGCAGTTTCAGCTGCCGCATTCAAATGCATTCAACGACATTATCACCTGTCAGCAACTGATTTTTCCTCCATCCACTTACACTGTATCACGGGAAAATTAAACCATACAAAGCGTCTGCTTTTGTTTACAGCTTGGTCCGTTAAAAAAAACAAAAAAAAAAAACAGTTCTATGTGAAATGGCTCAGTACGACCTCACAACCTGTTTTAAAACTTTGAGTCCGCACCGCCGTCTTTCTCTTGGGTCATTTTTGATCAAGCAAAAAATACAATCCATCGTGTTTCCATTCATTATTTCTACTCACCATTTCTGTGACGCTTCTTAATTGGCAGTGGCATTGGTTACTTTGTGAGGTGCACTCACTTTTTGTTGACTGTCAGAGATCTCTCCTGAAAACAGGCTCATTACATTTGCTCTTGCCCACTACTAATTTGTCTAGTAATGGCTCTGCACTTGTCTCACCTTTTCCTTTGAAGCAGTTTTAATGTGAAAATGAACCAAAAAAAGAAAATGAAAAAGTTCCACTCTGACAAAGCATGTACTCATCCACTCATCACGGCTTGTTCTGCTGTTTTCGACCCATTAATGCATTAAAACTTCAGACAAACCTGCTCTTTGAGACGAGTGCACCCGATTCATAAATACCATGTGCATCTATTTGACTCGGAGTTTATTCTGTTTATGTGAGACTGACAAAAGAGAATCCGGTGAATGGCATGAGTGGTGCAGGAAAACACTGAGCGTTCTCCAGCCCTGTCTGAGTGGAGCTGTCTGACCTTTCCTTACCACCTGGCCTCTCTCAGTAGCAGGCTGGCACTGATTTGGTTTGATCTCATGCTCGCTCTCTGTCTCTCTGCCATTATTTTGACTCCATCCGTCTCATACAGATGGGTCAATACATTTGCCCCGTCGTATTCATGCCAAGTAGTAGTCACAAGTGTCCTCTTCTCTTCTCCCATCTTTTATTGAAAAAAGTGTTGAAAATGGCCCTTTCCCTGTGGTATAGTAAGCATTTATTTATGACACTGTTACGTAATGCGTGAAAACACGGCGGTGATCATGCAATTTATGACCATGCATGGACAGGCCATAATACAAACAATATACACTGTATTACAACAGTTAAATCTCTTCCTTGTCCTGCTTCTGTCTTACAGTAATTTGTATTACAGCATGCATGCAGTATCTGTGGCCAACTCTAGGCCAATTTATTGAGTACAATTATTGTTCTCTGATGAGATTACAGCCCTGTTTCTCTACTTGATCCATTGCAAACATCACATAGTAATCTGTGCTATGTTCAGTTAGCTGAACCGTCACAGATACTTGTAAATCTAAAAAACAAAGACTGTTTGTTATTTTTTTTTTCCCCCCTTGGAAATTGTCAGGGATCCAACGTTTAAATGTCTTCTTAAGTCTTTTAAACAATCACTGCCATAAGTATTAGCTGAAGCGCTGTGACGAATTGTCTTTGTTGTTTTTTTTTATGTCACGGTGAAGTGCTTTGTGGATTTAAACTTGTTACAAACTGTACTTTCTTGTTGAAGTAGATTTTTACTCTAAACTTTTTGGACTGACACAAATTTGAAACTGAACTATCTCTATCTCTCTCTCCCTCTCTATAAAAACATTATATATACATAAAGCTTCACTCTGCTCCTGGGCAAAACAAAAGTACATAAAGAACAAAAAAACAATTAGGGATAGTATTTCATCTTTACTTTAAGTCCTGCTGGAATGACACAAGTGAAATAAGTTGTAACATTATTGGTCGTATAGTGTATTTATTTATTTTTTTAAAAAACAAATTCTACTTGGCTCTTCGTGTAAAGGCTCACAACAATAACGAGCCCTCTTGCTATTGTAATGCTAAATGCTCTCCCCCTTGCAGTTGGCAGTTATTCACAGCAGGAAAAGGCCAAATTGCAGAAGGTACCTTCTTTCTGCCCAGTTCAGTGTCTGTTCATTTGTGATACCGTAATGTTAGGACACTACAAATACAAATAATGTAGCCTACACTGGGGTGCTGTGGAACAAACCTAAACATTAACTCAGGTTGGGCTGATATTACTAGGATACTCGCTTATAATTTCTAAGAACTAAAATATTTAAACCAATGTGAACCGTTGTGATTTCTAGCAGACAAATGTCCAGATTGTGATTGCAGCTATAGCCATGCACCCTTATGTCCGCGGACTGGATTGGCTTGTACCTGCTGGTTATCAAAGTTGCCACCTCAGTGAGCACGCAGCGTTTCAGCTGTGTGTGTCCTGCCTGTGTCTGTCCTGTGGCATCGTTACAGTAGCCGCGGACAAATGCAGAGAAGGTGTTCACCTCCCTGGCATGAGGTTCTCTGTGCTTGCTTGGCACACGGTGGCACCACTCTGGCAGAGGTTAAGCTGTTAATACCATGTTGAGATACAGCTTTCCTGTCTCCTCGCGGAACTGCTCTAACCCTGAGCAAGGCTGGCACGTTGTGGTCTCCTTTCTGGCAGAGGGCTGAGGATAACCTTTGCCCACTGGGGCTCTGGTTCAGCTCAAAGTTGGAGCAGGCTCCACCAAAAGATCTGTTTTGCTACCTCTCTGGCAGCCTCTCAAATCCTACATTCTGTCCGAGGCAGGTGTCTCTGTGGTCCTGCAGATGCCAAGCACAATGGTTATACGCTCGGAAATGACTGTGGCACAGGGGTGTGAAGTTGAAAAGAAGGTTGCAAGTTTGAATCGTTACCTTTCTTTTTGGACTTTGCATCATCTCTCAGAGCTGCTTTACACTCGAGTTCTGCCATTCACCCATTCCCTCACACTTTCATACAGCGCCTCTATGTGCAGCACATTTCCTGTCACTCATCTTTCATCCATCAGGAGCAATGTGGGGTTAACCCTACCTGCATCCCTGTAAGGTTAAGAGGTAGAGAATGAATGAATGAATTAATGAATGATTACACTGTAACCTGCCTGGGTATTGCTTTTTCCTGCTTTTCATATCAATGAGAAACAGAAAGTTTTGGATTTGACAGCCTTGTTTGCATTTTCTTCATGTTTCATCCTCACCTTTAACTCTTGCTGTGCCACATTGATCTCTGTACACGATAATGCCCTGCAGGTCGCTCGGTTTGGCAGCTGCCTTTTCTGTGATTCAGTGGTTTAGCACTGTTTTGTCTAAGGCTGTGTGAGAACGAGAGTCAGTAGTTAGAGAGCTGTAACCTTCAGCTTTTTTCCTGTCTTTTATGCTTCATATTCCTGGCTCAGCCTCATTGTACTTTCCTCTTCACTTGTGGGCTCTTTCACCTTTTTTTTTTTTATTTTGTTTCACCAGTCTTTTTTCCCTGTTTTACTTTTCTCCTTTTCTCTGCTCGTCCCCCTTAATTTCCCGCTGCTACTCCTCCATTCTTCATCTGTCGCCCTGTTTATTCACTCCCACTCTCTTCCTTGCTGTCATTTTTGCCTTTCTGTCTTTTGTTCTTTCTGATCTCCTTTTATCTGAGCTGTCTACATGGTGGGCTGAAAGAGACATAGAAACACATGGGACACACACACATACTGCATGTACACATACACACAGGTTTGTTCAGCTATTCTTGTTGGGACTTTCATTCATTGGGTAGCCAAACCCAAACCTTAACCATAAACACTTAATGCCTAACCAGATTTCAAATCTTAGCCCTAAACTTAACCTGTACCTCATAAATACGGTTCTGCCTCTTTAAGACCAGGTTTAGGACCCCTATGAGGAGCACTGGTCCTGACAAGGTTAGTGTTTATGCCAAAAGGATGTTCTGCACTTTGTGAGGACACATAATCCATTCTCTATCTTTATTTTCCCAACTTTAAGTCTTACACCAACCTGCAGTTTAAATGTTTTCTCATTAAGAATACACAGTCCACAGACGCTGCCATACTGTTAGGCTTTAAAAGGAAGAGGTTTTGGTTTTTTTTTCAGGATGACTCACTCCATACAGTGTTCACTTCCCTCCCTCTGTTGTGAAACAACAGCCTTCAGAAGCTAAAACCATGGCAACAGCCTCTGCAGCCCTGACTATGGGATCTCTCATGACATCACTTTAGAAACCACAAATAAGCAGAGCGACGGACATGAGACCGTCTCTCTTTCTCCCTCCCTCTCTCTCTCTTACACTTACACTTAAATTACTCTGAACCTCTCTCAGAATGTCATTTACTATTGATGAAAGACTGGATAAACCTTTTAAAGTATTTGGCTGTAACCTATAGGAGATGGGGTCCCCATGAATTAATTTATTCTGCACTGCTGCAGTGTTTAATGTCTTGTTTCTTGTTAATATTATATATCACAGATTTGTTTAGATGAAATTATACACTGATTGATTAGTCAACAGACGATGAATCCCCAGCCGTGGTTCTGTGTCTTTTCCAAGTGCAAGTGAACAGAGGATGAGGGGAGACGGCCCTATTATTAACCAGCCCACGCTGCCACCTGATCTGCAGCTACTCCATTATGTGTTATCATTATATCTCTGTTAGAGTGCTGTGCAACGAAATGCAGAAAAGTGTTTGTCTTTCTGTTGAATCTCTACATCAGGGCACGGCTATACTTTCCTGGCCATACAGCTCAAAGCCTTACTGATTATAGCCAGTCGGTGTCATATAGCAAGTCATAACAATTATTATGGTATTTATGACATAATATGTTTCTGTCTGTTAAAGAAAGGGTTAAAGCCATGTTAAGGAGTGAGTGCTATTGTTATAATCAGGTTATCGTAACCTGTACACAGGGAACACTATTTGAGATAATGACACATGACAATAGATAAATAAACTTTTATTTTACTGGTAAAAACAAGTGGCCTTGACATGGAAGATTATGGAATAAAGTGGAAAGCGTATTTTCCCTCCAATTGAGTGTTCATTATCAAGGTCTTTGTGAGAGGTTTCCTCCGATTCGAAAGGTGCACGCTTCAATCTGAATTGAGAGAGAGAAAAAAGGGGGGGGGGTGAATAAAGCAGAGATGGTGGTACTTTAAAGTAAGGAGCCTGATGATTGCTTTCACTGGGTTCTGACCCCATGCATTGGTAAACAGGTGTAGTGCTGGCTCTATTGAACACGCACAGACAAACTGGTGCACTCTCTCATTTTGTTCCTTTTCACTCGGAAAATGCGCACACTCTTTGAGCCATTTAAGTGTGTTTGCATCTTATTTCATGCTCGGACCATTTAGAAATGAGTGTTATCTTGTCGATGGGTGAACTGGTCTACGAAGGAATGTGTTGACATCATTTTTAGCCCAGCCATCCACAAAGTTAAGAATAATGCAGCCGGAATAAATTCGGCAAGTATTCTGCTGCCCCCCGAAGCTTAATCATAACTCTAATCTCACCGTCTTTTGTTCCAGCTGAATGCCACAGCTCCCTAATGCAACGACCTATCACATAATGAAGTGTTCTGTCACCTGCAATACCCCATCAATTACCAGTGATATGTGTCCCACTGTGAATGCGAGAGGGTCAGTAAATCCAGTAACACCTACTATGTGCCCTGACTGTACATCCAAAAAAACCACTATTGCCATAGGTGTGAGTGTGAGAGTGGATGGCTGTCTCTGTGATGGACTGGTGACCTGTCCAGGGTGTCCTCCGCATTTCCCCGATTTCAGCTGGGATCGGCACCAGTGACCCCCCGTGACCTTCATGTGTAGGATAAAGCAGTAGAAGATGGATGGATAATGACCTCCCATAGCCCACCTGCGGTACATTCATAAACCACCAGGGGGCATGGCCTACATACCTAGGATTTAAAAGCATTATTCAGTAAGGAATGGAGAGCGTAAG
Organism: Solea senegalensis; assembly: GCF_019176455.1. Lineage (NCBI taxonomy): Eukaryota > Metazoa > Chordata > Actinopteri > Pleuronectiformes > Soleidae > Solea > Solea senegalensis. Next base: position 9,216,812 of record NC_058025.1, on the reverse strand, counting down.
AAAGAAAGAAAACAGATATTTAGTATTCTGGGATTATTTCTTGCTTGGATGTCCACTCCACTATTCAGAATGCCGATGCTTATATTTTTATTTGAATTATCATCGTATTATTCATAGTGTGTGCTTAATTTAAAAGCATCCTGTGGTTCTTGATCATGATTTAACTTTTCTGATTGATTTCCTCTCAGGAGTCTTCCTCAGACTCACTTTACTCTGGTTGTTCCTGCCCGGGTGTAGTAAATTGCACTGTCAATATTCTTAAAAGTGCATGGAATCCATGTGAGCCCATGCATGGCCAGTGCAGCGCTCCCTACCATCAAAGTGAGCAGTGATATAATCATCCAGGCCTAAGTGGAAACCAAGTGCTGTGCTGCGACACAACTCCACTACTTACTGCAATTAGATTGTGTGATTAAAGACTCATAAAGCACAATAAGAGTCGCCTGGATAATGGCAGGCTGCTTCTCAATTTGCTATCAATCTCAATTTGGATGCAACTGGATGGACCTTTGGCCAATCAGAACAATGAGCTGGGTGACACATGCAGAGCGACAGAGAAAAGTGTCTAGTACCTAACCCGTGCTTGGTGTGGTTTTCTAGCGGCGACAACTGTCTCGTAATGGCCTCGAACGACTTTTGCACCTCGGCTTAAGATGGAAGCAACAGCTGCGAGACGTTGCTTCTCTGTCATCATATGGGGAATCCCATTTGTGATTGGTTCCCAGACGTATCTGCAAAGAAAAATCTGCTGAGCTGGCTTCACCGAGGCTACAACAGTCAAAACACTACTACACAGTATCCGGCGTAAAGCAACGACTTAACGTGTTAATTAATACATTGCTGAACACGATTTACCATTAAATTGAAACACATTTCATGTTGTAAAGACTAACTTTGCTTTTGAAATGCTGTTACACACCACGGGCACTCAATAGGACATAAAGTTCATATTTTTAATTATAAACAAAATCAAAACATTATTAAGAACATTAAGGACTCATATAAGATGTGTTTCCTCCTTGTGACGTGAAGCTGCTGCACATTACATTTTCTTCAACACATGGCCGTGGTTTTGCAGGGAAGAGTTCCACTTTTGATGAGAGCTTTTAATGGGAGCTGGGTTTTCATTGTTGCAGTTTAAGATACTATTAACTTAATGTAACAAGTAAACTATCGCCACCTAAATTGATGTACACACAGTAAGAAATGTGTTTACTTTAATGACTATGCTGAGCAATGAGTGTGGGGGCAGTGACAACAAGCATGTGTTGATGAGATTATTAAAATTCTCAATTACCCAAACATCGCCCATGCTCTCTCAGGTGTCTCGATAATTACAAGCCACCGAGTGGAACTATCACAATCTCCTCACTGAAGTGTCCTCGAGCAAGGCACTTAATGTTTCCTAATCATCTCAGGTCCTGCTCTGTGTTTTAACCTTCGTTGTGCTCAGGCACGTTTAACCAAGATCTCTCTGACCGTGAGTCCTCCTCAAACTGCCGCTCTTTATGTGACTACCAGTGTGTTTTAAAGAGACTGGGACCTATGGTGAGACTACAGTTGCCCCCTGCACTGAAAACACTGCAAAAATCCCTATTTAAGAGAATTACCCAGCTTTTTTAGCAGGAATTTTATACAAACAGCATTTGCCTTGCTTCTTTAGTGTTCATTAAAACAGTACATTAACCTGCTGTAAGAACCTTTTTGGAGCTGGTGCTTTGCTTTCAGTGCTATGGTCCTGACTTGTAATTACCAAAAGGTGTCCACATTCACATTGTGAAAAAGGTGCAGGCTGAATGACAGATACTGTACCAAAGTATTATATGGCTGAGCAATTAGGTGCACCGCTGTGTGTGTTGCTCAACTGAAACATAATGAACTTGTCTCTAATTTGCATAGCATGTCCAATAAATGTTGTCAAGACAGCCTTTGACACAACTCCATAAAAGGAGAGGGACTCAAGTATGTGAAGTATGTTGTCTTAGGTCGTTTTCCCACCTAATAGTCGGGTAAGACACCGTTAACATTAGCGCTATTGTTCTACATCCTGCATTTGGTTCACTTGCGAACAGCGGTCAGAGGCTTTTGTTTTTAAGCGGACCAGAGTTTGCGTCTTTGATGCGCATCAGAGGTTGCACACTCACACCTCCCCAAATGAACCGGACTTTCCGAGTAAATTAACTGAGGTTCGATTAAGAAAGGGCTGGATGTGAATGCACCCTTAAGCGTCTTGCTCACATAATGGAGCCGCTAAATAAACATTTTTCTCCTCAAGACGGTGGTGGTTGCTGGTCTTTGAAACAGGGGAAGTTAATTTCAGGCCCAGTTAATTATACATAAATAATGCTCTCTGAACTTGGGCAGTCTAAATTGAGCATAGGTGTGAGAGTGAGAAGTTGTTTGTCTCTATGTGGCCCTGTGATAGATTGGCGACCTGTCCATCACTGGTGTACCCCGCTTTTCGCCCCAAGGGAGGATAAAGCAGTAGAAGATGAGTGAGTGAGTGAGTGAGTGAGGGAGTGATGCTCTTTGCTCTGCACGGGATAGGACAAGACAAACCAGGACAGCTGATTCTGAACAAACTATTCATGTAGTGATAGTAATAAAATGTGAATCCAACCGTACATGCATGACCATTTAGATTATGACATTTTAGAGGAGCTTCCATTGTTGTCTTAGAGCAATCACCTTTGCTTCAATATACAGTATATGTATAGAAAAAAGGGATTCTAATGTTACCTCTGACCTTAAACCTTCAACTCCCTTCTTTCATATCAAATGCCCAGCTTGGATCTTTTTTTATGCAGAGGTTGAGATCTTGATCACAAGATCAAGTGTTCATCATTTTGATTTGGGGATTGTACTTTAACAGATCTGACTGCTGTAATGTTTTTGTCTGATAACACAGCTTAATTGCTGTGGTGGGTTTTCCCACTCTTTCTGTTTTTTTAAAAAAATAGATAAGATAAGACGAGATAGTCTTTTATTAGTCTCACAGAGAGCACGGAGTTGTCGGAGCAAAGACAATGAAAATTAAAGGCAAAAAAAATTTGCATTTTAACAGAAAAATATTGGATCTTAAGATAATGAAAAAAATAGAAACACATGCATTATAGACAGTGAGTAACCAGATGTGATGAGGTCTACTGAGAGCAAAGGAGTATGAACAAAAAGGTACATCATCATTCCCTCCCACACCAATGTTTGTTTTCTCCTTTTTTTTTTTTAATATCCATTAACATTCACTCTCAGTAACATTAACTCATTAACTGTTGCATCTCTTTGCTGTTCATTGTTTTTCAGATCATGGACTCTGCCCATGTCTGCCATTTGCACAGATTGTTTATTCATAACGGCAGTGAATGAGCATAGATGGATCCCAGCCAACTTAGCTAACACGTGTTAGCGTTGTAGAGTAATGCAAAAGTAAAGCACATAACAGTGAGAGTGATAATCAACGCTGTGAATACACACCACACATTTGTCATTTTTTTCTGCCTCCGTTTAGTGATGTGAACAGAAACAGTGTAGTGTTATTTGTGTGCGCCATCCTTCATTTGAGAATAGGCTCTGTCAAGCAATACTATCAGACTGGACTGAGCGAGTGTGCGTGCGTACAGCGGCAGCACAGGGTGTTTTCTGTTTGCATCCGTCTTAAATGAGTTTTATTTGTACACACACCAAGTTAGTGGTAGTGAATTTGACCTCTGCACTTAAACCATCCTTATTACACACCAGTATTTGGTGTGTAGGAGCAGTGCTCAGCATTTATCTGCGCCTGGACAGCAAAAGGGGAGTGGATGCCTTGCTAAGGGGCACCCCAGCCCTTGACCCGTCCTCAGATTTGAACCAGCAGCCATCCGGTTAAAAGCCTTTCCTCTTGGCCATGAGCTGGTATGAGAAACACAGAGTGTTGTGTGATGCTAATAGGCTTATGCCGCATTGTGTTTAACTCACTCAACAATGGTTTGGATGTAAGAGAATTATGATTAGAGAAAAGGCAAATGACCAAAAAGCCCATTGTTTAATCTGACTCCTCTTGTTTATTATATATAGAGTTATATACTGTATATTGGGTCATATAACATTTCTTTTTTTTAATTTCATGGCTCTCTTCTCCTTCTCCAACTTCTCTTCTGGTCTTTTGAATACACTACAAAAGGTCAGCGATCAGAGACAATGGAGTGCTGCAATGCCTGAACAAAACCTTTTGACATTGCTCTGAAAAGTACCGTAGGGTCCAGCCTTAAGCACACCAGCTCCCTTGTCTTTTTTTCCCCATCAAAAGCCTTTTTAAACCATTCTCCCACTATCTGATGCTACATACAAATATGAGGCTTCCATATAGGCACATAACTCAAATGAAAGAGTTAATAAAGAGGTAATATTAATATAAAAAACAAAAACCTTAGTCTTTATTTAACAAATCCTCATAGATAATATGGACATTACTGAATTTTCAACAGTTTTTTTTTTAGACTGTCCTCAAATTTAGTGTGACCTTCAGTCCACCATGTAAGTTATTCATTTGTATTTAATTATACATTATACATCTATAACCTGATTTAAATTCACTTGCCCACATACAGGTAAACTAATATCCCAATGAATAGTTAGTTTCATCAGTCCTTTACTATGTAGTATACACACGTAGTCCAGTAGTACATGTGGGAATCAAACATTTCCACACTGCTGTTTTTATGTCAAAGACTGTGTAACAAATAAAAACCATGTTAGATGACAAGAGATGCGATTTTCTGAAAAATGGGAAAAGTGGACTGATTATAGAAGCCAAGAAGACGACATCACCATTACCACTGAGAACATGATTATTTTCTTATGTTGCCTCTTGACACTGTAATTGTTTAATGAAAAACAGAAAGAAAGAAAGAAAAACATGTTTTAGCAATGTGATATTGTGTCTTTTAAATCTTTTTTTTTTTTACAAATATTTATAAGAAATATAATATGAAAAGTTATTCTTAGTAAGTAAAGACTCGCAAGCTTTTTTTGTGCACATTCTGACCAGGGGGGCAAACATCTGTTAAATATAGCATTAAAAGAAGCTATAAATGATTGATCATCATAAACCAGTGTGAAGGGGGCACCATGTTAGGAGCGTCCTGATTCAGATGCAAAGGCTTTTCTCACCCTCCACATGTCGATGGGCCGTACAAATCTCTGAACATGTCTCAGACCTCTTAAAGATCCACCTGTGACAAAGTGTGAATGTTGTGCAGCACAGTGAGAGACATTCCCAGGACGCACTGAGAAACTACGAGGCTTTTGAAAGTTAAAAAAGAAAAGGCATTTTCTCCTCTGGCTACTCTGAATGCTCACGTAGAGCCAAATTAGATTGAAAGACAGATGTTGGCCTGTTGTTGATCACTCTCTCCTCTCATCCCAGTTTTTCTCACTCCATTTTTTGTGTCAGGTCCCACGTAGTGTCCGTCATGATTTATGGTTAAAAGGCAATTACCCAGTTAAACTAAAGGGGTCTTAATTAATGCACATACACACGCACCCATGCCCAGACTTGAAACATGTCTTGGAGGCACAGGAAAACAATATTAAACAGCTACCTCGTTCTTTGGTCGGTGGGAAATTGTGCAGACTTGAATGCTCGAGAAGGGAGAAAATGCTGAAAGACTTTTATGGAGTTGTCAACGGTCGTCTTTCAGTGTACCAGGATCAGTGTCTCTCTACTCCTGAAATGCTGTGATCCTTCCTGTGGTTTTCTTTTCACCTCTCTTGCGCTCTCTTTCTTTCTCTCTCTCACACACACACGGCACAGTTGATGTTGTGACTGTGGTTTTCCCTCCTTTGTTTCACATCTGTGGGAGCTCCTGAGTGAATGGTCCGTGTGTATCCACTGCAAACTGACAGAACCGCCACAGAGGCCTTCATAAGCATTCTACAATGTATGTTAGGAAGGTGTAATTAAATATGAATTGTTTTCCTGGTTTTCATACCGCGTAGTGGTAGTATTAACGTTTAGTAAATAGATTCTTCTGATGGCTACAATTAAATGAATTGGCTTCATTTACGGTGAAACTGTCATTGTTGAAGGCCCTTTTCATGTTAAAGTGCAGCATAGATACCGTTTCCTTTTGTCTCTGCGTGAGTGACGATGTTTCCAACAGTGTTCCCATGGAAATGTAGCTCATTGTGTGTGGTGCAGAAGAGTGAAAGTGGATTCTTTCCTGTCTATCAAATCCTTATTATTATTTGTAATGTACCGTAATACTTTTTTTTTAAGAAGTCCAAAAAGTGCACAATTGTTAACACCATTTTTTTATATCTGCACTTTAACTTGCTATTGCTTCTGGACGTAATACCCTGCTTTGTTAGTCTGATCACTTTTAGACTCATTACTTTAATGAAGTAACATTTTAGTTCGAGTCAGAAGTGGAAATCACTGTGTTGTGATTCTTGCTTTTTCTTTACCATTATACATAGGTTGAATATTTTTTTCATATTTACATATCTCTCTCTTACGTGCACGTACACACTGGAACTAACCTTGTTGCCGTGGAGACATGTGGCATCTCACGTGCATGAACTAACGATTAAAATAGCTTGATTAGTGATCTGAGACTAAATTACTGAGGAAGAAGAAAATATCTTAAAAAATGCATGCATGCGTGCACACAAAGCACAGTCTACTCCCCCTCATTATTCAAGAGAGTTTATTAAGAGAGAATTATTGTGGTGCGCAGTAACCATAAGAATTTAGATTGGGGTCATTTGGTCAGTCTATAGGAAGAGCAGATTTACCACATAAGACAATGTCCCACTGCCGGGTTTGTGTCAAATTATGATTTGTCCTTTGTATGGATACAGTTTTTTAACTATATACCACTGTATTCTTCACAACTTCATCTTGATTTATGTACCTGAGGCATCAACTCTGCATTAAGTGACGCATAGTTTCTTACCATAAGGCTTGTTATGCTGATTTAGAGAAAATATTTTATTGTCATTTTTCTGACATAAATTGCGATTGAAATTTGTGTTGGGAGCGACAGTTTACTGACTTGTTTCACAGTCTCCTCCTTTTCCATCATAGTGGAAACTCTTGTGTCATTCAAGTTTCGCACGAGTACTATGCCTCTGTTTCCACGGTTTCCATGTTCCAAAAAAATCCACACAAGCATCATCACAGTGACGTAAACTGCAGTGGAGTCAAGTGAAGCGAATTAATAAACGACACGACGGCTGAAAACATCTCAACAATGGCAAGAACGCAGCGGGAGAAACTGGCTATAACATTAGCTACTCTATTACCGGCACATATGCATGTTTGAGTGGTTAAAGTCAATATAAATCTGTATTGAAATGCATCAAATATCAATATCATATCCGCCTTCTATTGTCAAATACATTATAGACTGCTGTGTGTCTATTTGGTGGTAATTTCATGTCACACAGATTCAGACCTGCTGCTGTGGTTGTGTTGTATAGTGTTGATTTCTAAATTAGGTCTGTCATTCGTGAAGTTGAAACACTAATGACAATGTCTGCAGTTCTGTGTTGTTTTTTTAGCGCATAGACAACTGCCATGGATAGATAGATAGATGGATAGATAGATACTTTAATAATCCTTTACAGGAAATGTAAAGGATTATGCCAACATTGCTGCAACAGCTCGATCTCGCAGATACATATTGCACAACATCAGAAGGATACGACCTCTTCTTACCCAGAAGGCGGCACAGGTTCTGGTCCAGGCGCTTGTCATCTCACGCTTGGACTACTGCAACTCCCTCCTGGCTGGTCTCGCTGCATGTGCCATACGACCTCTGCAGCTGGTCCAGAATGCAGCAGCTCGACTGGTCTTTATAGTTTGGCTTACTTGAAGCACTTACTTACTTGTAGCTCTTGTTTGTATCCAGATGTTGAAATGATAAAAGCACCTGCCAAATGACATGTAATGTAATGAAAAGACAGTGCCACAACAGCTTCAAGACAAGTTAAAAAGTGTAATATATACATATATATATATATATATATATATATATATATATATATATATATATATATATATATATATACTTATATATATACTTATATATATACATATATGTATATATATATATATATATATATATATATATATATATATATATATATAGAATATAAAATACAAATGAATACTAAAAAAAGAGGTTTTTTTGGAAACACTTGCAACGTAAACATTACGTGACAGTTAACATGAACTCTGACGTGTAACGCGGCTTTTTTCAGTTTTCTCATCCACCCACCGCATTAGACTAAGGGTTTAGTTGAGCGCATCTGCACCTCTACTATACATCATACGCTGACAGGTTTTTTAAAAAAGACGGTTGTTGATACTGACTTTCATTAGTGAGTATGTGTATGTGAGTCCTTTTGGCATGTGCTGCAGTGTTGTGATTGATTAGGTTCTGATGGATACTGGGATTTTATCAACGTCTGTGCTGTATGATTTTTAAGTCGACATTTATTATTTATATGGAAAGGACCTAAACACAGTTATCATTTGCGAGTTGTGAAAGGTCTCAATGGCAATCCCAGCCCTTGACCTGTCCAGTGATTTGAACCAGCAACCCTTCGGTTACAAGATCAAGATCAACTCTTTTCTCTTGGCGTACGCTTAAAGGAATACTTCACAGATTTGCATTTAGCTTTGTATTACTAGAATAGGGTTAGTATTTTTGAAAAAAATGTGCTTCCCAATCTCAGTTTCCCCTGAGTTGAGAAATATCTTCATTCTTTTCTTTGTTACGTGCCCATCAGTGACACTTGGTCCTGTTAGCGTAGCTGTTAGCAAAGATGGCGGACACTGTTTACATTCTGGGAATGAGGTCCCGTCCCCCGACGAGTGGGTCTAAAAAGTGCTCTCGACTCAGGGGAAAGTTGAAGTTGAGAAGCAAATACTACCCCTATTCTCGTAATACAAAGCTAAATGCAAATCGGTGAGGTATTCCTTTAACCTTCAAAGTCCTCTAACAATCTAAAATGATATCTACCTCATTGGAAAGTGGCTACACTTATCAGCCAACTCATTTTGACATTTACACAAACACATTATTTGGATACAGGACGGTGTCTGATAGACATTCTGTCAGTCATTCAGACAGTTATTTCAACCTTTGGTCTGAAAGTCAAACGTTTAGGTTGGGCCGGCCGACCAAACAGACTCACTCATTCATGCTTTGAGAGACTGTCAGTCAGAAAGCTTGCCGCCGTGCAGTCAGTGAATGTAGCACATCAAAAGGTTGGAGCCTCACACTGAGTGCCTAGTGTGAACACTTTCTGAGCAGAGTAATGCGATTAGAGGAGACTGTGGGATATTTTAATCAGTTAGCACCCTGCAGCCAGATGGGAAACATGTTATAAACATGAAACAGCTGCCCAGGAGTGCATTCTGCTGGATTTACTAGCTTCACATACAGTAGGAACAGCACATTCATGCCTCACCAATTGACTTAACCCCAAACCAGAACTCACTGCCTCAAGATGGCTGTCCAATTTTTATTTTTGGAAGACTTAGTTAGGGGTAAAATATGTGAAAGCACCCACAGGACAAAATGTAGAAGTCTGAACAATGTCTTTATTGGCCCCAAGTTTGGCGTCTGATTAACATGTCAGTCAGGCAGTACAGCAGTACTCGGAGATGAAGAGACAGCAAGAGGAAAATGCACAAAAAAAAGAGCAAAGTGTGAAAGAAATGCATTGATTTTAGTGATGAGACATTAGAGCTGCGTTCCATGTCTTGCCCCTCTGGGTGCACGTCTTGTCTCCTCACAGGTCGGTGTCAGGGAGGTAAAGCCATGTTTAGGTTTAAATGGTTCTCACAGACATCACTGATATTGAGAGCTAAATTATTTATGACTATGGTTGTGGCAGCCGCTGACTCTTTCCCCATTGCAATGAATCGTGTGTGTGTGTGTGTGACAGTGAGAGAGTGAAAGAGTGCAAATTTATTCTGCAGGCGAGATGTCAAGATTGCTCCAAGGCTTGACAGCTGAGACGGGGAGGGAGAGAAGACAGAAGCAGACAACAAACGTCTGAAAAAAGTTTGACATATTGTGACATTTTTATATTTGGCCCCATAGTGTAATAGGTGATATAATCATCTGTAGTAGAAAAGTGACCAAAAAAGTTTTTTTTTTGTTTTTTTTTTATTCAGATCCCAGCAAATTTCTCTGATACTCGTATATCATGAACTTTGATCTGGGTTGGATGAAAATGATTTGTTTGAATGATTTTAGGGGTATTGAAGAGTATTAAAGTATGAGTATGAGAGTATGGAAACAAAAAAGAATGAATTCCGAGATTAAAGTCAGAATTCTGAGATTAAAGAAAAAAATAGAATTCTGAGATTAAAATCAGAATTCTGAGATTAAAGAAAAAAGTAGAATTCTGAGATTAAAGTCAGAATTCTGAGATTAAAGGAAAAGATAGAATTCTGAGAAATGTCAGCTTTCTGAAATTAAAGGAAAAGATAGAATTCTGAGAAAAGTCAGTTTTCTGAGATTAAAGAAAAAGATAGAATTCTGAGATTAAAGTCAGAATTCTGAGAAAAAAGTAAAAATCCTGAGATTAAAGAAAAAGATAGAATTCTGAGATTAAAGAAAAGGTCAGGATTCTGAGATTAAAATCAGAACTGTAAGAAAAAAATCAGAATTATGCGATTAAAGCCGTCATTCTGAGATTAAAGTCAGAATTCTGGATCTTAAAGAAAAGGTCAGGATTCTGAGATTAAAGTCAGAATTCTGGAGATTAAAGAAAAGGTCAGGATGATTCTGAGATTAAAGTCAGAATTCTGGGGGCCCTATATTGACACAGATAATAAATGGAAAACTGAAAAGAATCATCTTGTGTATATTACATGAAAGTTAGCACTTTATGTAAACATAAGAAATAAATCCTCCTCCACCACTTTGTACTGCCACATTTCTACAAAATCTATTGAGGGTCTTTTACATGTTCACCTGAAGAACACATAGTGTGTGTTCCATGCATACATGTTCAATATTAGGTAGGTGAAGTGACAAATATTCAGCAGGTTTATTCATTGCCAGATACGTTTACTTCAAACCCAGGTTGTGGTTTATTTGTCCACAAAATGCAATTAATCATGTTTTTACTTGTAAACCAGTAGGAAATGGAAAAAATACAAAGTCACATAGATGTTTTATTTATCCTTGATGAAATAGCACAGAAAATCATCACAAGCTCTTTGACCTGCATTTTCCACAGTCTCTCCTAGAATATGTTGTTTTTTTGTCTTTTTTCAAACTCACTATTTTCTTTCTAGTTCAGTCCAGTGAATAAAAATGAGCCCGGAAATGGAACAGGAATAAACAAGATTATTGAGTTTGCTGAACATGCCGAGATTAATTTGAAATGCTGGTGAATAACCAGCGCTGTTAATTGAGTTATATTTACTATGATAATAATGTGAGTAGAATAACGAATGATGTTGTCAGTAATTACCTTGCACTGGTTGTAATGAATAAATTAATGAATAAACAGTCCGTTACAATCAACGAAACTCCAGAGTGTGATGACAACATGATAGAGTGACACCGCTTTCCATCTAGTAACAGGACTATATAATTATTGCAACAGTGATTTTGCAGTTGTGTGTCTATAACGTGCTTTTAAACTTTCCGTCCAAATTTGTTTTGAATGAAAACTTGTGAAAAAGGCAGTTGATAATTTAAATAAATGGGACCTCAGACTCTTATGAATATTCACTGTGGCTCGGGCTCTCATGCAGACAAATGACAGCAGCAATTACTGCTGTGGCTCATAAATTGTTCCCGGCGTTGCACAACATGAGGTCCAAATTCAAATGTTGTCATTTTTGTCCTGAGAATTAACAGACTGAAGAATAAGATTAGAAGTCTGGAGGCTCAAGCAATTCAAAAATACAAAACTTAAAGGGCACATGTTTAGTTGTTGTTGTTTTTTACAACTGTTATTTAATTCACAGTTTACTAGTAAGTTTGTTAACTGCTGTAGGTATATAGTAGTAGGGTTACACGATCTCCATTCATAACTCCACGATTCTTCGGCATTCTCTTCTCTTCTCTTACACATTCTCCAGGTGGTAGTGACGAGAATCACACAACCGCCCGACCCGAGTGTGTGCCGAAAAAGGTTCACGTTCGGCTCACTGCTCACGATCGCAGGCTTTCATCAGTTCTGTTAAGTTATGAGATTTTAGACATTTCCTTGCTAATCGTTGGAGATTAACCCATTTTTTTGGGTGTTTGTTAAGTTTTTTTAACTGATCTAAAACAAATGAAAAACAAAATCTTGATGGATTACAATCTACATTCTCTAATGACGACTCATTGAACCGCTAAAACCAGCAGGCACCTCCTCTTGCCCTTCTCTCTGCCTCACTCCCCTCTTGTCCCATATAATCTGGACTGACAAATAGTAGTTTGGACCAACCGAGGCTTTTCATGACCCCCCTCATAAATGTTTCAGAGCTTGGTGGCTGGGCACTCGATTCTCAGGGGATTAAAACAAGTACGAAATGTGCAATTGATATGTTGCAGTGATTTAATGGGATGGCAATCTGGCTAGAGACTCAGAGGAGATGGGGCCGGAGACGATGGGATAGGTGGGTGTTATTAGATCTTTGCAACTTCAGGCACTGCAAAGTGATCACATGATGAACAGTTAACACGGTCGTAAGTCACTTGTCTAACACTTTCATTATTCATTCATTTCACTCAGAGCACAAATTACTACCTGGTAGTCTCATAGTCATCCTTGGTGCAAGCCCACATGGCTGGAAAAGGAAAAAGGAAAATGGCACAGTGGATAAAGGGAGTGTGTGTGTGGTATTTCTGAGCTACACGTCTGCCACTGTGACCCTTTTTTCTCAGCCCTAAACGAAGCAAATGTGGATTTGACAACTTCATAAATGGACTATGCTCTCATTTTGTTTGTGTTAAAGTGAGAGAGGGATGGATTGAGAGTGAGAGAGCGAGCAAGCGAGAGAGAGAGAGATGTCCTCCTGAATACATTCATTTCAGTGTTTTTCTCAACTCTCCCTCTGGACATCACCTCTCCTCCCCTTTCAATGATCCTCCCTCCATTTTCCATTATATATGGGGCACAAAGTCGTCACTTACACACACACTTATCCCATCTGTGCGCTCACACCTACAGCTGCGAGCTTCCCACGGTGACCATTAGAAGAAGCCAGAGATGTTCCAAGTGCTGCAGTACGCAGATATATATTATCTGCCATCTTTATTGACGTTCCCTTAATACTGCTGTCAATACCTGTTGTAAAATAGTGATTAAAAACCACAAGGCGCACATGACGGGGCGGCCTCTGAATCGTTTTCTTTGAGGAGTAGTGGACCACTGGAATTGCTTCAAGTGTAGGGCGAGTGTAGTGTGGGTCAGAGAGTGGGGGCAGTGTGGTGGGGAAAAATGATCTCTAAATACTGTGAATGATGCATTAATAGCTTATCATAATCTAATCTTTCAAAATGGAGAGCCGTGATTGTAGACGTAATGTTGATGCGAACGCTCAGTGGAATTCGATAGCTCTGTTTAAATGGAATAAAAACCAGATCAAAATGAAAATGCTTCATGTAAACACGACAAGCTAAATCCTCTTGTCCACTAAGGCTCAGAGTATTTTCATAATCGATTTATCTGATTATTGGATTATTTGTTTGGTTTGTAAAATGTCAGAAAATGTTGACAAATGTTGATCGGGGGGTTTACCAAACATGGACATGAGGGCGATCTTGAATGTCTTGTTTTGTCCTCAAACCAAAACAATTCAGTTTGAATGATTTATTTATTATGTTGAGCAAAGAAACCAGAACATATTTACAATTAGGAAGCTGAACAATCTGGAAAGTTTTTTGTATTATCAAAATAGTTGACAATTAATGTAGTAATCAACATATTTACACTTGGATATACAGCTAGAGCGAAACACTTCGGATTGCAGAATGTCTGGATAGTTGAAGGAGAACAGCAAGTGGCTCCTTGCCTAATGGAACAACGCTGCACATGTCAGAATGGTTTATTCTGATTGAACAATTATGTCATATATGTACGTCATAATCACATTACTTATTTGTACGTTCCATGTAAACGGGGCAGTTGTCATTTCTCATCAGAATGACCTTGTTTGGACTGAAGAACATTTGCACATGTGAACATTTATGAACTGATTCAATTGTGCTGGTCAAGGTCATTGTGCCTTTACATGTGTCCCATTCTGGAAAGGGAACTTGACTTGTCACCGGTTCAAATCCCCACCCGGCCAAAAAGGGCTGGGGTACCCCTGAGCAAGGTACCCAACCCCCAATGCTCCCTGGGCGCTACTCAGTGTGGCAGCCCACTGCTCCTAATTCAAGGATGGGTCAAATGCAGAGGAATACCCCTTTACCAAGGGGATTAATAAAATTAAATTCTAAATTCTAATTCTTATGAATGTGACACATGAGGGAATGCCCGGATGACTTGTAATGCCATCTCCTTGCATTCAGGGATGAAATACACTAACAATGACAAGATTCTATGCAAACATCTACACAAGGGCTCCAAGGTCAGCTTCAATGTGTACAGTATATCATATATTATTTTGCAAAAAGTACTTTTCTGCCTTTTATTAATCACAGTAATGCCATTGCAGGAGCAATTTACCCATAGCATATTTTTGCTATGCTTACTCCAGAATATTTCTTCTCAATTTCATGACTAAAAACACAATACTTAGTGTGCAGTCAAACCAGAATGTTAAGGATAATCTCTGAGCTGTGTGTTGCTTTTGATTTCTGTTGTAATTCCTGCTGTGAGGAGGGAGTGTGGGGTCAAAGAATGGTGTGTGTGTGTGTGTGCTGCATTTATCTCATCAACTCACTGTCCTGATACAAGCTCAATATTTCCACTCCATTAAAAACAACTTGGCAAAAAGTGGAGCAGTAAAGCAGCAGACGCAGCTACTGGTCCTTCCATAGGAGACAGCAACTTTTGCAGTTTATAGGATGAGTGTAGCAGCTAATGTTCTCGCTGCTTGTGGAACTTGACCGTGACCTTTAATCAGTATGCATTCACACTTTGTTCCTTAAACCCACAACACATCACTGATTGTGTTTAATCCCCCTCCAATCTGCTGATGCGGCATGATATTTATTAGCATTTGCATAAAAAAGGTTAACATTTGCGTGCAGTCCGTTTGATGTATAGTGTTTTCAAATGATATGTACAATGCTCTGCGGACCATACATACAGGAGATGTTTGTATTCTTGTGTTTTCATTCATACCTCTGGGCAAATCGCTTCAACTTGTATTAACTCATAGAGTGGAATCCCCTTTAATGAATAATCGTGTGTGATTTAGCTTTCAGACTGTACAGAATCTAATTATTCGTCCTCATAGCTTCTTCATTACCATGTCTACGTGTCAAACTGCGTCATCGTCACGCTGCGTGCTGTGTGTTTTATAACTGACCCGCTGTAACACCCGCGCATTATACGTCCCCTAAGCTACTTAGTCGTGCAATCAGACCGATTGATTACAGTTACATCCGGCTGATCAATCACTTCCTGGTGGCCATTTTTCAAAGACACTGGCACAGGTCGATACGGGCTTGATAGATGAGAGTGCTTGTCCTCAATTTCAAACAGGGCTCAGACCATGATTTGCCCTCTTCCGTCTCGCGGTTGAATGAATAGCAATGTTTGTTATTGTTGCGAGCTGGGATCAGCCTTCCTACTTGGTCAATATTTCATGTTTGTCATGCATATAAAACTTGTTATTGCAAAGAAATCTTCTGATTAGTGAATTTATCCTGAACAACATGATGTCTATCATGTGCTTACTACTTGCGTGTTAAAGTCTCTCACACCGGCTGCACTAATATATTGGTATTACTGACAGGTTTGCAAAGAAAAATAAAAAATCTGCATTGATTTCTGTGCAAAATCTGGGACTCTATGATTCTTTGTTGTTGTTTTTTTGTTCAATTTTTCATTACAGACGATGTGAGTGGCTAGAGACCACTCGGAGTGTGTTAGTGTGACGTATTGATTGTAATAGCCATGCCACTCAGGAACTAATGAGGTCCACTATAATGGAAATTAGCAGTTTGGTTTTATAATATAAACATGTTAGTATGTTCCCGCCCTCTGTAGAAGTGGCTGACGGAGAAACAACAGGACAAAAGAGATTAAGGGACTACGCAGTATTAAGATGGACAGCTGGGTGAATTAGGCACCTAAAAATGCTGAAAATCAGTGAGCTGACGATCACTTTCACAGCGGGGCGGACAATTGATTGAGCTCATGAGGAGAAGAAACAACAAGGAGCGAGGGATGAGAGAGATTGATGTAAGCCAATCTATAGGTGGCAAGTGTACAGATTCCCAGCAAGCAATTGATTGCAGGCAAACATTGATGTTGATACCGTAAATAAACACCTCCACATTTTATTCAAGCAGCGTCAGCTAATAAGTAAAGGATGAAGATGAAATGCCCTTGGAAGTATCACGGCCGCTGGGGTTTCCAATCCCACATCTCTTGATTCTTAAACATATTGCCTAATGATGTGTTAGACATGAAGTAAGAAGTTTACTAAGAAATGTCTGGAATCTGTGAATTTGTGTATTAAACTGTTTTTTTATTTTTGATTGTGGAACACTCCCATGAGCAGCAGCACACTTGCATTACTTTATCAAATAATGACTTGGATAACTGGGTATCCATGGGTAACGTTCTGTCTACAGAGCACTTAGAGCCCTTGTTGGCGACATGTCTAATGGAATTCCAATAGTAACGCTATACATTTCTGGCTTCCTGATTTAATTAAGTGCTTATACTTTGAATACATTTTCAGTGAGGCTTAAAATGGGTCAAATTGGCAGTCAATGGCTATGTAATGTCATTAAGAAGCGTTATTTATCGTGATTGCTGGACAGGACAGCTTTGGGAAATATGTAAATCAATTGCTCTGCCCCTTTGTATTATGTCTTTGTTAAATTTGCACAAAAAGTGAAAAAAATAACAACCAAACAAAAAAAAAAAAACACTTATTCCAATTCCGTCAGCACATAGTGTGTGACTTTCAGTGAAGTTGCTAAAGGGCTCATGAATCTTGTTTCTTTCAAAGGGTTTACTCGGACCGTGTATGGACCCCATGGGTTCTGAGGAGGAACTCAGTCGAACCATTAATCCAAGAAAGAAAGAACTGTTTCATATGGTTTCATCATCTCAAGGCAATCCCAGCATGTGGCACCATATGCAGCACTTTGTAACTGCACCCTTATGACTATTAAAATTTGGAGATAAGAGAAAATGCACTGTATGGCTGCGGCACTTTTACATGTTTGTGTGTGTGTGTATACTGTGTACTTTACAGATATTGAACACATGCTCACACACACACACTGCAACACATAAAACAGAGCTTTGTTAGCTGATGCTGTTGGTTTGGCAACTTTATTTCTAGAGCACATTTATAAACAACCAAGGTTGACCAAAGTGCTTTAATGTAATGTAATGTAATAAAAGTGCTTTACAGATTTAAAGGTAGAAAACCAGAAAATCAATAAAAATAAAAGTAAAACTATAAAAAAGTGACATAATAGAATAGTAAAATGGTAAAAACTACATAGAAATGTCCTGGCTGACTTTAATCTGAGGTGAAGGCCAAGGAGAAATAATGTAAAATGTTGAATGGTGAAGGCAGATTTAGTTTCCATTGGGTTCCAAAGTTTAGGGGCAGCTACAGAAAAGGCCTGATCGCACCGGGTTTTTAGTCAGGATTTTGGCACATCTAAACTTCAGACACTTTCCCACAACACAAAATGACCACCCATCAATGTCGTGGGATATACAGTATGGATACATTTGCAAAAATCCGTTCCAAGCTTCTTGATGACACAACGATACTCTCGATGACATAATATCCAAGTTAAAATGAAGAAAAGATTTTCTCTCAACCAAAGCACAGAAGAGTTTTCCTTCTGTGTACACTTTTTAGACGGCAAAGCAACACATCATCAGTGTCCACTCTCTGGTCAGACCTTCACTCTTGGACGATGGTTACAGTTTCGGGTCACCGGGTCACTGTGTGCTAGATGATGCCGCGCTCAAGCAAGACATTCTCACCGTCTTTACTAACGCGCAAGCTTTCACACACACTCCTACATTTTGGAAGTGCAAGGTCTCTTTTATCCACACACTTAATGACCACTCCACACACTGTAGGAGACACTGTGGCTTCTTCAGTTCCACCAAACAAACCACAACACTCACAGGAGTTGTAAATCTGTGTGTGTGTGTGTGCATCGCGGCAACATTGAGGCTGGTACTTTGAGAGGAGGAAAGGGAAAAGAGAAATAAAGACCATTGCAGTAATGCAGTCATGCTTGTCATGCTTGATGAGCTTGGTAATTGTTTATGGAGGATTTTAATTTTCACTGAGTATTATGGCATCATTTGAAGTAAGATAAATATATGTTTTGGGCAAGAGGAAAAATGAATAAATCATTCCTCCCCTAACGAGCGCATAACACTAAACACACACTGTATATGGTTCTGAGAGATTCCCATGTCTGGTGTTCTGAGAAAACCTTGTGTGTGTGTTGGTGTTTCACGGCCGCTGGCGTCTCTTGTCGGGCCTTGCTTCCTCTTCTCTTACCTTTGCCTCATCTGTTCCATCTCCAGGTGAATCAGTCTCCAACAAAGTCAGACACTTTGCGAGATCAGTTAGAGACGGAGGGAAATAGAGGAGGAAAAAGAAAGAAAGAAAGTCCTCCCTCTTTATACACTTTGTGTGATGGAACAGCGGTAACAGCCAAAGTATGCATTGTATATTAAAGAGAGGAATTACCTTTTCCATCATCTATAGCTCCAAACATGCACCCGAGGCATAGATATTTACTTTCATGCAGTATTGAAGCGGATGAATGGGAGGAAAAACAGAGCAACAAACAGGATGCACAAGCTGTCTTTGCCCTGCGGACACGTGGTTCAGCCTTTAGCACCGCTCTTGTATATTCAAAACTCACTTTCATTATCGATAACCTTGTTTTCAGCAAAACGTCAGTTATATTTATCGGACTTGTGAATTGAGATGAGTTGAAGGAAAAAAAAAGGTGGTGTTAGTGGGAGTGTGTGAGTGTGTGTGTGTAACACAATGTCTGTCGTGACCATGGCAGGAAATGAACAATCACCATTCTTGTCTGAATGCCTGTCTGTCCGTTTGTTTCTGTCTGCTGGATTTCCTCAGTGATGAGTGAACCACAGAGCAAAACAGGAAATGAACAGTTATTCTCTTCATTCTCACCCTTGGACTGATTGACTACGAGCTGCGGGGATGAAATCAATGGCTCCAAATGAAACCAATCTCTCAAATACCTCAATGGTTTTGTGTCTCATGAGCATCTAGTCGCCAGTCAACTGTAAAGTTTTCTTAGACGTGACAACAGTCATTCGTCACCATGTCACCCAAGTTGTATTTCTTTCTTGTGATGAGATTGGTTTGATCAATATCCGCCATTGTCGATGAAAACGGAGCGGCATAATCAAACGTTGTCTTTCTCCCTCTTTCTTTCATGTCGTCTTTCACCGATGACGTCAATCAACAAAGGTAAGAGAACCGAAAGTGTGCATTGTTGTGTGTGTGTGTGTGTGTGTGTGTGTGTGTGTGTGTGTGTGTGTGTGTGTGTGTGTGTGTGTGTGTGTGTGTGTGTGTGTGTGTGTGTGTGTGTGTGTGTGTGTGTGTGTGTGTGTGTGTGTGTGTGTGTGTGTAGTCAGGGCCGGCTCTACCTAATTTTGTGCCCTAGGCGAGATTGTGTGTGTGTGTGTCCACGAGCGTGTGTGTCGAGCTCAAAAGTGACTGTATACTAGTCACTAGTCGTCTCGCGGCGCCCCTCCAGCAGATGGCGCTCTAGGCGACCGCCTATATCGCCTATGCCAAGAGCCGGCCCTGTGTGTAGTATGAGTTGAGTCACTTTAGCTGCAGTTTCCATTGATGCATGCCTCAAGCAGCTGGTCCAAGTTGAAGTGTTGATCGATATGTGATCAGTAAAACTTGTCTTGTGAGTGTGGATTATGCCTTTTGGCATTAGCCTGCTCTGTTATGCAAAATCTTGTCTGTCTCTGTCCCCTTTCTTTTTCTTTGTTTATTCGTATGTTCCCTCTATATCTTAAAATATCAATCCTAAACCCATATACTGTATGTTCTTTCTCGTTTGTTGCATTTTTTATGCCCAGGAACGCCAATAACAAGCTTAGGAAAGACAGGTACCTGAGGTCATATCCCTCATGGTCGGTTCATTTGTTTTTGGAAAGACATTATCTGTTGTCTTAGTAGGGAGATTAGAAATAAGGAATAAGAAATGAGTTCCCTACTGTAGCAAATAAAAGCTATACAGTGGCAAGAGTGAGTTTTTATTACAGGAGATTAGCTACTGGCAGATTTACATCTCACATAACATAATGAGGTGTATGTACACAGCGGCTTGTTGATGTTGATGAACATGAAACACCACGGGAGCCCAAGTCCCATACCACAACACTGAAACAACCACTTAAAAACATGACACAGCCAAAAGCAAACATGACTCGGCCAAAATGGAAACATGCCATGGCAAAATCACTACTATCTAAACAAGGCGCTTGTACACTCTTTGGTTTGCAGGTTATTTAAAACAGATTTACTGCAGTGGCATCACCCACAATAATCTGAACTGCCATTTTGAGGCCTCAGGATGTACAATTTGGAAAGGAAAGGAAACTGACAAAAAAAACATTAATAACAACAACAACAACAAAAGAAATGTAATTACTTTTGACAGTTATCTTGCTTTTTTGAGTATGTGTGTGTACCTGAGCTGCTGGAGCTAAATGGACATACTGTATATTAATGCCCACTGCTTGAGTCAGAAATAGCTGTAGAAGTTGAGCTGTGGTTGAGAAAAACTGTTAAATCTACTTTCTGACATATCGCTTCCTCAACTCAAACTACAGAGCATACATCCACACACACACACACAGTACTGTACATCCTATTAAAGTCATAGGAGACCCATCATCGCACATCATCATACACACATTTTACACTTTTTGCACTCAGGCAACATGGCAGACAATGAGGCCCAAAGTCAGTGACACTTTGACTTTTAGTGACATTTGTATCACCATTAAGCAGATGAACAGCCAGCCTTTCAGTCAGTCAGCCCGTGAAGTGTATAAAATCTGATTATTCAGCTCATTCATTATTTCCAGCGGTGCCGCGGACATGGCTGTCTGACTGAGGGGCTCAGCGGTGAGATGTGTGTGGTCTATTCAGAGGTATTGTCATTATGACCATTAAGAAAATGGTAGTAATGGAAGAAACAGCATGTCAGTTGAGAAAGAAGAGGAAAGGGAGTAATGAGATAAGAAGGATCGATGGGAAAAAAAAAACAGAAGTTGAGGGACTGGAAGGAGGGAAGATGAAGATGCCCTGAGGTCAGCGGAGTGTATTGTCTGAGCATTATTGTATGAATTGTAAAACACACATATTCACACACACACACACACACATATACACACTCGCGCAGAGCGGCAGAATTCCAGTGCCATGAACAATAATCTCTTCATCCATCTTCTGTATTATAACAGATCCATCACAGTCCACACGTGTCAGTTACTATCTGCACAGCTTAATCATTTTCTTAGATGGGAGATTATGATTTCTTGGCAACAACCTGTATCATCTCACAAACCAAGAGGAAATTGCTATTCTACCAGTCCCACTCACACACACACACACACACACACACCCGTATCAAGCTGTGACATTTACACGTTGATACTGGTGTAATTAGAGAAAGTCACTCATGTTGTCTTTCAATGTCAGCCTGCAGTTTAACATTTGACCCATTGAAAATGTATATAAGTATATATGCATATTTATATACATATACGTGTATAGTGTGATTTCATCGAATAATTTCACACACCCTGTTTCAAACACTTCTTTATGTGAGAAACTGTTTGAAATGGAACACTGCATTAATGTCCCTGTGAAGATTTAGAAGTAAAATGACCTTGAATCTGTTTAAAAGTACTCCAGATTGACCCCCCCAACGATCGCGTGTAACTATTTTCTTCTAAATTCGGAAACAGCTTGTGTGTGTGTGTGTGTGTGTGTGTGTGTGTGTGAGCACACGTGTGTCTTTGTCTGCCTGTGTCCCTGCGCGGCTGGCAACATCATAATTTGCCAATTTGTTTTGATTAGAGTGGTGGTGCAAAAAAAAGAGAAAGAAACAAAAACATTGCATGCATATTACTCTTGGACAGCTTTTATTTAGTTGTACTCAGTCAACAAACACACACACACACACATAAATATGTAAATATAGAGATTCTTTCGTTTGTCAAAAGCACTTACTCATGCACAACAGTTAGGAAAGAATGCAAAGAAGGAGCAGAACTATGTTTTTTCTGGATTCAGAGGCGAGCTGAGACGAGTAAGGAAAGGTTTGTAGGTCAGAGCAGCGTCACTTCCTTGAGTGACAAACGGGATAGCTCCAAAAGTTTAGAATTCTATTCTATTACTGCCTGAAAAGTGGCTACGATCAGGCAGAATAGAAATGGCAGGGCTGGCCATTTGAATGCAGGCTGATTGCAGGATTTCAAGCAGCTGATGAAGGCGCACCTGCAACAACCAAGTAATCATAAACGCATATGGGATGGCGGAAATGAGACACTGGGGGACGACGTAATGTTAAATACAGGCCTGGACGTTAGTTAATCTTATTTAAGCTTGGTAAAGAGTTTTTGCTTAAGTGTTTCCTCCTGTCCCAAATAATAAAGTTAATCTCGTGTCTCATCATGAAGTCTGATTGCAGCACGCAGCTGTTATTATCAGGGAAAGGGGTTTGTAGGTTGCATGTGTGGAAGACCATGCATGTGTTTGTGTCTACTGTTCATTTTGACATTCTCAGCTGAGTGCTCTTGTCATCTTTCTTCTTTCTTCACTGTGGAAGTTCCAAAGAGACAAAGCATTTACAATAACTGTCATACATCAGTTCCCCCCTCTGGTATTTGGGAATCCATGCATATAATACCATTGCTTAATAAATAAGATGTGCAAGATTTAATGAAATGGTGGTAGTGTGTATTGTGCTGTTGCACTGTGGCAGACTGTAATGTATAACCCTTGTTTCACGGAAAGAACAACCTCAGTCGTCGGTTCAGCTTTCAGAATTTAGATTCCCCTGTTTCGTCACTCCTGGCCATGAATTCATCTCAGCTGGACTCTGGTGTCATAACACACACAAACAAGCAGGGAGTGAAAGTCTGACTTTCAGATTTAGAGAGTTAAATTCCTGCGTGTAGCACGGTCCCAGATATGACATTCTTTCCTCAGCGGGATGTTCTGCATCAACTAACGGGGAACTGAATAAAATCATTAAGTCATTGATATCAGTGAGAAACACACACAAAATGTCCACCTTTATTCTTCATTTTTCTTTGTGGATTTGGTTCTTCACAACATACCACACGCACAAATCCACTATGTTCTTATCAGGATCTGAGTGGCTATGCGTAAAACCTCTGTTGTGCTGAAAGACCCGGATTCGTATCACATTTGTATCATGGTCAGCAGATCATTTCTCCGGCCTGTGTGCATGCATTTGTACATGTGCACTTGTGTGTCTGTGTGCGCAAGGAAAGACTTAAGCCATGAGCAGCCATCCACAATGCTTATCTAGTAAATCCAACAGCTTGACCACTTTTTGCTGTGGCAGCAACACGCAGACACACTCTCTGTCACGCAGACTGCTCGCCAGCACCGACACAATCACACCACACATGCACGGACGCGCAGAAATGTTCATGCTGTGCTGTGCTGCTCTGCCAGTATATCGACTGTGACATCAGCTGAGATCAGATCTGGCCATTCTAAAAGCTTTGAAGTCGCACACACAATTCTCTCTCTCTCTCTCTCTCTCTCTCTCTCTCTCTCTCTCTCTCTCCCCCTCTGATGGACAGGGAAAAGGAGGAGCGAAGGACTTTGTCTCGGCACACACACAAATCATTTTCTGTTTTCCAATGTGAGCGTTTTTTGACACATATATATATATATATATATGTATATGTATATATATATATATATATATATATATGTATATGTATATATATAGAGAGAGAGAGATAGATAGATCTATATATGTTACATCTCACTTATATATAGTGAACCTGAAAAAGAATAATAGGCATTTAATACAACTAAGCAAGGCAAAAAAAATATGAATTATTGAATACTCAAGTCTATGAACAATAATTATGAAACAATTAACAATCCTATTAATTATTATTTGTATGTGTTTTATGTCACAAGCAGGCTATTGTGTCAGATCTTCTTCCAGTTGGAGAGGAGCAGACTTAATCCTCGTTAATCCGCCGTTTAACATAGATGCATACAGACCTTAATTAGCATGTTATTCATGAAGGCATGTGAATAATACATGTCTGCGCAACAAAACTCATGTTTGTGTGTCTGTGCATTGAACATCATGGATTATTTTTTAGTCTTGACCTGGTGTATAATTCTGTATTATTTGAAAATTTTAACATTTTCATCTCTTTAAGATTTTCCGTAATTCTTCATGTATCAGTCACTTTTTAAACCTTAAACACATTCATTATATCGTCCAACCTAAGAGAATAGTAGTATTTTCAGCCAAATCCAGCTACAATCCACCCAAAATGCAGTAGTTATTTGTCCCACGACACAATGTTGCACGCTTGGTACTTTTGACACTGAACTGGCACTGAAATCAAACCTCTGGAGGACAAAAAAAAGAGAGGCTATTAGTGAATGTTACCTCACCCGTACCGCAGGTGTCAGTTAGTATCAGTCGTCCGTGGCTGACCTCACACACCTGACTGCTACCACCCCGAAAGCTGTGCACTGATCTTGGAGCTGCTGACAGAAAATGAAAGGATCTCAAGGATGACCAGTTGCTCTTCCTTGTTATCGTCGGGACTCAAAAACGGCATTTGACCAACTGCCACCTCCTTTCCTCGTCCCTCCAGCCTCTCCAATCTCATCGGGTGCTCTTTCAATCCGTTGTGGCACGGATATAAAAAGAAAAAACAAAATCAAAGTCAATACCATGTCAAAGCTTCCACACGGATTAACTTCTGGGTCTACATTTACCCCCTTGAATTCAATCATGTAGGCTTTTTTTTGCTTCTTTGCAATGGGCTATCATTGCCTGTCAAAGCAATGATATTACTCATTGTCTACACGGCATCTTCTCACACCTCCCTTCCCCTGGATGCCCTAATTATTACTATTCAGTCTCCTACACAGTGAAATACTGAACAGATTCAGCCTCTTACACTGTACTTCACTGTCCACATCTGTGGCCCACTCATTCAATACCAAGGTTGAAATCTGTACTGAAGATTTAGTGTCCTCCCTCAAGTGCAAGTCACTTTAATATGTGTCTATCAAATGAGGAATTTTAATGTTAGATTATTCATTAAAGGAATAATTTACTAAAGGGAAAACGCTACCGGGGTTGTGCTGGAAAAGTGTGATAGTATGAGGTACAGCAAGATAAAAAAGGGTCACCACTAGCATGTAGTGTGATGCTACTTTTTCTTTGTTCCTCCGTTCTTTCTCTTTGTGTCATTTCCTTTCAATTCCCCCAATGCATTCTACCTGACTGCAATTACAGAGACAAATTGCTAGCCAACAAAGAATTTAGACATGTTTTTGGAGCACTGCATGCAGTGATATATCACAAATCACCATAACTGTTTGAACAACAGTACTGGGAATATCAAGAAAAAAAGGGTTCCCTCCTCTGTTCGTTTTTTAAAAGCACAATGAAGGGTGAGGCAGAAGTGCTGAAAGAGAATGTAAGCACTTCCAAAAACACTTGGGTACTCGTTAAAACTCTGGATCGGCTGCTCAAGTTATTAGCTGCTGAACTGGCTTTTTAACAGGGGAAGAGATGTCAGCGCTCCACTGTTTTTGTGTGTGTGTGTGTGTGTGTGTGTGTGTGTGTGTGTGTGCACGTGTATAGTTGTTACCTCTTTAGGACACTTTCTGACATAAACACTGACCTCATGGGGGACCAAAAACTGGTCCTAATAAGGCAGAACCACATGTTCTGACTTAAAACGACAGTGCTTGAGGACGACTGGTCCCGACGAGGTCAGTGTTAATGCCAGAGAAAAGGTCAGAAGGAGGTAACAAATACCAGTACTTATAAAGTACTACACAGTACTTTATATTTCATAGCATTGCACCAACAACCTTCAAAATAAAGTGTGCAATTGCACAGGAATGCACACGAGCACACTTTCTTATTTCTGCTATGATCAGACTTGTCTTTTCTTTTCTTTTTTTTCCTTTTTAAAACTTTTAAAAGAAGACTGCAGTTATTACAATGGAAACTGACATGAGGCAAGGGAAACATACAGACACACAGACACACACAGAGAGAGAGAGAGACAGAGATTTGTCATTCATTGGGGGGATACAGAGGTGTATCAGTACAGAGGGAAGGTAAGTGTGCTGTTGATGGCCTAAGGGCATTTACTTGATCCTGTTAACTCCACCTCCCCACACTCGTATGTACAGTACATGTGTATGTATAAAACACTCACAAAAAACCCCACTAAACGCAGCATGTCAAGTTCTTTTTGAGCACTACTGTCACTGCTTATACCTCAGAGTAAGCTACTTTAAGAGCATTAGCTGTGTGTGTGTGTGTGTGTGTGTGTGTGTGTGTGTGTGTGTGTGTGTGTGTGTGTGTGTGCGTGTGCGTGTGCGCGTGTGCGCGACATGCGGCTAAATGAATCACCATGGCAAAGCCACTCCCCTGCCCTTTACACATAGACCTCTTTTAAAAACATCAGAAACCGCCCCACAGAAACCTAAATATCTATAATTTAACTCACGTACACCCACAGACACACAAAAACACACATACCAGGAGAGAGAGATTTAATGTAGACTTTCTCTTCACACACTGGTGTGAAATAAGAAAGAGATAAAGGGCATGTGGGCGGGTGGAGGCAGAGACAACAGTGGCAGATTACATTTACGGAGACATTTCACTCTGAATCTACTCTCAGATGAATCACTGTTCTGACAAGATTTTAGGCATCGTAAATAAATGACAGTGAGATTGGACCAATCGAGGCTTGAATGTTGAGAAGCACTAGAGCACACGTTAAGTCTTTTCACATCACTTTCCTCCTGGATTTACCTTGAATATTCATAGGTTTTTAGGGATCTAAACTCGAATAGTTTGACACAAGTTAAATCCTGTGATGGTGTGTGTTGATGACTGTAGACCAGAACCATACCAGTTACAAACTCAGTTGGGCCACATTTTTTCAAACCAATAAATTTGGCCGGGCCAAACATTTTCTGCAGAATTATTTTGGTCGTACAATCAACGAACACTACTATCAAACCTATCCGACTGTTGTGGGAATTGATGTAGGAATCTTTAGGGACGGAGAAAAGTGTTCCTCCAGTTCACATGTGTCACACTGGTGGCCCGGGGGCCACATGTGGCCCTCCAATCCATTTCATGCGGCCCGCCCACCACTGTGCGAGGTGATGGAATAGAGACAGAACATAAGACTAAATGTATTTTCTGGCAATATTTTTATAGTAGTAATAAGACATTCGGTTGTAATCATTGCTTTATTAAATGTATTACACTCAACATGAAATTACATATATTTAAGCTGTTTTAATCACAATTATCCTCGTCATTATTTGCTAAATTTTCAATTTAATGCTCCGTTTTTGTGCATCATAAATATGTTTTTATTGCGAATCATTTTATATCAAAAAAAGCAATTTGCTATTTTGTTTAATATCATAATGAAAATCTTATATTGCCCACCGGCTATAAATAGTTGTTTTTTCCACTTTTTCTCCTCTATGTCGCCCCCCGCTTGACCAGACTAGATGCTCATTGGCCCCCAGGTCATTTGAGTTTGACACCCCTGCTCTAGTTATTTCTGGTGAAACCACAGGCTGGGCCACTATGAAAGTTGATTATGGGCCACCATTTGAATAGAGGGTGTGTAGACAATAATGTCATTTCCACCACTGTTTTCACGGATCACAGCATCTTTGATGTTTGTCAGGAAATACACTTCTTTCTTTTTTTTTTATCGAGAATGGTTCAATTCATGTGCTCAAGGTTGTTCCCTCGTCTCTCAGCAGAACAGTGTATCAACATTAGGGGGAATCCAAAGTTGTGTCGATCACATTCGCACAGTCAAGGACTACACCATATAAACAGAATTTTTTGTAGTACCCACCCTAGAGACAGGATACTAAATAAATCCAAAGTTAACACACATTCTTATTGAAATTCAGAATACAGTATATTACTTATTCTGAATTTGTTGTTGTTACAGTGTTACAATGCTGTTGTTACTGTGCAGTTTTAGGCTGACATTCAGGTTAAAAAATGTCACCAAAAGTACCTCACTCCTCTTCCCTTAATTACTTTTTTCTTCAAATATACTGAATTATATAGAAAAAAAAATTCTGACAAGGCCCGCACATAGTTGTACATGAACAATTATTCAGATTGGGAGATTGCCACAGGGATACTGGCATCATCTGTTCACAGCTCATGAGATGCACCTTCCTCTTTAGAGCTATACTGAGCCAGTGGCTGGTGCTGTAGTGGAGGGAAGCAACATTAGTCAGCAGGCACAACACAGCTGGGAGCTTCAATGTCTCTTGCTCATTACACTGTGCTCTCCTGTATACCATTAGTGCTCCCATTTTGGCCATGATTACTGTGCATAAAGAGTTGCACAAATGTGTGTACCACATTACTAAAGCTTATTCATTCATTACCTGCACATATCCCACAAGCAGACAAACAGAGGCCTTTAGCCTTTTACTTGATTTACAAAGGCCAATCAACCCACAATACAATTAACAGCCAGGCTAACCTTCACATCATTGCACTGACTGTGCTAAGATGCTGTTGACAACAGGTTCAAAAGTCGTGTTGTCGTGCATTAATTGTTCACACTTCATTTTCAAATTAAATTAATGTGCAAAGAGCTGACTAATTGTTTTTATTTTGATTAATTGTTAAACTTGGATGTTTGGCAGTACCACGGGTGTGTCGTTATTACCGTGGGAGTACCACAGTAATAACGACACACATTTGCAATGACAAATTTATGTTGTGAACTCTAGGCTGAAATGAATCTACCAAACAGACACATGCATAAATCTGAATTACTTTTTTTTTGTTTTAACAATTTAAGGCTTTAATGCTTTCACTGAATTATTTCCACCTGCACAGAGTTTAAAGGAATAATCTTACTTCTGCGTTCATAAAGCAGAAGTAAAATTAAATTGCCTTGAAATTGTCGTGCGTCAAATGAACTAATACAGCACTGACATTCTCAGTTTGATGTCATTTGGCAACAAATTGGTATCATGGGAGAGGGAAAAAAACCCTCTCTTTTAACAGAAGAAGAAATCACTGACAGAACCAGACTCGGAGATGTGTGGCCATCTGCCTCAACCGGTTGGCGTAGAAGGAAAAATGAGGCACAGAAAAGACAAGAGGGAGGTGAGGTAGCGATAGAAGCCAGGAGAAGATATACAACAGTATCACATTATAAGTTTAGACAAGACAAGTTGATATAAATGACATTGTAGTTCTATAAACTACAATGTCATTTATATCAACTTGAGTTATAGCATAAAAATAATTATGATATGAATGATAGTGATAAAAATAGTCTCAAAACTGGATCTGGATCCTGCAGCATGTAAGTTGAGGACAGAAGCGAAAAAAACATGATGTAGTTTAATTGAAAAATAATTTTTGTCTTTTTGCCAATTCCCTGTTGCTAGGAGTGACAACAATTTAATTCATTCATCTTTGCTGTCACTGATGAAGACAGACCTTGACTGGCTAAGACCACTGCTAGCATGAATAAACACATTTTATCAGTGGAACAACAATGCCTTCAGTTGAATGTCAAAGAGATCTAGGGCAATTCTCTCTCTCTCACTCTCTCCGCTTTGCCTTGATTTCAGTCTCTTGTGGAAGGTACAAAGCAGGCTATTATCTGTCAGGAGCTCATTTTCCTGTTCCCACACTCTGCACTGGATGATCAGCATCTGATGGGATAGACATTGTCAGAACCGTAATCCTAATGATCTGTCTGTTGAGAGAGCGATTGAGTGACAAGTGGAATTAAGGAAAGATATAAACACGCACAATCTATTAAAGGGGCTTTTCTAAGAGGGGAGGGATAGAAAAGGGGAAGAGCACATTTGACTGCAAAAAGGAAGCGCATCGCAGACGACATGTTTCCAGGAAGCCAGCAAATCAGCATTTTTTAAGTTGAAAAAAACCCGCTAATCTTAAATATGTTTCATACTGTTCAAATTTAACATGCAAAATATGGCGTTCATGTACACCTATAGTGTTTTTTCTCAAAACACGCACTGTTTTTCATCATTTTAAATTGGTAATACACTATTTTAACATGCAGAAAATTGTAAATAACTGCCATATATTGAAAGTTATTCTGGAAAAATGGGTAAAAGCACTTACTTACAGGATATTTTCTTATGAAAAATGAGCAAAAAAAAAGAAAAATCCTGACAGACATTTTGAGGCTCAGGTGTTAAAGCGTAAAACTGTTGAGTTTGCCTCTCCTAGTTGTTCACCCTGCCCTCACCTGTTTGCAAAGCTTTGCTTGATGCTCCCCATTTCCCCCGCCGTGTAGAACATATCGCTCCCCTGCGTCTCATTTGTAGTTTAAACAAAGAAAAGTGTGCTGTGTTGTGATATATGCATTTAACAAGATCGTCACAGGGAGAGAGCCCGGAACAGTTTTGTTTAAGCCTGTTCCATCAATCTCTGTGTGACAAAATGGTGATGGGAGGTTAATGAAAGGACATTAAATATGTAAGGCTACACAATTGCATGGGCATTTATGTACATGCATATTTATGTGCTCAGAAATGGTGCACACACACTTGGAATTATTGCCCCTTGCTATGTTCCATACATAATAGTCTTTAATGTGTTCTTTCAGCTTGTTAATCAGGTATTTTTGACTAGTATGACAGTCAATCTGTATCACTCTGTAAATTTGTTAATCTCTTTTTTTTCCTCTTCTCTCTTTCCAACTTTTGTCTCCATTTTGCCAATCCTAGCTTTTTCTTGCTTGTTGTCGCCATGTCTCTTTTACTTTTCTTCCTGCATAGGCTATTCGCTTTCTGGCTCAGCCTCCCCCAACCCTATCCTCTTTTTTCATCACCTTGTCCATCCTATCAGTTATGTTGTCAAGGCTTCATTGATAGACGGATTGTGAGAAGTGAGTTGGACCTCAGGTCAGAAATTGTTTACTGAGAACATCACTGTGGGTATTAGAGGAGGGCTGTCAATCATACAGGATCCAAGGTTGTTTTACAAAGTTCTTCTCATCATGATTGCCCCATGTCAGTTACAATGGTCAGCCAGACCATTAGAGCTGATATTTAAACGTGCAATTACTGTGGGTTAAAATTGCCAAATGGCATAGAATGGTTGTTTGTGTCCATATTTTGAGCCAGTAATAGGCTGGTGTCCCCTCTCAGTATCAGCTAGGATTGCCATCTTGTCCCCATGAGACCCTCAGAGGACATGCTGCACAGATGATGGACGTTCCTCACTCATAGGACAAAATGAACGTTCAAGTTCAAGAGTCTTATTTGTCGCATACAAGAATATAAAAAATATAAAGGAAAAAGGAAATATAAGTGAATCCATCTTCATTGCTCTCGTTGGTTGTTTTCTCTTTGATACTTCCAAATATGTGTCAAACAAAAGAAAATGTTGATTCAGAATTATTAACAACTATCAACTGCTGAATGAAATGGCAACTGTGACTGAACGTGTCTGTGAAGGATTTGTGGATATGGCCACAGTCTGCTGTTGTGTGAATGTTGGAGGTCAGTTGTAGGTGCCTGACAGTTGCTTTTAGGACACCTCCTCTGTTAAGCGATGGTTTCTCCAGGTCGATGTAGACGTCTTCTTTCAATGACTGTCTTCCCAGAATCTGAAATTTCTCATCATCAAATCAAAAGAGTGTCTTGTGCCCTTCAGGTGTAAGTGAACAGCTGAGCCCCTGGCCAGATGAGCTGGCTCTTCTGTGCTGTGAAATACATTTATGCAGTGGTTGTTAAGTTCAGCACAGTCCTCATTACATTGCACTGCATAAACCACATTGTTCTGGTCATGCCTTGAAGTTTTGTCCTCTGGATGACCACGTTTCTGTCTTCTGTCTTGGAATATACAGGGATGGTGGTGTTTGTTGCAAAATTCCTCCTCAGTGTCTCAGAGACTCCAGCAATAAACGGAACAACAATATTGCTGTTTTCATCCTCTCATCCCCGTCTGGTGTTCTTCCTCTGGAAGTTTTGATGAAGGTCCACTTTGGGTAGCCACAGGTTTTAAGTGCTTCCCTGATGTGTTTCTGTACCTTCACATTTCCCCTCCTTTGTTGTGGGTAGGTTAGTGGCCCAGTGATGTAGGGCTCTCCAAGGTTGTGCTCCAGTGGGTGGTGGGAGTCAAATAGCAAATACTGGTCTGAGTGTCAGTTTCCTGTATAGTTCAATTTTGGTGCTTCTGTCTTCTCCACTCAGTGACTCATCTTCTACCGCTTTATCTTCCAAATGATGGTCGTGGGGCACTAAAGACAAACAACCATCCACTCTCACACAATTTAGAGTGCCTAATCCCCAAAGCTTGATGTTTGTGAACTGTGGGAGGAAACTGGAGAACATGCAAACTCCATGCAGAACGACCCTTGGTCTGTGCTCTCCTCAGGATTAGTAGGAGTAGAATTACTCAGATTTCCAGTTCCCAAACACACCAGAAACATAGCTTCATAGACATTTCTGTTTCAACTGCAATGTTAATTATCTCCCTGGACCCAAATATATCTGGGGTCTCTTCGTCTTGCTTGCTATTCAGTTAATTCTTGGAGGAACCCACTCTCAAGTTCCCAGATCAGATGGGAAATGTAATCCTTTCAGAATGTCCCCTACCTCACCTCCTTAAATTTCTATTCTAAACTACTGTAGATGGAAACAGTGACTACATTTAGCAGAGAATGTAACTGCAGCAAGGGTACATGATGTGAGGTATTTACATGAATGTATATTAATTTTTACCTTTTTATATTCCGTTGTACTGTATATACAATAAACTATATTTAATCAACATCAGCAGTGGCATTTGTTGGAATATGGTGATTTCGGATTTTCTTAATTTTTCTCTTAGTTTTGGAAAAATGTGTCCTGTTTAGAAACGAAGACATTTTTGACATTATCAACTTGGAGAGTAAGCTATTGCATCGCTTCAGTTAAGCCATGGCTCTTGTTGTTTATCCAAATGTTACAGGACGGGAAGCCTTCTGGCTTGCTAATAGCTTGGCTTGACTGTGTTGACTGGCTGATTTGAAAAATCCAGCTAACAGTGTTAGAGGCATGCACTCAGTCTGTTATTTGGTTGTGTTTCCTTCTGTAACTAATCTAATCTACGGTGGGTGGTGGTTGGACTGAGGGCAGATCGTTTTGCAGTTGCATTTGCAAGATCATTTGGCAGATGAGCATACTCTATCAACTCTTTATGAGAGAGAGTGGTATGAGGGAAACACGCAGGGAATGAGTGCAGAACAGGGGAAAATGAATCCTCTCAATGAGAGCACTAACTTTTCTTTCACAAACCGACACTGCAAAGCGTCTGCCAGCTCTAGTCTTACTTTTTGACATGTTGAGTATACTACCAAACATAGCCCTGTGAGAGTAAAGTAGTGAAACCTTGCATCCAGCTTAGAAAAGAAGGATATACCATGTAAGCACATATTGTACTTTGTTCCACGTGTTTTGCAGCAGTGTCATAGTGAATAATTGGCTTCCACATTGCAGCAGAACGTGACAACCTACAGTCACATTCATCACAGAGGAGTGCGTGAGAATGAGGCCTGTGAGAAATGACAGGGCTGGTACCAAAAGAGGACAACGTGATCACTTCATTTTGAGAGGGATTCCCAATTGTAATTACCGGAAGAAGGCTGAATTACATCCAACCAATACGTACATTTGCATATATATATAACAATAATAACTAAACATTTGAGATTAAGAAGACTTCAATCTGAAAGGAAAGAAGGAACAGTTGATATTACCAAAGTAATTTTCCCTCTCTCCTCTGTGTCGCTCCCAGCTTCAAGGGTCTGACAGTAAATCTGTGAGATACTTTCCAAGTATTCCACTACACTTTAGCCAATCTGGAGCCAGAAAGGTGTTTATGAGGTGATGTAGAGAGGGCAATGCGACCTGAAGCACACGGGTAGTCATCAAAAGACATCATCAGCTTAAATGCTTCTTTTTACAATCTTTAGTAATGAACCAGTTGTAGAAATGGACAAGCGGTGCTGTCTTCCTTGTGCCTAAGAGACTACAAATAAAACACAGGCGAACAGCAGAGTCGATCTCAGATTGGCTTGTTTTCTCATTTACCGTGTTTGTCCATCATGACTCACCACCACTGTCATCTCCCCACTGACATGTAAGAAACAGTCCTTTCTTAAGCAAGATATACAATATGTTCTGTCCGGAGGATCTCAATTCAGATGGTGGATGTGTATTTCCTCACCAGTGGCAAATGATTCATGATTCATCAGCATGTGGAAAAAAAAACGACAACGTTTGCTAGGCCAAAAAGAACGTTAATCTTGCGATAAAAAAAATGACGCCGTTAAAATGGGTTTGCACTAACGCCGTTAATAGCGTGTTTAAATGACAGCAATAGTATTTTATATATTTTTTTAAATGCTAAAGGTTATAGTGAATTTAATGTTGGAAAAAAAGTGCAATTTATTACTGCCTTTAGAATAATAAATGCCTCACAATGATTCTGAAGCTGATGAATCATTTGCCACTGGTGAGGAAATATGCATCGCGCTGGGGTTAGAGGTTCCTAGTGTGGCAGCGGGCGAGTCCGGATGGATGCGACGCCATCGAGTCCATCGCCCTGGGAGTGGGTACCACAGGAACGCTGAGCTTTGGTGGGGGGTTTCGGACGAGCGGATTGGGAGGGAAACTAACCTCCAGGTGTAGACATAGCCCAGACTAGAGCCTGGTGGGAGAAATCTTAATCACTTTTTGTTGTGCACTTAAAATGACCTAAATATTCAAGGTATTAGCCTGTGTTTTGTTTAAATGTCTTTGAGAATGCATGTTGATTCCTAGCTTAATTGGATGGTTGCTTGTCTATATGTGGCCCTGTGATGAACTGGATGCCTGTCCAGGGTGTACCGCGCCTATCGCCCTATGTCAGCCCCGTGACTCTCATGTGGCGGATAAAGTGGTTCTAATTCACGTTAATGTATATCCATATTTTGTTGGTTTTTTTTTCAAATGCATTGTGATGTTTATTCATTTTTTGGAAAATGGACTAAGCTAATTGTCAGCGTGTGCAATGCAAATGTACGTTGAGCTGCCACAACATATGCCCTTCAACTCAAACACACTCACTCAACAACACCCACACAGGCATTAAACTTCCCATGTGTGAGCAAGACTGTATGTGTGTAGACCGTATAATGTAATCTGTTTCCTGCCCTGCAGAGCAATTTTTATGGTGACTAATTGGCGCTGCATTATTTTATCTTATTTGATGGCATGAGAACTGTGAATGTTCATTTATGTGACGTGTGTCACTGCAACGTTTTCACCACTGCCGTAGCATCTGTCTGAACAGCATACAAGCAAGGATGTGAGACTGTTTATGCAGAGGCCGGTGTGTGTGCGCACATGTCTCTAGTAGGCTGTGTGGATAATTGATATCTTTGTGAGGACAACTTTTACAGGCTTTTTGAGGATTAAGACCTAGTTTTAGGGTTAATTTTATGTTAGGGTAAGGGTTAGGCATTTAGTTGTGATGCTTCATGTTAGGGTAAGGGGTTAGCGAATGCATGATATATGAATGTCCTCACAAAGAATGCAACACCAGCATGTGTCACTCTGTGTGTGTCTGTGTGCATGTGGGTGTGTGTGGGCGCATGTGTGGAAAATAACAAGCCCCTTCTTGCTTGTCGTCTCCATATTAATTAACCTTTATGGACTGACTTCCAGCTCTTCACTTCATTCTCCATCTTCCAACACACAAAACAGTTGCACACACACGCAGACACACACTCATACGCTGCTCTCTATCTGTGACATTTACCACCCTGATAGAGAGGTATACTCAAGTGGTAAGGACCTTGAATGATAATGTGAGAGTGTGTGGTCAGATTTCACTGTACTGGCAAGGACAAAGTTAACTGCCCTAAAATGATTAAGGTATTGATGACGTGTCCGTCCGTGTGTGTGCGCACGTGTGTGTGTGCGCACACGCCTGTGAATAACTGTATTTTTGATTGTCTATTCAAGTAAGTGAGTTGCATAAGGCAGCGGATTGCTCCCGGGAGACATGAACCTATATGTGGTAAGATTGCATGGAATGAAATTGATGGAACATTATTAAAGGTGGAAAGGCAAAGAGAGATGGTGCTTGTGTAAAAGACAGAGTAATAATAGAGTGAAAAGAATTGGAGGAAGGGCGATAGAGGCCACAGGCTGTGAATGAAGCAGCAAGTGTTTGAGAAAACAAGTGAGAGGCAGGTAGTAGAACAAGATTATATACAGTAACGGCAGGGGATTGAACAATTACACACTAAAATAGAGATGAGGGACAATAGATGAGTTAGTTCACATGAGGAGCTGGGTTTTTTTGAGGTACATGTGTAGTTTAAACTGAGTAAATGATATGTGATCTTGCAAGTCTACATGGAGACATAGCTCATTCTAATGTTGAATGAGCTATGTCTCCATGGAAAGACGTGTGTCTTTGGTCTTGTGTCGTATTGCGTTTGATTTAGACATTTTCATATTTCTATTTCCACAACTTTGATTGTCTGATGTGAAGACATTTCATTCAAGTGACTTGTGTTGCCAAAATTCTATTTAAATTCCTTCCAGAACAAAAAGGTTTGTATTATCTGCAAACAATTTGACTTTTTAAAACTAAGAACTGTTTATTCCTTTTTACTGGGAGGAGAATATTTGTTACACAGTTGAGGAAATACCGTATGACATTGCAATAGCTTGAAATGGCTTTCACAAATGTGTTGTTAACAGTGCCATAGTTAAGATGGCTTATCCATTTTTTTGGATACAAGTGTCTGCTAAATGACATGTAATACCGATATTGGACTAATGTTTGCGTCATTCAACTTTGTTCACATTGGCAATGAACACTAATTGAGTTGAGTCACAGCTAATTCAACAGGCTCCTGAATCCAACAATTGTCAGAGCAGAGTAGAGTTTGGCATCATCATCATCATCATCATCATCATCTTCTTCTTCTTCATCATCATCATCATCATCATCATCATCATCATCATCCCCCCTGCTTTCTTCTGTTCTGCTCACAATCTCAGAGAGCCAGCAGTTTGTAGATGGAAACTCTCCTCCGTCTGTCTTGGTTGAGACAATTGTTAACTGGCAGACTCTCGGCATCCAATGCCCACAGCTCTTGTCTCTCGCTTCCAGATGCAGCGTATATTTGGCATCATCTTCCACGCTGCCGTCCGCTCTCCTCGGGGGGCAGGAAACCATACTCGCACCCCTCATTTCTGAAGGTCTTTACAGGCTATTAATACGCCCTTCCACCACCCTCACTGAGCAAATGATTGGTTTACAAGCCATAACAGGTGTAGCCACCAGTTCCTGCCAAACTGAAAGAGACACAGCTGCACATGCTTGCCCCGACTACTCCACTGCAAATTTGAATCACATTTTTATTTGGGATCCTTTCCAGTATTACTACAAGAGGCAGGACAGTGGATTAGGAAATGACATCGCTATTTCTGTAGCATTCTCTGAAGGCCTCTCATACCTTCTGCATCCTGTGCACACATTCCGCTCATGTGTACACACCTGTGTTTTACTTAAATACCAACATAACGAGCTATGTTGGTCTGGCTTGCCACTTGTGCATACCTGATGATACATATTGTCTTACCCGGAGCATGTGAAGTCGATGTGAAGCAGACTTGCTGTCAGTGTAAACTAACATTTAACCAAGTCACCCAAATATCCACTAAATAGTCTGACACCTGCCTGGACTCTGATGTAGTTGGCATACAGGTTCATTCCACAGACATTAAATTATCCAAATAATAAAGAGTTTCCTTCAGTTTTCTTAGTTTTACGGCAAATTCTGGTTCAGAATTCATTGCATCATTATTGCAGGGCGTAATTTTTTTTTTTTATCCAAAAAAATTATGCCCTGCAATAATTGGCAAACAATAACCATGCGAGTCATAATCTGGCCCCTTCGGCCCGTCTGCATTTGATTGACTAAATGCACAGTGCTTCACATGGGTTAATGATCCCTATTAATTTGTCTCTTTGTATCATGCAATTTTTTTTTTCTCTGTTTCTGTCTATATCTGTGAGGCAATGTAATGCTCTCACCGCTCCCTGTCCCTTCTTCTCTTTGAATTAGGCAGCCAATAGGGCATGACATGAGGCCAGAGTGGATTTTGGGTAATGGAGTTGATTTTATTTTCACATTATCAAATCATTTCTGCACTTAAGTGACACAATTTGGTCACAGAGCAAACAGCGTGGATCTCTTTGTACTTAGCATTAAGTATCGCTGATTATTTTATTCAGCTGACACTTGACTGTAATTGCAATAACTAATGACAATGAAAATAATCGCTCTCTGATAAGAAGGCAAGAAAAGTGGCTGTTAAGGGTATTTAACTTTCAAAAGTGTGTGCGATTGCAGCTTAGTTCAATACAATTCAAATGATGTATCTGTTTATTTAGAAGGAAATTGGCCAGTTTAAGATGCAGTGACGTTTTGACAACGACACAGGGACAAGGCCAGTGTTCTATTAAAGTGGCAGAGCACACAACACTAATGTTAGTATGTGGAAGACGGACAGGTTTTAGAAAGTCACTAAAGGAAGACCGATTGACAGAGAGAAGGGAAGAAAAGGAGAGAGAATTACTTGGATGCTCCCTTGGGTCTTCAATGACATTTTCTCTTTTGCCTCCTCTGTTTACTCACTCTTCAGCAGCACTCTGCTCTCTCTCACACACGCTCACACTGCAGATTGTCTCAGCCCATCTTCATCCTGTTCCACAATTATTTCAGATAGTGCTCTCACCCTTACTCTTATGTCTCACCTCCCCCCACACTCATCTTTGTTACTTTCGTCTTCTGATAAAACCTTTTATTATTCTGTTTGACGATTCTTTTTCACTCTGTGGTCCCAATTTATTTTCTCTCAAAACCTGTCCTTACTTGGCCATGGGAAAAAAATGCCAATAAATAAGTTCTGAGATGGGTATTGTTCATGTTTTGTCTATTATGGATAGGGTGCATGTGTTGAGCAGTAAACAATAATGAAGAGGAGAGGATTAAGTGCACTATTATTCAGTCTAAATAGGACTGGAAATATTTATATGCCGGTGTTTGCTCAAAGTAGTGAAAGTGACTGGCCATGATTTTCACAACCTGTAATTCAATTGTATAATTGCTGCAGTGGATTATTCTTAGCATGTCAGCAGTCTTTACAATTGTTAACAGTTCCACTCTTGAAAAGCTTTTATATCTGTTTCTACATCCTTGGCTGGACGGATTGACCTAGATCAAGGCAGCTTTTAAGCCAGTGAGGCTATTTTTCATGTTTTGCTCTAACTCCGTACACATGCAGCCACAACGTTTCCAAAATCGCCTTGGTTCCTTCCATTCTGGTGAGCTTTGAAGGCCCGAGATCATTAGAAATGAGAAATGCATAGCAATTATTTGAGCATGGAAACATTAAAGAAAGTAGAGCGTGGACAGGCTAAAAGGCAACATTTGGAATTTAGGGAGTGAGCCATTACTGAAGACAGACAAATACACACAATCTATGCTTCAAATGACTTTAGTCACAATTGTTACACAGTCGTCTTGTTATAGTTACACCCACTCAATGTGCCAGTTTAAATAAATGAAATCCTTTTTTTTTATTGTATAGCCTCAAATCACAACATAGATTATCTCAAGGCACTTTACATATAGGTCAAGACATTTACAGCTAACAATAATAGTGTCCCGTCTGAATCTGGATGTGGATCCTGCAGCCCTGGGGTCACAGGAACTTGGAGAGGGAGGACAGAAACTAGGGGAGAGAGAGAGAGAACATAAAAAACAGCAGAAAGATGTCACTTTTCTCATTTTGATGAACACTTACTGTACGTGTGCTTTCCAGTAGTTTTGCCATTCATCCATTCACACATTCATATGACATACCTACATGCAGTACTTCATTTTGTCAGACATCTATCATATCTACCCCTTCATATGCTGTCAGCACAGCAATTAGGGGCAACTTTGGGTTAAGTGTCTTTTTCCCAGGGAAACATTGGCATAAGCATAGATAACAGCAAAACCAGGGATCCAACCTACTATGTTCCAGTTGATAGAAAACACACTTTATTAATGATCCACTGCTGCCTTATAAGATTCAGTAGTGTGATAATTGTATTTAATAATACTGGCAGAAAATAAACATTTTAATCACAATTGTTGATGTGAATATATGGAGTATATAAGTATGGTTCTTTAAGAGGATATACACATTGCACATTGTTGTCACAAAACATGTTTTTGTCCGCTTGAACACTATATTTGTTGAAATTTTCGAAGAATGACTTAACTGATTTGGCCAGTGGAGGCGTAAAACTGCAGCAAGGCTTTTCTGCTTCAGTTTACTTGGCTCATATCCCAGATTTTTTTTTTTTTTTTAACTACAATCTTTTCTGTATTGCTGTAATATGTATTCATTTGTAATTATGAAAACAAGACAATTCGGAGAAAATCAAATGATGTTAATCATCAGAATGTGTGATTATTAAACTACGTTCTTTGATCGAAAATATAAAGAGGAAATGCCAACTGTTGTGGAGGAGCTGCAAGGAAACAGCCGGTAATGCAGCAATAGTTGTTCATTTAAAACCAATGATAAGAAATCAATACTGAACCTGCAGCTCGAAAACAATCAACACAGGGCTTTGAGAGGAGAATGAGGCTTGTGTGTTTGTGTGTGGATGAGAGACAGATTGTCTGTGTGAGTCTCTGTACGTGTGTTTTTATATCCCATGCTTTACGTGTGCGCATTTTAAACTGGGATTGCAGTTTTGTCCCTCAAGGCTAGAGACTTCCATTTTCACCGCTGTGATTCAGAACAGTGTTATTGTACTGAGAATACATAACCTGCTGAGCTTCACCTCCCAGTCTGTCAACCTTAATTCTTGTTTTAGGTCTTACTGTGTCACCACAGTAAGACTTAAAACAATAAGACTTCTACCCAAAGTTGTCTTTATTCACACTGCACAAAAACCTTCGCATCATATTCATGATGAACTCAGACACCGCAGACTTTCACATGAATCACATGAAGCATAAGATCAAAGCTGTTCACCTTTGACCTCCCTGGGTGCCCTCTCTCTGTCATACACACACAGACGATCACATGCAGAGAAATTGCAGTTTCCATAGATTATCAAAACAAACATGTGCTGAATGGGCAGTGTGCAGTCCATGTTAATCGCCTGCTGATCAAGCATTCGTGACTTTGTGTGTTCCTGTAGACCTTCTTTTCATATTGTTCTACCGCACAAAGACCATT
This sequence comes from Solea senegalensis, assembly GCF_019176455.1. Lineage (NCBI taxonomy): Eukaryota > Metazoa > Chordata > Actinopteri > Pleuronectiformes > Soleidae > Solea > Solea senegalensis. The sequence continues at coordinate 9,175,015 of NC_058025.1, read as the reverse complement.
GATCAAAGAAAATGTACAAGTGGACCATTGCGTTATTCAATTAGCTTTGCAATGGTCGGGGAAACAGTAACACACCTTTGCCATTGTCTCCTGTTTTATAACAAAGACCCATAACCACAATGTGATTAGCATTTATTCACTTTTGTTTGTATAAACGTGCATTTTCCTGTGTATATTTGTGTATTTGTGGGTTCATTTATATTTAAATGAGTTGGATGCCTTGTGGGTGAGACACAGCCATGGAGAGACTGCAGGTGCTCTTGTGTGCGGCTGATTGTACATAAATAATGAGAAATGAATACATTATTACTTAAATAATGCATGTGCATGTATATTTTTGCACTGCTATTCTGTAGAAGGTCATGTAAGTGGACACAGTTGTAATGTAGTTTTTGTTTTCTCCACCAAGATGGTTATGTTTTTGGCTGCATCTGTCTGTCTGTAGTGTTACTCTAAAATTAAGTTCTGGGGATGTAAGTCATAGCCCAAGGAGGAAATGATGAGATTTTGGTGCTGATCTGGATACCTATACACTTGAGTGTATTGACACTGAGCAAAAAAAATGAGCAGCCTTGAAAGCTTAAACAAAGGAGAAACAGATCAAGTGCTCAAAAACTCCGAAATAAGGGAAAATCATGGGGGAGAAAAACTATCTGCTCGAAGAGTTTTGCCTGACAGATAAGTCAGTTGAGACTTATTGTAAGGTAAAAAGTTTGACAGTCTGTTGTCACTGCTACAGTTTATTCAGATGACTTGCAGCTTGTTTAGTGAAACTATATAGTAGCTAATGTAAGACAATCATAGGATATTTCAAAGTCCTGTGTAATCGCAAGTAATCTTGTGATTCGCTTCACTCAGAAACAGAAGCGACAGAAATTGCCCAAAAATGATCTTTTGTTGCGTTGCACCCGATAGAGGTGATGTCACATCATCTCTGGTGAGAACACACAATAACAGGGACACAACAAAAACACCCATCCATCTCCAGAGATTTGCTTTAGGTGACAGTGGAAGATTGCTACATGTTTTTACATGTCAGTAAGAAGAGGGCAACATTTAGATCAAGTGGCAATGTAATCTAAAGTAGAAATGTGTAATGCGCTTTGTTACGACATACATAAGTGTCACTGATCCTTATTCATGACATAGAACAGGGATTATAATGTTATGTGGTTTTCAGTGCAAGCTCACAGTCACTATCTGACGGTTTAAAGTCTTGAATTATTTGGCAGCTTGGGCTCAATTGATGTCAGCGTGCTATTTGTGTAAATAACGGATCACTCACAGAATCAGTTCCTCTGAAAAAAAGAAAAATAATAATAATAAAATGTGGACACATTCCAGTGACTTAAATACCAGCTAATGAGAACAAGCTAGAATGGTTGAATTTCATCTTGTATAAGTCATTTCCTGAGAAGATATATGGCTTTGAAAATGAAACTTTAATCATCACAATGCTGAACTTTGACTCGTATTAAATGTTTTGCGGTGTCTGGCTTCTCCATAATCGTATAAGTGTTAGGAGTTATTTTATGTAGATGTTCTAACATCAGAATGAAGTATGCAGCAAAAATTTCTCTGTTTTTTCTCTTTCTGAACTGGTTTTTTTCACCGTTTCTGAACCTCAACACTGGTGTATACGTTATTTTCCATCACACTTCACGCTATCTCCTTATCGTTTTTCTCTCTCCCTTCACTCCCCCATTACTCTGTGCTCCATATGCCTCTTATGAAAGGTCTGACTTGTATTTAATTGGTTTTTAACTGACGGGATTCAATATTCTCCACCATCGCTGTATCGCAACACTTAAATCGCCGCTTATCAGTCAGTGGGCCACACCATCCTATAAAGCGTTTAACGCACTTATAAAAGGCGAGGGGTAGGACGGCAGTGGGAGAGTATAAGTACAAATATGTATAAGAGGGGTTGGATTATAGAAATCAGTGAATAGATGGACAGGCGGTGACTGAAAGAGAAACTAGATAAGACGTACAAATGTGCCAACAGTGGAAATGGAGCAAGAGGATGAGGGAGAACTAATGTAGGTGTGAGAAAATAATAGAGACGGCAAGATCAGGAGAAAGGTGGGGGTAAAAGAGTCATTTTAGTGGCAGTGTGTAAATCTGTTTACCTGAAAAGACATAAAGCCTGTGGGTCTTTTGAAAGGCCAACATACAGTACTTTTTTTTCCAACAGATATATTTCTCCATCACCTCTCTGCTCCCTGCAAGAATCAGCCTCACACTAAAAAAGTGTTGTGACATTAAATGGAATACACGCTGTATACATATATATGAATATATATATATATATATATATATTTACATATATATATATATATATATATATATATATATATATATGGACATATTTTTTTTAAAGAATGAAACAGAAAAGAGAGATTCGTGAACGGTTTGCTAATGGTCAGCGATTCTACCTCTCTTGTCAACTGCGCCAATAATCATGTGGTCGATTTCACAAGAGATGGCAGAGTCTTCCAAAACTAGATATGTCATATATGCCACTGGTCTCATTTCCACAGCACTGGAGAAGGTGTGTCACTGTGTCCGTCGTCATTCTATTATAGGGAAGATTGTGATGCTTTAAACCAATCATTGTGTCCCAGCTGCTGAAGCCACGATGAAGCGACAGGTCCCTTACAAAATTGTTTCAGGGGTTGGGGTCACCTATACGTCCTCATCCTTACCTTTGGATAATGCCGTCTTCCAATGTCATGCATTTTGCATGCGTTGCCAGGAAATCAGTTGCTTTACAAATATGTAAATAAAAGTTCAGATGCATTTACATTTTTAAACATGTCTGTTTTCACACTGCATTCAGCATTTAATATCAGACATGTGTAGTTTAAGCGATATGAAAATCTATACAGTATATGACATCTAAGGTAACTCACTAACAGTATTATAATACTGTATTATAATACTGTTAGTGAAGGAGAAGGAAGTAGAAACAAATTCAGGCAGATCCTTTGTTCCCACTGCTGCAGATTATAATTTTGTACAACTGTGATTTAACATTATTTGCCATCAGTTGTGTTTAATGTAATTACATTAAATTGCTTGTAAAGGATATTTACTTTTGGGGACAAAGTTTTACCTTACCCTAGCTGACCTTAACAACTATGTCCCTGAATTTCTGTTGCTTTTATTGTACATGCATTTAATCTTCATAGATGGCACAATTTCAATAAGCATATCTACCAAAGATGCTCTCTATCCCCACTGCAAAAAGAAAGTGGCTCTGAAATCAAGTTATGTTCTTTTTATTGTGGCCAGAGTTGATGTATGAAATTGCATGGTAATTACTTGGTTGCCAAGCGCAAGACCTGGGACTTTCCTCTGAGGACAGAAATGAAAATAGAGCAGCATGTATGAGGGAGAATGCCATTTCACATTTCTGTCACACTGAATATCATCTATAGCACACTATTACTGCAGGGTTATACGGTCTTATTGTAAAGATATTGTACTCTGATGAAATGGATCCGTTGTCTCCCACCATCGCATGGGCTCTGGTGAGCTATGTTTATATCCGGGTGTAAAGATGTGAATGTTATTTCCAGCTTTATTTTTTCTTTTTCTGAAGGAAACCAGATCAACCAGATAAATTCTAATCACAGTGTAAACACAATGGAGAGAAAATAGTTTTAATAATGCAATTATGTACGACAGCTTCTGTATCTACAGCTTCTAATGTGTTAGAAGTTGGCTAATCGGCTAATCACATTTCCTGAATTAGCTAACAAACAAAAAGCACGCGTAAACACTGTCGTCACTTTCAATGCTTTATACAATGTGTTTTAGTCAGATGGCCTCCCTCAGGAAGTGTTTATGGATGCTGTGTGGACTCGTCCTATGACACTGTTCAGTGAGCCACTCATTACTTTCTTGTTGGATGGAATTGAGTCTTTTATTTTGAAGAGCAACATTATTTATCTTTGTCGACAGAAAATATCTTCTGTTTTGTCACGGCAGGGATACATCTACGACAGTATATACATCCACTGACTGCCACAAAGCCCGAATTCAGCTCAGCCAGTATTAGTTTCTGTTTTATATCTGCCATGTACTGTGGCCATGATTTTGTCATCTTTGTGAAACCCTGACTATGCTCAGTACTGAAGATTTTAGTCCAGGCTGATTAGGCGTCATGCATACAGTCCCGGTGGTAACAGCAAATTAGATTTTATGCGCATGCCATAGAATTCTGGGGACCAGAATACACATTAATTACGTTGTTATGAAGAAGCCAGGCAATATTGTCTAATTTCCGTCATTCTGTGAGCAACCTTGATCAAATTTCATGCTGCAAGACTGTGATCGAAATGTCACACTAAAAGGATTCATCTTACTTCTCACCTCTACCTTATGTGGCCTGTTGCCTGCAGTTCTCCGTCCAACGTCTTTTTCCTCCTATTTGGGAAGATGACCCTTGTTTTAATAGACACATTTTAAATGAATGGTAGCAGTATGTGCTGCTGAGAACACCGACAAATGTGTTGCATTACTATGACTACCTCAGAATAAGTCCAAAGACCCCCCCCCTTTAATCTGAGTTCACGGACAAAATACTCTAATCTGCTCATAAATAAATTACACTGTAATTAGTCGACACGATTTGCAAACACCAGAACATATTCATTTGCATTAGCAGTACAGTTTTAGTGACCGGACCAATTAAAAGCAGCCCATGCTTGTTGTAAATAAATAAATAAACATTAAAAATGGTGTGTGTCAAAACTAGGCTCTTTGAAAATAATGAGATTTGGGAACGCATTGTACGAGATAGGCGGCTGAATTACTTCACTGCAATACCTTTTAGATCGAGAGCACCTCGATACGAACCACTCGCGGGTTTGGACCCAGAATCACACCGCACACATGCAGTCAGGAAAAAGAACCTGCCCACTGGGTCAAGTGGGATGTGGCTGCTAATGAGAGCCACCCAATAGCTGTTAGCTATGATCACAGAGGCTGGTTTTGAGCCTTGACAGGGCCAATGAGGGCACACGGCTAGCTGTGACCTCATGAATATGAATGAGCATGCAATGGTAAGACCTCTTTGATAGGCTGTATGCAAATGTGATCTGACTGAGCTGTCTGAAGTGATTTCCACTGTGTGGTGTTAGGATCTGAGAAGACGTGCGCTTGTGTGTGTGTGTGTGTATGTGTTTGTGCGAGAGAGACTGAGATGATGCACACCATTGGAATATTGATGTCTTCGCATTATCAGGAAAGGTCCTTGACCATGAGATCCTTAATGTACATCAACTGCTCTGAGAACTAATGAATATACTAATGCAGGCACCGATAATTACATCCATTCACCCAATACTCAACAATGAAATCCACCAACAGTCTAAAATATACCCTCGATTAGTGTTCATCCCCGTTGAGTAGTAAAATCCTACGGACCAATATCTGGATTAACTGTTGAATAGAAAGCAATATTTGTCCCTGTCTGCTTCGTATATTAACTCCCATCATTCAGCACTTCTGAGCTCTTGAAAGGTTCCTCTGGTTCTGTCTGTCAACTTTATTAACAGCGTCGTGCCATGGTAGCGCCATTTCCTATGGAGTTTTATCACACCTGATGTTGGAAAACAGACTGCAGGTTGCTGTGTGAGTAAACGACTCACTGAATAAAAAGGTCAGATTTACTTTCCGTGACAGCCGTGTGTTGTTATTGTTCTTTTTTTCCAGCTTTGATTGTCTTAAAATACTGCTGGTGTGAGATTTCCGGACATGTGTGCAGGCAGGCGTGTGTGTGTGTGTGTGTGTGTGTGTGTGTGTGTGAGAAAGAGAGAGAGAGGCAGACGAGGATACACCATATCCTTTCCTCTCCTTATCTTGCCACCCGGGTCTTCTGTCAGATAATTGGCGACTCTGAACAGATTGTAATCAGCTGAGGGAGCATTCTGAGAAATCATCTGCATGAGGAGGCTTTTAAAACTATATCACGTTGGCAACATCATAGGCATTTTTAAAAGGCAGACATGGTCATGCGGCAGTGGCGACAGGTGATAAAAAATGTTGCATTTTATACAAAAACAAGCCAGACTTTAACATAAATTTGATGATGGCGAATGGAAAGAAAACTTCAGTGTGTCATAAAGATCTTTCCTCTACTCATGTGGCGTAATGAAGCCTTATTGCGATCCTCCACACTTTGATCTGCGGCTGAAAAAGTTGTTTATGAATCAACAGAAAAGAAGAAACATGCAGTACATGCTCTGTAGAGACATGATCGACTCACTCATCACACGCTTCGCCCCTTCGCTGTAGGGAAGCCGCGTGCCATCGCTGCCAGATTTGCAGCTGCACACACACAAGAGCATATTATGCCCCAGTAGTAACCGGAGTAAGATGTTTACATGTCTCAACATCCCAGTTAATGACATACTGACATAACCCAGGTATCTTATTCGGGTTATTCATTGCCGGAATAAGGGAGTCACAGGTTAGTACTTGGTGTGCTTGTAAACTGGAGTACATCTGCTCGTTTCGGGATTGCACACAAGAACAGTCATTTCAAATGACAGCCTCGACAGTGAGAGCAGCCCCACATCACCTGCTCACCAAAAGTCAAAGGACGTACGTACACACTCATTTCAACCGAGGTCCATGTCCATGAAACAATACAGAAAGTAATTCACTAAATACAACCAACACACCCCACAGAGTGTGAGTAATCTTTCATTTTCATAATTATTTTTGAATTATTGCACAAATGATGGGGCCACAGTGCCCCCTATCGAGTAGCTGCCCCTGATCTGTGGCATGTTTTCCCCGCGTGTGCATGGGTTCTCTCTGGGTGCAGATCAGGCTAACTGGCCGCTCTGAATTGGCCGTAAGTGTGAGCGAGAGCGAGTGGTTGTTTGTCTTTATATGTTGGCACTTTGATGGACTGGTGACCTGTCCAGGGTGTCCCCCAGGACCCTTATGTGGAGGATAATGCAGTAGATTGTAGCTGTATGTATGATAAATTGTATTCTTATCATTGATATTATTATTTTTCACCCCTCACAATCTCTTGGACTACAAGTTGAAATGGTATGCAGCCTATGGTGGTTTAGAAGGGTAAAGCAATCCGTACAGAACCAATAATATTTGAATTGAAGTGTACTCCCTGTACTAAAATGATGGCAACTGAAAGTGAAACATTAACATATAGTTTCTGGTCAAACCTAAGCAGACAAAAACACAGTGAGCATCATCATGTTAAATCAACTCCGACTAGCTTGCCCAGTGTCCTTTTCCTGCTGCATGGTGCAAAACTAATAATGCGAAGCGAGTCAGCAACAGTCCAGTGCTGGCTGTCTCAGCCTTTAAACAATGATTAAGATACAAGCACACTAACACTAAGTGGATGGGCAGAGCAATGGGACTGGGATAATATAGTTAGCTATAGGAAGGCTTGAGAGAAGGCCACACACAACCATTGTGGTCCATGCGGCTTGTGTGACTGGGCTGATCACGGCGATATATCTGTTTAATTATTGCCGTCCATGGCCCTGCCAATGTTCACCCCGTCACTGGTTATGGGTGCAGTTATAAAAGAGCACATACATTTTTCCCCCTCTTTTTCATTTAGTGTCACCCTTTAGCACATACATCACAGCAATATCTTTTTAAATCTTTTACTTTATTCTTATACTACCAAGGAGAAGGTGGTGAAGTGATCGTATGAGAGAGTGAGTCACCGTCAGTGTCCTTCTGTCGTGAAAAAACAAAGGTGCCACCAATCATCTGATGTTGGTTCATTTTTGAAAAGTGAGGTAAGGGACACCTGCGATTCCACCGAGAATCAAGTCTCTTGTTGAGCACAGAAAAAAAAGACGCTTTAAATTCCCACTGTCGCACCCACTTTCGACTGCCTGTGCTCGCTCCTCCTCCTTTGCAATGCTCTTGGCTCCTCACTGATAATGGATGCAATGATAAAGCTACTTGTCATTGCATGATTAGGCTGGTGAAAACTGTACTGTAAGTGAGACACGTTCGCAGCCAAACTGGTATTGAATGTTGGAAGGGTCTGTCGTTGAGGATCCCACGTTAATAACCCCCACTAAAGAACAGATTAACACCCAGTCAGAGACGGCCGCAGCTGCAAAGTCCACTGTGTCATGATATACACACTTAAATTCATTTGACACATATACATTACAGACACATATACATATACTTTATCAAGAAACTATTAATTCATGTCAATTATAAGGTGTCCAAAAAAGCAAAACTATAATCTTGCGACACATAGATCATATATCTTGTACCTTGTTCTTGTTGTGACACAAGTGAATTGTACAGCAATATAAAATGCTGTGTTATTCAGTATGAATTATACCTGTTTCTCACAACAGTGCTATTTTCAATAGGCTGTACAAGTGCTTTCTTTGATGACTCTGCTTCTGTTGGGCAGCAGCTCCTGTGATGATAATCACACCTAATCCACACTGTGATTGACCTTGACGTATGGTTAGTCCACCAGTGAGTCATTGAGTGTTGTCCTTACTGTGTTAGATGCTTCAGTTCAAGTTTGTGCACTAGTTCAGACACTTGGTGGCATTGTTTTTGTAGCTAAAAGGAAGTCCCTGCAATATAAATAACATTAAGTGATACAAATGGCTTAATATACTTGCTCACACTGTGGTTAATTTGCACCCCTCTATTTTATTATGAATCGAGGGTTTCTCTACTAATACCTTAATCCTCCTGTAATGTTGTGGATTATTTATTTGAGTTCTTGTATTCAGTCAAATTTAATTTAATTGAATTACTTGAAATATTAAATGTCAAGTTACACACTTTTCACTAACGTGGTGGTGCACTTAGACACTAGAGAGCCAACATTTAAATAATATACAAGAGTTAAATTAATTAACTGTAAATTGTTATACTTTGTGGCAGCCTGTGGATGAGCGGAGGGGAATTGGACTTGAAGATACCCAAACCCCATTGTTCATTGTTAACTGGACACTCTAAATTGGCCCCAGCCACACGGGGGAGCCACATGCAGTGTACCCTCACTGTGGTGACCCTTCGAGAGAGAGAGAGAGAGAGTTCTAAAAGTTATACTTTAACACGATGCAGAAGTTAAAAAAGAAATACTGGGAACACGATTGCACACTTTGTCATTTGACTGTACATATATAGTTCTTTTCAAATATCGCTAAACCATCTCTCGCTCTGTGTGCAAACATAATTTGTGTGATGGACAATCTGCCCGGCTTTAACTTAGAACTGGCATCAAACACAATTTAAGTCTCTCTCACACAATGTAAGATTTAGTGAGATTAATTTTACGATACGTTCTTTGACGAAGCTCCCAGTTAGACATTTATGGCTCATTGTAAATAGAAAAAAAAGCTTCGTCAGCTCAACGTGTATTTAATGGGGGATTTGTTGGACCGTGTGTGTGTGTGTGTGTGTGTGTGTGTGTGTGTGTGTGTGTTTGGGCTCTTTTTTGCCTTTTGGCCTTTTCAGCCTTTTTTTGGCTGTGAGCAGGAATGGACTGCATTTGTTTCTGTCTGGACTGATAAGAGGAAGCCGCTTACATTCCTCCCTTATCACTCTGCTCAGGGCCATTATCCCTTTTTTCCCCCTCTTTTTCATTTAGTGTCACCCTTTGTTGATAGTCGAGCGGGAAGAGCTTCCCAAACTTGCAAACTGCCTCTTGATTTCTTGTCTTTTCGCTTTCTTGTATTGTTTTTTTTCCCCCTAATTTTAATGGACTGGATGGGTTTATATGTGAAAACTTGCAGACATGTTAGTTGTTAGAACCACGGAACATCCATCCATCTTCTGCTGTATCCTCCACATGGGGCTTACGGCAGACACTGGTGCCAATCCCAGTTGATTTAGACAGAGATTAATCTTGTTTTTTACATACTGATGTTGAAAGTGCCAGTATTTCACTTCACCAACACACACAGTTGTAAAGTGCTTTCCAGTAACTTGTCTCACTTTTGTCCACTTTTGGGCTCGGATTAAAGTCCCGGATGTATTTTCTGGAGAGAGAAACATCAATTTCCGTTGAGACTTGTCAGATGCAGATTTGAAGCTTGCAAGACCCAGCATGTATGACCAACGGCCATTTCCAGTTGCTTTATTCGGCCGTGATAAATACCAACGATAGTATTGGCACTTTTGGCAGTATAAAATAAATACGACCACATGTGGATGCCAAAATACAAAGCTGCACCCATGTTTCACTTTTATGTTTGGCTATATCGGTCCTCTATGTTCCACTTTCCTAATACAAGGCCTAGCGCAAGACCCACTTGTGCTAAGAATGCACTTTAATGGCCCATAAACTGTCTGATTGATGAAGCAAACATGCACATGCACCCACCCTATCACGCACAGCAGGTAAGTATATACAGTGCATTCTGTCAGACGATCATGTTGCATTACGACCATTTTAAAATAGAAATAAATGGCCGTGCTGGTGGCGTGTGTTTCCTGTTGTTTTGCTTGGACTTACTTCAGGTCTTGTTGGATGCGCTGAACTTCTTAGCGCCTGCATCACTGCCGTTCAGTCTTCACAGCAATCTATACCCGTACGTGAGGAGGCCTATGATTATCCAAGTCACCCGCAATTTAATTTCATGGACCTTTCTTTTGGAGATTGACAATTATGAGGGGGGGGGAATGGTTGTGAGTTTATAAATGAGGAAACCAGTGGAGTGGAATGTTTCCTAAATTGATTGCTTAAGAAATATAAAACTAATATAATAATTCTACTGATGTTTTCAGTGGGCGTGAAAAGTAGGTTTGGGAAATAGACACGGGGGCAAACACGGGGCAGTTATGTGAGAAATACAGAGAGCTTTAGCTTTAGAGATTTAGCTTTAGAGATTTGTTGAATTCATTATGATGACGTTTCTAGCGGCTCACAACACGGCCGACATCATTATACCTGCTCTACACGGCCTTAACATGTACATATATAATAATAAACAATGGCCACTTTATCATGCCCACCCATGGAAGGTCATTTAATGTACGTCAAAGCCGTACACTCTACGTTTGCAAAGACTACAGTATGATAATGTTCAGTGGGTAGAGGATATTAGAAATACATATCAGCATAACAGGGTCTACAGTAGAACATTAGGAGCCCTGCAATAAGCATACAGTAAAGAAGATTTACAGTGTTACCTTTTTTTTACAGTGTTGCTGGGTTTTTTTTGTTCGCACGTTATGATCTTTGCAACAGAACTGTTTTATTGGATTTGTTTTTTAACATTCTACGAGTTTATATGTCACTGGAAAGGAAAGCATATTTGCAGTGCGGTATTTCTATTTTAAACAAGTACACAATGTTAAGTCAGTGCTATAACTGTTCATGTATTATGAGTCAGTGTATTAAACGTGGAAATCGATGTAGTTATTTGGCCGATACTTTATGAAAAGGAAACTCTGGTATACTTAATAAAAAATGTATTGAATGGAAGGAAACCTATATTAAAATTACATTTATTAATAATAATAATAATAATAATAATAATAATAATAATAATAATAACTGTAAATGTACTCTTGACCTTTGCAGTTATAGATGCTATTAATGAGATAATAAAACAATAAAAAAAAAATGCCTGTCTGTCACTATGTCCTTTAAAAAGGATTTATCTTTGAATTTGAATTTATCTTTACATTTAGCCCGAAAGAAGAAAGCTATACAACATGTAAACACCTGCTTTGCCTTATTGTAGGGCTGAACGATATGGACAAAATTTCATATCTCGATATTCATGCCAGATATCTCGATATCGATATGATACGATATGACTACGGGTTCGGTGAAAAGCAAGCATTTTTCAGAAAAATAAAAACATCATAATACAAAAGACTGTGGAAACTTTCCACATGGAAAGTGTTTTATTGATGAGAACTCACTGTGAGACTGTGTACACGGGTACCATGTCTTTTGCAATGTGGCATGTTATAGCGTCTGTAACGCCTTTATGTCTGGTGGACGTCGACTCATATGGTGTAACACTACTGAACGCATCAGTAAACACACTTAACTTGGGCTTCTTTTGGGATACCTGAGAAGTCCCCGGTGTTTCTCTCATTGTAATACACTCTTCGTGCAGCACGCGATGGTGTTGTTTCAGGTGGTGAAACATGTTTGTTGTGCTACCTTGGTTCGTTGCAATTTTCGCCAAGCACGACCTGCACAACACCTCGCTCGGGTTGACATCCTTTTTAAAATCCAAAATACCTCCAAATAATGGAGGATGATTTATGTTTTGGCACAAAATCGCCACCGGCCGCATTATCTTCTGTCACTTTTCTTTCCCGCTGTGTATGTCGTGTGTGTGTGTATGTGTGTGTGTATGTGCGTGTCTCAGTCTCCGTCTCCCTCCCGCCCTCCTATGTTTGTCATTGGTTGGCTTCAGCTGTCGTTCCACAGCAAGCATGAAATAAGGTTTGTGGTTGGCTGGCCGTAGTGGTGCATTCAAGGGCAATCGTAAAAATGAAGTTTATTGTGACTGCCAGAGCTGTACATGCAGGGCGAGCGCGGGGGAAAATCTATTTTGTTTATATCGTTGCTTTTTCGATATGAATATCTTGAATGTTCATATCTAGATATCGATACGATAACGATATATCGTTCAGCCCTACCTTATTGTGTGATATTCAAACAATTGCCATGCTTTGAGCTTAAAAAAAGTAATTAAAATGAGTTCATTGTGTTCACCAATCCATATTCATTATGAGATTGTTGTGTGGGGTAAGAGAAATTAATTCTTCCTTTTTTTGTCTCCCCTCCCCCTTTTCTTTTCTCTCCCTCCACGCCTGCTTTGTCTCCAACAAGGTAAGTCCCACACGTCCAAAACCCTCTCTACCCCAGTTAGCACGGGGTCATCACATTGTCAGCACCTTGCCAGATTTGCAGCATAACCACGGTATGCCCCTGCCCTTCCTGCACAGAGGCAAAGTAACCTTCCGTCGTGGGTCTGTTTCACTATAAGTCACAAACAGGCAAGAGTCACAGCGCTCACTTCCCTCCACATGCCCCCAGTGTGCAAACATTTAATAGTCTCTGAGGTAATCACCAAGCCATTACTGCCTCAGCTGAGAACTGAGACTTGTTTTTTTTTGTGTTGCTTTCCCTTGGAGAGGAAGACTTTTTGTGCCATGTGGCAGCCATTTTGTCCAGACAGGTTGATTCCAATTTTAGGTATAAATGTTCGTGTAAGGGTCGTTTTTTTTCCCCCTCTCCTTTTTGTTGTTAAAATCAGATAAGGAACTAATTAGAGGTAGAAATAGTGAATTCTAATGCCTTTTTGGTTGAGCTGATACTAATACCACTATTGTATTTATCTGCTTCTGATAAACTAATGTTGAAAACAAATTGCCTTTACTTTAATGTGACTAAAAACAAAGTGAATAGGCCTACTCAGTTCAGGCTGTTTTATTTCTGAAGTTAAATCACCTTGACGTCTGCCTGTTAACCAACAAAATGAAAAGCTCACTCTCTTCTCCGACAATCATGCTCGGAATGGAATGACTGCAACACTGCGCCGTTTCTGTCCTCAACTTTTTACGTAATCTGTTGTAGTTTTGGATTTGAAATCTCTGCAACCCACACTCATTATGTCAGAGCAAATACACCACATGGTGTTAGTATCCCGAAGTGTGAATGCCACCCTTATTCTACCCTCCAGTCAGATGGCCGTTACATTCAACCACTGAGACAGTGAATGTCACCAACCTACGATCCGCTTGTTGTACTCGTGTGCCCTCCACAAATGTGAACAAAATGAAGAGGATGAGTTTTGTTTTTTTTTTCTCTTTTTTTTTTTAAAACAAAAAAGTCTCACAATCGTACGACCCTGGTCTTCTGTATTTGCCGTTACCTCGATTACCGTTGGATAAGTTGCATGGTTGGAGGTAATATTTCATTTTAGAAGCTTCTCATCTTTGATTAAACCTTTGTGAATCTTGCCTGCCACTGACTGTTTCCTGCTGTGACAGGGCACCGCAGGTATGTTTAACATCAGTGAAGACATATGATTAGATACAGGTGAGCGTTAGCTGCACAATCTCACACAGGAGGAGGAGAACATTCTATAAACTCGTCCGCTTGGCAGCACAAACAAGATTATTTGTCCGGGGTGCAGTTAGGTATTCCACAACTAAATTACCCTTAACGGTAAAAAGCAGGTAAGCAGTGGACTTGAACTAGATGTCCTCTGTAATCAGCTCCTGGTTTTGGCTGCAACTACAGTAAAAACCCACTGCTTTGATTTATTTGCTTCTTCATTCATTACGTTGCAAAAAGTAAATGCCCTCTTTTTTTAACTTAATGTACTGTAAGGTGATCACATCATTCACACTCCACACATAATGATCGTTCTATCCCATTAGGTTATCCACCTGCTGTGCTACAACTGATGTTCTGGCACTTTCTTTTCTCCTCAGATTAGCTCGGAAGGAAGTGGCTGAAGGCCAGAGCCACTGTGTGTGTGTGTGTACACCTAAGTATTATCCATCTTCTCTCTGTTTTTTGTTCCCTGCTGTGAAGGTTGAAGGGGGATTTGTAAACGTCTCAGGAAACACACAAAAACACATGCTTGCACAAAGTGAAAATGAGATACATGTATAGTATAATAGAGAGATATTTAATTAATACATATATTAATACGTTTTTATTAAGATATTAATAAAAACTCCTCAAATTTAGTCGAGGAGCCTGTTAATTTAACAGTGTCTTGTTGTGACCATTACAGACAAACAGCCTTTAGTCGGTTACACTGTGTGACTTGCTTCATCGCATCTACTGTAAATGTGAAGCACACAAAAATATGTAAAGAAACAAACATTTGTGTGTTTGTTCTAGTTACCGTGAAGTCCTTGTTTGATTTACAGACGGGTATTTCACGCAAAAAAATACTGAATGACATGTATAGTTTTCTTTTCTTTCCAGATAGTTTAATATTAGAGGTTACTGTACATGATAATACTTTGTTTTATCCGTGATGGTTTGCTGGTGGCGTTTGGCTGTGACAGCTTGTTGGATCAGCTGGTTTCTTTGCACTGTAGTCTCAGTGACCGTATGCTTGCTGGTCTTGACCATACAGTTTTTTGAAGTAGGAGTACTGTTTACCGGCCTTACCACAACCGTTTACATTTGCAAACAGGTCTTCACTGTCATTTTCAAGGGGAATTGTTAAATATAACAAAATAAAACGTCTTTGAAGCCAAGTGGGTTGACTCACGATCAGCCACCAAAGAAACAAAAAAAAATTATGCAAACATTCCAATTCTGTTATTAGTAAAGTTAATAGATTTTTCTTTTCAACAAATGCTGTAAGGGGAGTTGGCTGTTCTTATCGTAAAGAAATTATACAGTTTAATTAATACTGCTGTGAAGCTACCCACATCACTGAAGTTTCTCTTTCATGTTGTGTCCTATTAAAAAGCACACACACACACAATTGTTTTAATATCATAGACATAATGCAGTCTGTAACTTCTTACCCTAACATTAACCATCACAACTGCCTGCCTAATCCTAACCTAAACCCTAATCTTAACACCAGATGTTAGCCCTAAATAAGCCCTTTATAGTCATGTCCCCACTAAGATTTCCTGGACACTTACTTTAACCATAACTACTGACTCCTTTTCTCTGTTTCACTGTAAAAGGCTCTGTGATTTATTTATATATGCTCCACCCTGTGTCACCTCTGACTTTTTCATTTCCTGTCCTCTCTGTCCCTCTCATATTCTTTATCTGTCTATTGTTCTTTTTTTTTTAATCTCTAGTCTTCTGGGTTTTTTCACTTTTTTTTCTACTGGGGTCAAAGGTGAATTTGTGTCCGTATGGCTGTAAACGGCACCGGGTATACAGACCAGCGTCCTCACCGCTGTCTCATAAACTGTCAGCGAATTGATTATTTTTTCTATTATTATTATCATTAAAGAAACATTTTCAGGGCACCAGGGTTTGATAACTGGTCAGGAAGACCCCCAGGCAAGAGCATGCTCAACATCCAAGCTCCAGTCTGGCGTCAAAGGGGCTAAGATGATATGGCACTTGAGTCGATATAAGCGAGACATTCACCAGCTACTGGTTGACAGGGCAGTTACTCGTGTTTGTAAGAGCAGGCATACCAACCTGTGCACTGCCTGGATTTTCAAAAAGCCCATGACTCAGTGCAAGGGACTGGAGCCACCCTCTCAGGTTGTGGGTCACAACTCCCCGTGCTACGATTACCACCGGCACCGCAGCTGCTCTTACTCTTTACATCTCTTCTAGCTCCTCTCTCAGCCCTTGGTATTTTCCCAGCTAATACTTGTGTTCTTCTACATCTATCGCCACTGCCCTCTTCTGTTATTTGCAGACAAGTACGATCTGGATCAGGAAGTCTCACTTGATCTTAGCTCAGTCGGGAGGTCGTCTTCCAGTTTGACCTTTGCCACACTGTGCACACGTCTGTCTCATCGTCTGTCTGCATGTTACACTCCTACAATGTCCTTGCTCCTGTAGTAGACCCAGATTCTGCTGATCCTGTACGGAGTGTCTGTTCTTGTGCAGCCATGATCAGTGTCTCTGTGTTGTCTTTCAGTCCAGACTTGGTGGGATTTCTTAATCAGACATTTGTGTATATATAGCTTGCCACCCTTTGGGTTCTCATTATGACTCAGCTCTAATTAAGGTGTGAAAAACATTAGACACCCACTGTGTAAATCAGGGCTATATCTGTTCCCCCCCGACTGTTTTGATTACCAGATCTTTAGTGAAGCAGTAGTCATATGTATAGATATATATATATATATATATATATATATATATATATATATATATATATATATATATATATTGTTTTTAACACTCGTATGAGCTCCTATTTGCTGTTTTATAAATGCGACATGAGGACATTTGCATTTCAAAAGCATGAATCACACTAAATGAGTGATGACAAGTCCTAAATGGTTTGAAATATGCGGCCAAGTTATGCGTGTCCTTAAAATATGAATGTATATGATAATAAATGTGGCTCAGAAGTTAAATGAGCACGTCTGTGCTAAATCTTTTTATATCACAAACTTAATGGGCTTGAACTTTTAGAATTCTTAAACACCCCAAAGGCAGACAATCATTATTTGTTTTCCTCGGTGAGTTATTGTTTCTCGAGATGCCGTCACAAAACACACTGGAAGAACAAGCGATCAAACTGTCCTCATTTGGACAACTTTAAAGCTTTGTAAGCTGAGGTTTAGAAAGCGCCATGGCCATGTTTGAAAGAAATTAGTGAGATTCGTTGAGGTGGGTGTTCTGGTGTTTGGTGTTAACCTTTGGGTTTGGGCATTATGGGCAGGACAAACTATTGATATTTGATTTGGTCATTTGATTATTAATAAATTGACACATTGGTGTAACATTAATAATTGACATTAACGGCATAGTGGAATAATGGCAGAATGTAAATGTGTTATTTTGCGTTTTACATGGTAGACGAATATCTTGTGTGATTCTCTTGCAACAAATTGATAATCGCTGTATCATGATATTGCTATTGTTTACGACTGGTCGATCAGTGAGTCGACTAAAATTCTGATTGGTTGATTTTTAATCAGCATTGTGTCAACTCATTTGGCAATGGTTTGAATGTATGTACGCATGACATTTGTTTAGAATTGAAAGTCACAAAGTGCAGCTTTAATATTTTGATTACCGAGTTTTTGTTCAACAAGTTCTCTGTCGCATGAAAATTAACCTCACTCAATCCAAAGCTTTATAAACAACAACAACAAAAAAAAAGGTTATTTGGCTAAATTGGAACAAAAAGTATTTCCAGTCGTTCTATTTTCCTCACATTTATTGTTATGTAAAAGGCCAAATTAATTTGGGAGTCATTTATTTGGGGGGTTTTGTTTTGATTTTGCTTAGTTAGTTAATCAATCACACCCAACAGCACATAAATCAAGCCCAGCAAATATCTGCAACATCCACAACAATCCTGGAGCAAGACAAAGTGCACGTCACAACATCAGCATGTGAGTAATAGTGTGCAATGATTATGTCACACGGGGCATCTGTGGGCCTTGTATTGCTCTTTGTTTATCGTGTCATATTAATATATCATATTCTATTATGAGTAAACTTGTGAATTCCACTGCTATTGGGCAACATGGATATATTGTCTCTGTGTTTGAATGTGTACAAATGATCATGGATTGTTGGCATGCTATTGGACAAATCACTCATGGTTCTGTCGTCTGTATGAGGACACAGCCCCGGGTCAGATATTAGTGTACAAAATACTGTAGAATAAGTGCTTATTTTTAAATTACATTACATGTCATTTAGCAGACGCTTGAATGTTCTCTTCCTCTTTAAGGGCCATTTATACTCCATTCAACAAACACGGAATGGAAGGCGTTCCATTACTGGGGAATATTACTCGTTGGTGTTGCCATCGATGATGAGCAGCATGTTGAATGTTTCCGTACAGTATGTCTGCCGCGACTTTTGACAACTTGCTTTGCCGGATAGCCTCTCAAGTTAAACATGCCGTGTCCCACAGTGTGCCAGTGAGTGATGCCAAGTGCCTGGCAGTCACTCACTGTTTTAAATGCAAGCATAGACTCTTCTTTGTCGACTATTGACTATAGTGACTTCCCCTGTGACGTGCACAGTGACATGAAATGAGCGACAAGTACAGACAAAAGGCTCCCCTCGTCTCCGTCTTTTGCTTGGAGCAGGGGTGTCAAACTCATTAGAATTCAGGGGCAACATACAGAGCAATTTGAGCTCCAGTGGGCCAGATCAGTAAAACAATATCATAATAACCTGTTAACAACAAGAATTCTTTTTTTTCGTTCAATTTAAATGAAGTATCTTTTTACAAAACATATTATTATAACAATTTCTTGATGAAAATAAGTGCAATTTCAGCAATATTATGCCTTTGTTCCACATGTGCAGATCACAGTGGATCCACAAAGACACAAAACATTCAGTCATTCAGTATCTGGAGCTGAAATATATGTAATTTCACATTATTATTATTATTAGAAATGTTCACAAATTCATCCTGCGGGCCAGATTGGACCCTCCAGTGGGCCGGTTCTGACCTGCAGGTCGTATGTTTGATGTTTGACACCCCTGGCGTAAGAGTATAAATGGGCCTTTATTCTCCTCCTTTTAACATCTAAAATCCATGGGCAAGCTCTCCATCATGTATGTATGTTAACAGTGTGTTTTTAAGTTGTTTTTCATTGTCATGTTTTCTTACTTTTAATTTGGTTTCAAAAAAAGAGGTGGATGTGAAATTATTGCTGGAAAAGACTAATCTCTGTGAGAAGTCTAACGGTTTAACATCGCATATGAGTGGGACCCCATGCTGATTGAGTGGGCTGAAGGCTGACTCACACTTATGCAAACATGGTATGAGATAGATGTGTGAGTGCGCTAGTACGATACTCCCAGACTTTAATTAATGAACACTTGGCAGAACAAAGCCAGGCTTGTACTGTCCTCACAGTCCTTGAATATTCTGTCCACAGATGACAAAGAACAGCATCAGTCATTTGTCAAAACCCCTTATTTGCATTTTCTTCACAAATGCCTCGTCTGCTTACACTAATGATGACTGTTCTTTTTCAGAAACAAAGACCGAGTGTCGCACAATGGTATTACAGTATAATGTTACAGAAGCTTATTAAAAGCTCAGGGTTTCCTGCTTCTACCAAAATTTGAATTAGAGTTCTTCCCCTCATTCCCTATTGAGTTCCCAAATATTTCACATTGCACATGTTGTCGCATGGCCCCAACACCTTGGTAAATGGTCTATAAACTTGTCTGGATTATGTGGATGCTCACTTGGCATCAGTAAGGCTTATTTGTTAGACTGCAGAAATGGATGAAATGTGATTTAACACCTTATGTCAATGACGCTAAAATGAAGAGGGAGCAGGAAACAGTGCTCGTGTTAACGTTATATAATGTTAATTAAAGTGAAGCATTTTTGAATGAATTTGGAATGCCTTTGATCATGTTTTATCTATTCATAACGCCAAGCTCATCGTGTATGTCGTGTTAAAATAGATGACTCCTGATTTAAAAGTGCTTCCATACCCTAATAGTTTTCACCAGCGCTCATCCACGTCATTAAAACAGGTAAGCGGCTTTCATACTGCGCCTGATCAGTTTGTTTGTGACTGTTTCAAATCGTCGCAGCCACAAAGAATAACTTAAAGTTCAAAACAAGTTCCAAGCCCAGTAAATTGTGCCACAGCATACAAGTAATTGTGTGTGTCCAGTACATGATCCACTTCAAGGGCAGCATTGATTCAGTGTAATGCAGATCACACTTGAGGTTCTTGTCGCCGGTCACGGCAATCCTTTTTCTGTTTTTCATTTCATGCCAATTAGAGTTTTATTTTTTGAGAAACTGTTGTTTTCCCTCATTGTTTTCAACCTGGTTTTTATTTCCTAGTCTATTGAAATGCATTTCTGGTTCTCAAAACGGACACAAAATGTGAATATTCTTCTTATTATGACAATATTTTCCTCTGAGCTAATTATTAATCTTGTTAAAGAAAATATTTACTAATTCATCTGTCATCCAAAGCACAATATATCAAGGCTCATACACTTACACATTAAAACATAGTCAGGTTGTGTTTGAATTTCTCCCAAGACTTTATTCATTTTATTGGACAAATATTTATAACATCAAACACTGACCTCTGAAAACACTGACATCTGAAATCTGCAAGCCGTATTTGGTTCCTGCTTTACCAACTGTTTTTCTCCTCTTCTTTGGACCATCACCTACTTTGTCAGAAAACCTATTTCCAAATTGGTGCTTTAATTTAAGACAGACAGACACAGATGAAAGCTGAAAACACAACTACCTTAGTGGAGGTGACTGGAAGCAATCACACAAGTTTGTGTGAAGCACAGCCTGGCCCTCACACCAGGCCTAATCGAGCGATATTGTGGCTCATTAGCCCTGAGGTAAAGGATATTGACCCATACAGGTCCGTATGTGATGGAAGAAAACGCATTTTCAAATGGGCACATTGCTTGTAGAAAGTAAGTGCTGGGAGTCGTTTCAGAAATAACTAACCATGCACAATTTGAAATTGCATGGTATGTTTGCACCACAATGAGAAAGTTAAAAAGTTATGGGAAAATGTGGGCAGAATTGCAGAATACAGCAAAAAAAAATTATAAAATGTGGAATTTGTCATGATTTGTCTGATTTTTTTTTTTTTCTTCTAAAAGGCCTGAACTAGAGCTTTCAAGTCTCACACATTCAGCATGAGACACACACATTTCAATAAGCTCACACGCCACATATGACATTTCTCACACTGGGGAGTGATAAAACTCACCGCACATAAATTAGTGAACGGATGATGCAAAGGCAGATTGCTCTGCGTAGTCCAATCACACAGCTGTCTTGCATTAGCAACCTATCAGCCAATCAGAAAACAAGTATTTCTTGTTGCCGGGTAAGATCTGAAAATAGTTTTCTGCTTAATTTATTATAATAGCTAAGTATTTGTCCTTTAATCCCCCTCACATATCGCTCCATCACTCGACCGTATTGCCGAGGTAGAGGTTCATACATTACCGATGTCTAAGCAGCCGTCTGGAACAAACACGGCGTCTAAAAAGAAGTGAAATTCTACACTAACTGCTAACTTATTTGCATTTCTCAGCATTTATTTGAGAAGTTTTCTCTGAAAAATCCAGATCACTCCCAGGTGTTTGGACTCGGTAAAGTAAATGTTCTGAATGTGCATGTACTGTAGGCAGTGTGGTGACTCGCGCATGGACACACACACAAACACACAGAGTATTACATTAACCTGACCCAAACTTTACCTTATCCTTAAAAACACATCTCTATAGTAAAATGTATTTGTGAAATATGGTATGAGGACTTTCCCCCATAGACTCAGCTGACCACTGCACTGTGCACTATAGAGCCAAGGGAAAGGGGAAAAGGAACCCAGAGAAATGAACCCCAACACCTGTTTGTGAATAATGTAGTAGAGTGAGAAGCACACACACACGTGTACCTGTCTACACCTGCTTTTTAGGGTCCAGGAGGCATGAAGCTGGCAGTGAGGCCTGCTCTGTGTGTCAGAATCAATCAAAGCATTCTGCTGAAGCCGAGCATTTAGAGCTGATTTGTCAGGATTGGCGGGGCCCACAGGGTTTGGCCAATAATAAGCTTCCACCTGTGGTGACGGATCACCTGTGACACAGTTGGCCACACAGGGAGAGACATGGCCACTGGCATGCTTTGAGACTAGACAGGACCGGACATGAAAGGAGGGCACAGCTAGGCTTTGCCCCTTTTTCACAGTAAATGTAAATTATATGTGCTCCTTCTTTCATGTAAGTGCGTTTTAGTCCGATTTAGTCGAAACAACTTGACAGATAATTTCATGTGCTGGAGAAATGTCGAAACAGTAAGTGTAAATTGTCACTGTAACCATAATCAATGTGTTCAGTAGAAGGCCAGCTGCATGTAAATAATAATGTTGCAGTAGGGCTGAACAATTGTGTGTCAAAATATCATTATTATTACACATCTTATTCTACAAACTGTAGAGAGTTTCTCACAGAGCTGCACAAATATCACACCTTAATCCTTTTAAATATGTTTTTCTGAATGAAAATGAGAATAATGACGTAAAAATGACCATTCCCTCTGATATCGTGAATCTTACCGCAATCGCAATTAGATAGTTATTCAAAGTTGCAATGCTGCAACCTAGGGCTGACCCTCATGTTAAGGATAAAGTGGTAGAAGATGGATGATTATGTGTGATATATATATTTTTTTTGATCTAATTAAGCATAATTGTTGAACAGGTGGTGAAGTGTTTTTCCACCAATCATTAAATGTAAAATGCTGAATATTGTACGCATGTTTAAGCTCAGACAGGCAGAAAAGACAGAGATGAATGAGATGTTTGCGAGAAGTTGAAAAACAGTGTAGTTGTACTTAGACAAAATATTCTTCTGGATAAAAGCAATGCGTGGTTTGAAATAGCCTCGTGTGATTATCTAAATACTGAAGAATCATACAAATGAAGGTGGGGAATTGTAAAGACAGTTATGAGAGTACATTCTAGTTTGGACAGACAATTAATGTTAAATACCTTTTAAAGGCGGGGCCACGCGGTGATGTAGTGGTTAGCACTCTCGCCTTTCAGCGAGAAGACCCGGGTTCGAGCCCCGGTTGGAACAAGGGCCTTTCTGCATGGAGTTTGCATGTTCTCCCCGTGTGTGCGTGGGTTCTCTCCGGGTTCTCCGGCTTCCTCCCACAGTCCAAAAACATGCAATTTGGGGTTTAGGTGAATTGGACACTCTAAATTGACCGTAGGAGTGAGTGTGAGAGTGAATGGTTGTTTGTCTCTAGTTGTGTGTGGCCCTGCGATGGACTGGCGAACTGTCCAGGGTGTACCCCGCCTATTGCCCAATGTAGCTGAGATTGGCACAGCACCCCCCGCGACCCTCTGGTGGAGGATAAAGCGGTCAGATGATGATGATGATGATGACCTTTTAAAGGCGGGGCCACGCGGTGATGTAGTGGTTACCACTCTCGCCTTGCAGCGAGAAGACCCGGGTTCGAGCCCCGGTTGGAACAAGGGCCTTTCTGCATGGAGTTTGCATGTTCTCCCTGTGTGTGCGTGGGTTCTCTCCGGGTTCTCCGGCTTCCTCCCACAGTCCAAAAACATGCAATGTTGGGAATAGGTGAATTGGACACTCTAAATTGACCATAGGAGTGAGTGTGAGAGCGAATGGTTGTTTGTCTCTATCTGTGTGGCCCTGCGATGGACTGGCGAACTGTCCAGGGTGTACCCCGCCTATCGCCCGATGTAGCTGAGATTGGCACAGCACCCTCCGTGACCCTCTGGTGGAGTATAAAGCGGTTAGATGATGACTGACTGACCTTTTAAAGGAATGTTTACCACATTTCAGATTCAGGTTGAATGTAGAGAAATGGAATGGGTTAATAAATGTGTTACTACAAAAAAAAAAAAAGGAACTGCAAGTTTACCAACACTGATTTAAACCTTTATTTGCTGTGTAAACTGATTACGCTCATCTGCCCAGTGGCAAGAAATGCAAGATTAAAATGACACAGGAGCAGAAAATGAATAGCTCTTTCATATTGTTTTCATGTCTCCTATCCAAAGGTTAGAAAATTACCCAATCATCTGTCAAAATCTGACATGAGCTGTCACTTACACAGAGTAAACAACAGATGCAGGCACACACACGAGCATATGCTATTATGAACAAAAATATCTCTGCACGCTGACAGTAAAAACCCACATACACCGCTAAACATTCAAAAGCCTAAGCCTTCACTTAGCTTATTGCCTGTCAGTCCTTCACTGTCTTATTTTAAGTAGCAGTCATCAATAATGGATGTGATGAGGGGCATAATTGATGGGACCCTCAGCTTCCTCTAATGCTGCTTAGTTTGACAGATGAAGGGACAGCAGAACTCTTTACTGAAATCATCCACCCACCCACACACACACTCATATGCACCCACAGTTAGTTTGATGGATGGATGAACAACGGGGGAGCTCTGTAGTTGGATCTTACGCAGCACTTATTGAGCTGTTATCACCTACGTAATTTGGGGCAATATTGATATTGCTGGCCAAAAAAAACAATTATTCCTCCTCTACTTATGTCAAGAGAGTGTTTTGAGACTGGATCAGCTGAATTTCTTGATGTTTGTCACTGTGTGTGTGTGGGTTTCCTCCTACATGTCGCACCCACCATGGCTAAATAATAATGTGAACATGAGTTAAACGTGGATCAATCACAGCAAATACTGTGGATAGTTTGTAAATTGACAGCCTTTATTCTTTGCATTTTGTCTTGAATTGTAGCCTAAAGATGTTTCACACTGATTTATTAGATCCCACGTAACTGGGTGTGGCTCGTCGTAAACTTATAGCAACGCTGAAAAATTCAGGTGCCTTTATGTTATTTAATTCATCAGGACAGTATTTGTGAATTATCGCTTTCATGTCATTAATTGTAACCTGCCATCTCACAGCTGTATTTGATCGCTTACGTGTGATAACTGATGTGTCGCGTCGGCCGTGATAAACTTGAGGTTTGTTCACTGTCAGGAGAGAGAGAGAGAGAGAGCCGTGAACCTGCTCAGGTTTCATTACATGTAGTTTTTTCTTCAATAGCTCCTCACCCACAGCTGCAGTGGGACATGGTACCATTTGCCCCCTGATTGCTACCTTGTGTAGATCCACACTCACATTCACACAACTGCACTCGTCGCAAGGGGTAACCATGGAAAAAGCAGAATAACATATGACCACCGGTACACTGTGGTCATGCCCTTTCAGAGACGGAGACAACAGACAGATGAAAGCTCAAGGTCAAACCTTTAAACTCCGTCTGTATGTGTCCACTCTATCACAGATATATCACTGTTATCCCTCCGAGGGACTCATGTCCTATTGAAACCCAAATGGACAGTGTGCCTTTTTCCTGCATGTGTGTGTGTGTGTGCTGAGG
Source organism: Solea senegalensis (assembly GCF_019176455.1). Lineage (NCBI taxonomy): Eukaryota > Metazoa > Chordata > Actinopteri > Pleuronectiformes > Soleidae > Solea > Solea senegalensis. The sequence goes on along the minus strand of NC_058025.1, from coordinate 9,149,442 downwards.
CCAGAGAAACTAAAACAGCTCTCTCAGCATGGATACGTCTGCTCTTGCCTTTGGAGATGTTGCTGTCATTTTATGTGCAGCGACATCTACTAGCGTCTGCAAGGCTATTTAAAAATTGTGGAGAGGGAACGGGTGGGGGTAGGGGTGTGAGAGAATGCAGGGTCACAGCATAAGTGTGTGTGCTGAAATGTCTGTGCGCACCTGCCCGTGCCTTCATGTGTGTTTACCTACGTAAGGGCCAATCTCAGCTGATATAGTATGAAAGGCGGGTCACACCCTGGATAGATGGCTAGTCCAGTGTTTCCCAACCCTGTTGCCCTGCTGCAACACACCTGATTCAGATGAATGGTTGTTTCCAGGCTTCTACAGAGCTTGAATCAGGTGTGTTGGAGCAGAGCAGCATCTAAAACATGCAAAGCAGTGTTGAATTGTCTAGATATCACAAACAGCATAGGAGTTACAGTTTTTCCTCTAAATTCCAGCTCAGAAGAGTTAGTTTTCAGTCCAGCAACGTAATTAGTACTGTAGTGTTTTTCCTTGTTCAGACTCACAACAAATGGAAACAAATATCGGCGCCATCTGGGAAGTCGCATGCACGTCTTTGCAGCTGTGTAATATTTGTGGTGCGTGACTTGTAAACAGGTTTTGTACGTTCACGTAATGTGCAACACACGTATGCACTGTGAGCGGTCGAGTTTGTGCGAGGGGACAGTTCTAATACAAATGCTTTCTTTGAGTTCACTTGTGCATGACCGTGGCAGAGTGAAATATGTTGTCTTCACAGTTGGCTGCTATTCATTGGCATGCACATGGTTTGTGCATTTAGTGTCTATGTCCCTGTCAAGGACTTATCACAGGTAACTGGTGGAGTGTTTCTCACGTTTTTACCCACGCATGCTTCCTCTCAGTTGGAGAAAGTACTCTCTTGAGGGCTCTGCTTGACTTTTGTGAGAGTTTGATTATTTACTTGGAGCAACCAACCATAATCTTTGCACTGCCTAGCACAGTCCAGTGAATGTAACCACTTTCTTTTTTAGTATGCATGTGTGTACTTTCAAAACACCCTGACTCAAATAAGAAAATATTTTCAACTGTATCATACAAGCAGGGTTTATTTTAAAAGCACATTTCAAAGGTGGCCTAACTGGTCACAGGCTCTTTATTTAAACAACGCCCTGGCTGCACCTGTATAATAACCACTATTTTACCGTATATACTTTCCACTACTCTTATTTAAAGAAGGCTCACCCTAGTTGTTTCTTTAAATAGTCAGAGATGCTTCCTTGGAATAACATTGCTGGTGGATGTATTTATTTACAGATTACATTCTGTTCCCAGTTATTCTCTCTTGCTGCCATGTCTCCCTTTAAAAATAGACAGCTTTTGGTTAGGATTAGTTTAGATGAAGCCCCGGGGCTGCTGCTGCTGCTGCAGGTCCTGGGTAGGACTATATAGCCACATTCACTACCAGTTACTTGAAAGTTTGTCCAAATGTTTGACTGGAAGTGTACGTATATACACATTTTATTGCTTAGACATGCAGGACTATACCGTAGAATCTTACTCATATCTTTATCCATACATAGAGTATCACTAGCAGCGCAACGCAACAACAGTCTCAGTGTGAAGAAAAAAACAAACACCTTTTACTGGTCTCGAACAAAAATAAGGTTTCCAAAGGCACAAGGCAACATAAGATACAACATTACCAAAGAGGTCAAAAGGGCAAGGACACTAACTGGTCAACAGACACAGGAAACACGCAGGCTAAATACACAGGTGGAGGGATCACAGAGGAGGGAAACTTTACAGGAAGCAGACTAGCTATGGTAATTATTTCAAAATAAAACAGGAAGCAGAACACAAGACTACTCAGGATGTTACAATAAACCAACTGGCACACTCACACCAGAATGGTAAATGAGTCCCAGTGTCACTGTAAAGCTCTCTCGAGATTTGAGCATTTTGACATAACAATCCCACAAGTCAACGGTCCTATCTCAGGTCTTTGTGATGAAGTCTCTCTCACTCACATACTTGTTTCCATGCAGTTTAACCACTGTAGATTAGTAGATTAGATGAGTTGATGTGCTATTAGGGGTCAGATGTTTCATGAAGTCTTTTACATAATGAGGAATATATAAAGTAGAAGTTTGTGCAGCATGTGTGTGTGGGCTTGTGGGGGTGTACATGGTTGGCCACATGAATCATAAATAGTGCTTGCGCAGGCAACACGGGACACACTAATAGATAACTAAGATCATCCATTCATTCATCTTCAACGGCTTTATCCTCTCATGGGTTGTGGGGGGAGCTGGAGCTAATCTCAGCCAACATGGGGCAAAAGGTGGGGAACAGATCACCAGTCCATCGCAAGGGTCAACAAACGGCCGTTCGTGCTCACAATCACACCTATGATCAATTATCTTTTAGTCTTTTATTAACTTAATCACCAACGATTTGTTAAAACAACCCAGACAAAGTGGTATTTTGTTAACACACTTATTCAGGTAACGTTTGTAGGTCGTTCTCAAATAAAAATGAATGCTTCATTATTATTAGAAGATTATAAGATAGTGTGTAAGAAATACTGCACCTCTTTTCTAACCTGTTTAAAATGCATTATATTAAAATGTCTTTGTACGCACAAGTTTAAATGTTGCTTGCATAAATCAGACGTATCAAGCTGGGTACACCTTTGTAATGTTTCCTCACTTTTCTTTCATTTCACACAGTGCATTTATCTTCCGAGTTCAGATTAAACAATTGTGCCGTGTAACGGCAGCCGTTACGAAGACACCGCTTAAAACACTCCACTTCAAAGACACTAAAAGTTGAAAAGAAGAGCTAAGCCTGCAAACACTCTGTTAGTATAGAATGGTGTTTAGCTCCCCCAGAAGTGGCTTTTGTGTATCACACCACTTCAGGCGGTTGACCATGCAGATGTACTCATGGTGGAAGTGTTTCTCTTTAAACTCCAACAGCGACTTTCCATCCCCCCTGCGTTGCATGATCCATACAAAGGAGACGCTTAAAACATTTTTCTTTTATGTTTGTGTAACGAAAGAAAAAAAAAATGACCACATGCCAAAAGTAGTATTTCTTTCTTCTTTTTTTCATTACATATTAACAGAGTTAGGTGTAGTACATTAAGGAAAATGTGTGCATTTACAAAGTTATCTTGCCCTGTCAGTTAATGCCAGCCATGCACAGGCTAATTTCACACATGTCGTCATGCTTTATTTCTTGTGAAACTGCATCCTAATTTATTTTACACCAAGCACAATAAACCTATTAGCCAGATTAAAGGCATCAGTTGCTTCTTCTTCTTCTTCAAAAAAAACTCACCTTCAAGAAGCTATAGGAGAGATCTCAAAAAACTCAACGTAAACATTTCCTTCACACAACTCTATCAGTTATTTTCTGATTCTCCAGTAAGGGTTTACCTTTTAGTTTGTATTTAGGCCACTCATTGTGTACGGTATGCAGTTTACCATTCCAGTACACACTGCAGTAATGACAGCATGCACATGAAGCCATTAACCTGACACTGACTACATAAAAAAAAACCCAAAAAAAGCAACGTCACACTTATTATGCTTCATTAGTAAGTGTATTCCCTATTGTATGTCAGGAGAAAGTTATGATGTCCTAATTAAAAGATACGAGAGCTTCCCATGGTTGTGATCCCCAAGGCGCTATTTAACCAAACATGTTCCGGCTGACCCTGCTGTGTTTCCACAAAGAGACAGTTGGGGGAAGTAAGGGGACTTAGATTGGTCTACAGGCCCATTTTCAAGGGGTTGATGGTTACGGCTGCATGTCCTTTTCTCAGATGTCTTAAGCCAAGCCATTATATCAGCTGAGCATGTGAGACTGAAGGTTGCATGTTAACTCGGTCAATTTCCTCAGACAGGCAGTGCCACTTTCCTTCGCTTTAAGTTGTAATTTCCCGCCAAGGCACTCTTTACTATTCTACAGTATTTATTTATAGATTTATTTATTTTAGTGCAGCACAACATAAAAGCAGTGAAACAAAAACATACACACATTATACATGGAGAGATTTGGAAAACCCTGTTGGGGCTTATGAGGGGGAATCTTTCCTCAATATGAAATACACCAAAACGCAGTGATTCGTACAACAGCAATGTCATCTTTTGAAAATCTATCGACATAAATGAATAAATTAACAGCCAATAATAATAACATAATGAAATAGCTTATATAAACAAAGTTGAGTTTGTGGAGTGTTGGAAGACAGACGAGGGAAACACACTGGTCGTCCGTGGTTGGTCGGGATGAAAAAACTTCTTATAAATATTGTATCAAACCTTGAATAATAGATGAGAAACAGGAGCAACACACACGTCTACAGAGAAACACACACACACACGCATATATAACTTTGTAGATGGACATACACGTCATCACATTATTGTCTCATCGTCATAGATGAGGTAACGTGATGTTGCATGTTAATCTGGTGAGAATGGGATTATTAAATCACTTCACACACACACTACCATATTCAAATCTTGTGAAGTGTGTTCTGATTGCGGTATTAAAGTTTATACAAGTTCCAGAGTTTGAATTATACAATGAGTAATACAGAAACTCCTCTTGCAATAAAGGAAAAACTGGACCTTTTTGCCCTTACATGTATAAAATAAGATAAGCTTCCAATGGAATTAAAGCCTATAGCATAGACAAAATCAGATTCGTTTAAATGTTTTCAGTATGTATTATCCATTGCTTGCTTTTTTCCTGGCTGTTTTTCTTTTTTTTTCGTCCTGTAAGCAGCACCTCTCCGCCTTAACTCTTCTTGTCCTAGAACGAGCGGAGGGGTTTTCTGTCCGTGTTTCTATCCGTGTACCAAATGGAATTGTTTAGCATAGAGCCAGTGTCACTCAGGGGAAAGGCACAATAGACTGCATCATTACTGTGCCGCAGCTGGTAAAATGCACAGTGGTATTTGCAGCAGCTTAAACCCACACTCCGCAGAGAGGGATATGGCAGTCGCACAAAAATGCGGAGAAATAGTAAAAAAAAAAATTTGTGACCTTTCAGTGTTTTGTCACCCGTGGTGTGACATTGAGCTTTAGCAGGTAACATTGCCAACATGTACACTCAGGAATTCAGTCCAGTTGATGCAAAAACATTTGGAGACATTGTGGTGATCAAATTTTAAACCATTAGATCAAGTATATGAAGTATGAAGATGTTATTTTTATATGGCATGGCGCATGTGGGGAGTAAGCACAAATGATCTGAATGGATAACTTTTATAGATTAACCAAAGTAGTTTGCTTTTATGAACAGACTTGGCACCATTTGGTGAATATCCTTGGTGCTGGGCTGAGTCTGACGCTGGAGGCATCCATTTGTTTACACTCTTACAAAATTGCGGCACTAAAAATTTGGCTATTGGCAAAAATCTTTTCCCATTTACAGATTTTACTTGTTGTTATTTCTACACGGACAAGTAGTTTTGATGTCTTAAACGGCTTTAGCTCATAATAGTACAAGAGTAAAAAGGCTGTCTGTTGTGCATGCAATTCTTTTTTTTTAATATCTTGACGATTCTATGAGTCGTGCATGTTTTATAAGCCATAAAAAGCACAGATTCATTAGTTTTTGAGTCATGCTGCTCACAAACAAAAGGCTGAGGACTATAATAATAATAACCACAAAGCCTCCTAGTGTGTGTGTGTGTAAATATTAACCTGTGCTGGCTGCTAATAAAATTCTTCCATGGTTGACTGGGCTGTACAGTATCAGTCTGGGACATGCTGTTTCAGGAGGGGCTTGGGTATTGTCCGTCTGAGCTAATTCATCTTCATTTTTTGTTACACTTTAGTTTATATGTGTACGACAGGACGTGCATAAGAGTTGCCGCACTCGGGCGCATTAGTTGAAATTGGATTACAGACAGCAGCAAACATTAAACACTTGGATAGACATGTACTGCAGTGGCACACGGGTTATGAACTGATTGTAGGAGATCCACATCTCGGGCCAGAGAACTAAATAACTTTTGAGATTTGACAGTTTAAATATCCCCACAGTTGATTAACAGCATTGTTTGTTACAACTGTCGTATAAATATGAAAGAAAGAGAAGAGAAGAGTTCATTAACATGGACTGGGACACAGACGTATGCCATAAAGTAGAATAAAGCCAAAACCACAAGTCCGATAGTGCCGATACAGGCGATGCAGTCTTAGAACATCAACTTAGAACATCACCCTGTTCTAAGTTGACGTGCCATCTTAATCATCCTGGAGACATTATTTGACGGTTGAAGTCCTCCGTTGTGTCACTTTAAGAGTCATATAAATGAAAAACAGAAGTTGAGAAAGTGTGTTAACTCACTACTGATTCACCGTCTCAAACAAACACATCCGTCAAGCAGACATTGTTTAATCCAAACACCTGGCAACTGTGATCATTAATCTGGCAACCGTCTCACTAAAGCTGTCTAAGCAATCAGATTCCCAAACCAGATGAGATTTGGTTTCATGCATTATTTAAACGAAATTTTACCAGAAACGTTTTGGCACAGCGGTAAATAGTGGGAGGAATCGAGACGAAAAGTGGGAGTAAATTCTGAAATATTCAATTTGTCTCCTTACTGGTTCCAAGACACAGCTTAAATGTCTGCAGTGTACTATGTATGGTGTCGAGAACAGAGTGCAAATGTAACCACAGGGAATACGATTGAGCTCCGTGGGGGCAAATTCACATATGGGTGCAGAGATTTGTGGATTTGTGAGAGCATAGTTTCCACATTCTTGCTTTTCATGCGTCTTCTTTTACTTTACCACTGTGAATGCAGGCTTACACAAAGCTACTTCGACCTCAGTGTACCCCGTACCTGCTTAAGCTTTCAGTGGCTTCTCCGTTTTACAGTAAATAACAATAAATATGGAGCACCTCCAGGTGAATTTTCAAAGCTTAAAAGTCAGTGCTTGCCATCCCTCTGCTTCACAGTTGGGCGGTGTGTGTCTGTGGAAGGATTTTAGCTGTGCCAATAGTGTATCAACAACTATTTTCAGCAACTCAACCACAAGACGCTGAGGTGAGGTCATAGTGATTGTCACCTGGCTTCTTCCAAAGTTTTTTTTTTTTAATAAACATAGCACCGGGCAGGAGGCCTGCAGTGGCTTTTGGCAGAAAACATAAGTCTATTGGAGCCTAAAAAGCAAAACGTCAGGAGTTCTACTTTGGTGTGCTCAATAATGTCCCTCTGGTGATCTTGAGTTAGGGATCCACAAAAAATCCAAGAGGACTTGATAAATCTGAGGCACTAAGAAGGGCGATAGTTAAAGAAGCTTTTAATGTCTCATGGCAATCGAATCATATCAACAGTAAAATGTACAACAGGGAAATCAGACTCACTAAAATCATAAATCTATAAATGACTCATCATACCATCAACAATAAAAATGTTTTAAATTCATTCAGATACTTTGAAACGGTGAAGCGATGTGTTTTCAGTCTATCGCCTTCTACAGGCTCAGTGCCAACTCTTTTTTAGTGAATTGCAGTTATCCTGATTAGCATCTTTGTAATGATGAGTGCCTTTTTGGAATCCCAGTGAAAAGGAGAGCCAAGTTACTGAGAAGCTGACACAAAAGGATTTGGCCGTTGCCCTTGTGCGGGACAGTATGTTTGTGTCCATGCGAGTTGTCATTGAAGTGGGCAGATAAAATTATACAGCACGCAATAAAAGAGCGCTAATAATAGTGCAACACTGAACGTAGCACGAATCAATCCAGCCGTGTTAAGGTTGCTGTGATAACCTAAAGGTTATTTATGAAGAAAAATGTTCCTTTTACTCTTCAATATAAAAGATTACATACTTTTAATTTTTAATCCTCTTTTGTTTGACATCTTTGCTATTCTCCTCCAGGCAGAGAAAAAAAGAGAGAAAAACATTGGTGATTAAACTTTATTTTTCTTCTCAATCTTCTCTTCTCCCTTGTTCACTACCTCCAGCCAGATTCTCCAGACTCCACCAAAGACAGATACATAAATCATTTTAGGAGGCTTGTTGCCCAGAGAAAGGATCACAGGAAGGATTATATACAACTCTGTGGTTTAGCCTTGGGCCTTCTGATAGACTGGTGCTATGGCAACTACAAGTAAGATGTAATAAGTAGTCCCATTGGTGAAAAAAAATATTTTAATCACTGTGTCATGAATGGCTGGTTAAAATGACATTAAGATGCATTTGTCTTGTCAAATAACTGTTCTCTATATTCCGTATGGAACTGCAATTTGCAAATAGTTAGACTAAAAGAAACTGACAATTTGTTGAACTTCTGTGGGAGAGCAAGTCATTTGTCGCATGTACGATGACAATTAATCACAAGTGCGACCCAAAAGAACTCCAAATCTACATATAAATGAACCAAAAACAATCAATCACAAGCAATACAGTAGGACGTATTGAAACCGGCATAAATCATACTGTGTGCTTTGCATGCCGTCATATGAGAGGCTGAGAGTCAATTGTGAATGAATTATTAAAAGAAATATAATAACAATACTGTTGCTTTTAGGTTTGTCATTTCAAGGCAACATTGTACTCTTTTCCCTTACATTAGTCAATGAAATATGTTGTTGAGTTTGAATCATTTTTTTTATTGGTTTATACCAGTTTTACCTACATTTTTGTAAACTAAATGCACCCAAAACTCATCCTTCTCATTCTCAAGCACCGCACTAGTAAATAACTGCACAGCAAAATGTTTTCTAACAGTGCAAACTTTGCGTTCTTTGCAGCATCGGATGTTTACAGTAAGTGCTGCAGCAACAGAAACGCAGCCCGAAATAGCACTCGCTGAGGAGGTTTATTGTTCATAAGAGCAAATGTACACGTTATAGCAGCTGTCAACACGACAGCTGCTATGCTGTTGCACATTAAGGCGAACCCATAAAAGCATCATGTTCCCCTTAAAACAGCTTATCCTGCTCACTCTATAATTCTCATCTCTCCATCACCTTATCCATTTGTGCTTCCTCTTATCCCTGTTGTAACTGTGTCTCTTTTACTTCGTTTTCCACAAACAAAATCACACATGCGCCCACATAATAATGGATTAATCAATGGCGGAACGAAAAGCTTGCAGAGATATGAGAGAGAGAGAGAGAGAGCTGGGAAGAGACGGATAGAGAGATGGGTGGGGCAGTGATGTTAAAAGGAAATCATAAATGCGGACGAACATCAATCTTCCCATCCCTCAGCTCATTCAGAGAGAGAAGTAAATGAAAAAAGTGGCAAAGAGATGGATGGATGGATGGAGAGATTAATGTGTAAATGGGTGCATGGATGGATATAGGAGTCGGTAGATGGATAGATAAGTGAAAAGATAAATGGGTGGATGATTTGGATATTTAGGATTCACAAGTCATTAGAGCTACATATACACCTTTAGAGTGCGGTGGTTAATGTCTCAATCAGACAAGACAACTGAACTGTGGATATGAAAAGAGCAACTCTCTGAGGAATGGCTGTAGGAGTCATGGAGGAAGGGCAGGGAGGTGAAGAGCTTCCACACAGTAGAGATAAAAACTCTCCTTATTAACATACAAGTAGATAAATGCATGCATATAATGTGGTTGAATACATTACTGTACTATGATAGCTATATAATTTTTCATAGGACTTTGAAAGTATGAGCTGTGCAATGTAAACATCTTTTAGCCATATTTTGTTTCCATATTCTTTCTTTTATACATTGCCTGTTGCAGAGGGATTGGCCCGCAGTGGTAGCCCCTCTGTGAAAGAATTACTGACCCACGAAAACCTACAAACACTCTTCCCTCCTTTCAACTCCATTTCAATCACCATTACCCTTTCTTTATTAAGCTTGTGCAGTTAATGAAACAACTGCATTGGCTTCATGCAATACCCATCGCTCACTGACTCGTGAAATTCTTGATAAAAAAAAACAACACAACCCGCATAGTGGCAGAGTGAATCAATTATCACTGCGTTAGTCTGTCCGTCCTGTGAAAAGTGTAACTCAGAAAGTAAAAGTAAAACATTTTCTGGGGATTTAGATGTGTGGCCCAAGGAAGAAGGGATTTTGCTGATCTTGATACAAACACAGATTGGGGATTTCTAACCCTAACCCAGAACAATTGTTAAAGGGTAACTAAACCCCCCCCTTCTGCAGCTAACTTTGCCCACTGCCTCATCTTGAAAAATGCCACGAGGTGGGCTGGGAGCAGTGGAAAGGGGCATGGTATGGTAGTGAAGTCTGCAGCTGTGTGAGACAAGCCTCTCACTAGATTGTGAAGATTTGCACCTGGATCAGCAAATCACACCAGAAAAAGGTTCATTAGGGGTTTAGTTACCGTCGGATTCCACTGAATGCGTTGCATTGCGTCTCCTACAACGTTAAAGCATCCGGTTGATTTTCAGAATAAAAGCCCCCGTGTTGTTGACACCATAATATGGTATTTCACTTAACTACATCAACGAACCCGGCGCTCCCTTCTCGTTGGCCGGGGTAACATTTCAAACGTGCAAGATAGGAAAATATTGTCACTATGGGAAACTGAGCAGCTGATTCTTGGTGGTGAGGTTTCCATCAAGGTTACATCCTCACGACTACATCTTCATTTAAAAACCTCTTTACCTTTTTAGAGAAGAATTATCTGCGTTCATTCAGCATGCACATGCCAGTGTAAACAGATTCTTAAGCTGATTCTTTCCTCTGCAGTTGTTTGCTTAGTTTCAAAGGCTATTGCAAATGTGTAACAATGGTTAAAAGTACAAACCAGCCTTTATTTGTATTGTTTTATCAAGAGTTTATACTAAAACACAGCTCCAGAGTTCTGAAGTGAAAATGGAACCACCAAATTCATGTTTTTCTACATAAAGTGTCGTGCCGTGTGTTGACATGCGTTATAGTTAAACTACTGCTTTCAGTCACAGTTTTGTAAAGTGTGCAATGCATAGGTTTGTCAGTGAGTGGGAAAACGGTGGAGGCATAATGGCACCAATTATATCCTTTTTTTAATCCACTATATAACTTGGACTACATGACCTATTAAAAGCAAATCGATTGTAATAAAAGGACATGTGTTCTCAATCTAATCCCCTGTCACCTGTTACCATAGCAATCTGCAGTGAGAGAGAAAGAGATCCAGAGAAACAGTCTGACGGACTGAAATGGGACAAATAGACTGATAGGGTCGGCTGGAAAAACTGAGATTATGCTTCTGTGGGGGAGGCAACACTGAGACAGTGACAGACAGGGACAGAATAAATAAATGTTTATGGGCGCACTCATCAAGGATTCAGCCCTGAACCTCACACAGTGATAAAGTTTAGATAGCAATATTGGATCCATCAGATACACACCGTGCCATATTCTTTGCGCCCCTCAGCATTATAAGCACATTGGTTCCCATTTTAGAATAGAATGTGGGTCATCTGTTGGGTGAAGTGTGTGTCTAAATCACAGTAATAGAGTGAGTCTGTCAATATTCCATTACATTTTGTAATGTTAGGGCTCCAGAGGCGTCAGAGAGGCTCAAGTACAGAGCAAAATCAAAAAGAACAAGAATACCTCATGTAATCCTGGGGGTACTCCTCTCACTGAGCAGTGTTACGCAGTACAAAATCAGTAAATGAGATTTTATAGGCATATTATGGACAATTTGCTCTGCTAATATTCACTCCGGAATAGAATGATCCCTGATTGTTTAAAATTTGAAATGTGCGTGACTGTATTCGGGAATATCCCTCCTATACTTCTCTCCATTCAGCCCTCTTTCGCTAAAATCATCCTCTGTCGTCTCCTTTTCCGTCCAGCTCTCTGCATTCATGAAATGTCCACAGCTCTGTCTCTGTGTAGTGATTTGAGGAAAACTCATCTGTTTCACGTTATGGTTTCATACCCTTCTCTCCCCCCCGTCGTACACTTACCTCCTTGATTCAACGGCTGGAATCAAGCCATTTCCAGCCGTTTCTCTGGTACTTCATTTTGTTTTTCCTTCCATGGCGAAGGAAAGCCCAAATAACATGACCGTGTGCATGTGTGGGTGCGTGCGGTCTTCATTGTGATTGCCTGATTCAACGGATTGCTCCGGTGGGTTCTTTTAGAGGAGAAAGAGAGAGGAGGCGGACGAGAGCGACAGAGGAAGGTCGACAATCAGAGAAGTAAAAGAGAACTCTCAAAAGAGACAAGAAGAGGGATTGTTGGAGCAGAATACACCTTTGACGGCAACGCACTGCTGGACTCCAAGGCCGCCTGTGTGGAATTGAATTTAGAATTAAAAAGAGACACAATCTGGAAAGCTTAGTTAATAACTCATCGTATTTCATGGCACACATCGTGGCCTATCAGCGAAAATAGCACATAAACACAATTATGCCAAAGGCAAATTCCGACGTTTCTGTCTTTCTTCCTGCTACTGTATGTGCACTTTGCGCCCTCCTGTGCTCTCCTCCTCCCACACCATCAGGTTGTTTATCATTTTCTACATGGTAAGCAGTGGGCACATTAGCATGAAATTGACTTGTATACTTAAATACTCATAAAGCATTACTGTGACATGCTTTCCCCATTTATTATTAAAGAAAACACAACATGTCATCATTTATGCTGAGTGTACAAATGTGTACACCAGTGTAGATTGTGTGTTTTGTTTTTCGGGGGACTTTGTTTGTGTCTTTGTGCAGATTGTGTCTCCGGAAGCCTACTGTATATTTATGTGCACACAGTTCAGTGATCGTAGTCACTCAGACAACCTGATCTCCTTACTCTCTGAATGTGTGCATCAATCTACGTGTTATAGACAAGTGTGTTAACCGGTGCTGCTTGTGGGAGCGAGTGGACCAGAGAGAAACGTGGAGAAGGAAACGTAGATGGATCTGTAATAATAATAATAATGATCTGCCAGAGTAGACCAGAGAGAGAGATGATCCCTTAAGGATGAGGACAGTGAGGTACTGTGCAGGCTTTCAAGCCTTTTCACTCAGACCTATTCTTTAAAGACCAAGAATTGACCATTAATCTTGTTTCATTGACTGACCCGGGTGCAGAGACATGGTAAAATTCCCCCGCACCCGTCTTGTACTCGCCGACACGAGGACACTCAGAAGTACCACTGGTTCAGTCGGGCCGTTTTATAACTGAATTTTTTCTGAGCTGTAACGGCGCACAGATACAGAAGACACTCCTTCCTCTGTAAACTGGGGGCCTGATTCCATGAGAACTCTGATCCCATTAAAGTTGGCCATTAACATTATCGATGCCCTGCCATTGCAGTTACTTTACAGACATTAGTCATATTCACACTCGAGCCACGGTTCTCGAACTATGGAACTCCATGTGGAGGCAGTTGGAGCGATATCAGAAATACTTTCTATGCCAGGGCATGTGAGTGGAGCGGAACATGGTGTGGCGTATGAAAAGGTAACTTCAGCGTGATGAAGAGGAGGATGAGGGAGCACCTGCACTCAGTAGGCTGCATTAGGAACCAGCTCCACATGTGACGTCCTCTACTACAGTTGATTTCACAATATTTTTACACCTCACAGTGCCCATGATGTATCTGTAGTCATTGCCTTAATATCAATCATTGGATTTCTTATTTCTTGTTAAACATCCCCCTCTGTCTCTCATGCAGATGCACACACACACACACACACACACACACACACACACACACACACACACACACACACACACACGCACACACAAACACTTAAAGAGCAGACACAGCTGTGCAGTCCGACTATATTATTAAATATTATTTTTTTGTCCTCATGAACAGTCACGGTGTCAGAGTGTATTTGTGTTTTTCCCATAATATGAGTTGCCAGGTTCACATGTTGGTGTGATGACCAGCGTTGTTGCCTCACAGGCAAAAGGTCACCGGTTTAGATGCCGGTTCAACCGAGGGTCTCTCTCTCTCTCTGTGTGGAGTCTGCATCTTCTCCTCTGGAGTCTGCATCTTCTCCTCTTACTGTACTCTGGTCATATTTTTGTCTAGCATTCACGTCCCCAGTATACTGTGGACCTTTCACTGCCTCATTGGTAACAGTGGAGCCCATCAATCACATATTATATTTATCAAATATGACACGTCTTAACCACATATCATATATATATAGAGAGATCAAATTTATGATAAATTCAAAATTGAAGGTTAGAAATTAGAATTTTCCCTTTTTATATATATATATATATATATATATATATATATATATATATATATATACATAAAGTGGGCAATGGCTGTTTCCTACAGGGCCAAAATGACAGATGAACTCCATGATGAAAATAACAGGAGGAATCAGGACCAGCGCATAGGGAGCTACACATCCACACAGTCACCTGGAGGCTACCCAGTGCAACCATTAGCAGCTTAATCGGAGCAATTTGTGGAAAATGACTTTGCTCAAGGGCATATTGGCAGTCATTTGTGTAAGGATGGTGGGCACAGCTTGCTCCTAAAAAAAAATGAATCAAAAGGTTGCCATTAGGGAGAGAGGAGGAAAGGATGGACATCCTGTTGTAGAACATGCAGGGTGACAGGCCACTTAATCAGGCCACACACTATAAAAAAACAAAACATAGAGAAACTATCAGTATGTTTCCATGCACAGTTAGTTCTAGCTACGGTTGTGGCAATTGGACTACTGCCCTCATCCCAGTGTACAAGCGGGCGAAACGCCCACTTTCTACTTGTTAGTATTGGGTGGTTTTTGGTTTAGTTTGTGGCTGTTTGACAGAGCGCCACGTGTCAATTGTGGATCTCCCTGCTGTCCATGAACTTTAAAACTTCCTGTTTTTTAAGCTGACAGAGTATAACGTCTGCCTCCTTGTTAGTCCAATGATATGGGCCTAAATATTGCCTCGTTGTGTTGCTGTTGTCGTGTTCCTCTGTGAATTTGAGAACATCTACTTAGTACAATTTAGTTGGACTATAGCATGTTTATGTGTATTTTAAGTCTGGTATTAGTTCAACTATAACATTTTTATTTTTTTTATAATGTCATGTAAGCATACTGACTTAGTGCAGAGGAGAATGATGAAACTGATTCAGTGGGAAACGACAAAGCTTTGCTGTTGCTGTGTATGGTTAAATTGAGTGAGTTGTTTTCTTTTCTTTTACAAAAGGCTCCAGTACACTAGACTTCTTCTCTGACCACCTATAATGGGGTGACTGAGGGAAGGAGTGAGAGAAGAATGGACCCGAAGTGAGGCTGGAAAGCAGCTCAGCTTCAAGTGTCCTCACTGGTGAGGAAAAGAGAGGTACAGCAGAGGGAAGCAAAAAAAAGGCAAGAAGGCGAGGTGGGAAGTAAAGAGGTATGGCAAGAAAGATGGACTGATAAAAGAGGACACAGCAAGCGGAGACACAGTGGTGGAGAGGGAGAGACCAGCAGAGTGTGAACATGAACAAAGGGCAGGAGATGGAGGGGATGAGAGTGGGTGGTGATGAAAGTGGTGGCTCATGCTAGGCACGGAAAGTCAGGTGAATTTATACCCAGCATGAATGAACTTTAAAGCATGAGAGCATATAGAACATTACTGAGAGGAGGGCTAAGATGAGTGAGGAGAAAACTGCAGAATGGGTTAAAAGTGAGCCAATGGGCCGGGTTTGGAATGCGGAGAAGGCGGCACCACGGCTCGCCACGTGGAGGTTTGCGCGAGAGGCCTTGTGAGAAGACATAAGGGAAGGAAGTCTTTCTGTAGAAGTCAAGGTGTCTGCCTGTTATGTACCCTTTGTGTATTTTTAAAAGAATTTCCGCCTCTACCAGGAACTAATGCTCCACCTCATTTCAGTAGTAATCAGGTGGAAATTCCAGGTGGTGAGGCCGCTCTGTCACAGATGTAACTGAAGCAGCTAATGTGACATTTTCTGATGGAGAGCTGGAGATGGCAACAAAGGGAAGGGAATGGGGAAAAGTGTAGTTTGCTGAGCTGAAGAGAAGGAGAAGCCTAAAGCGAAATAAGCCACGAGGAGGAATAGTAGCAGGACAGGAGTTACCCCCCTGTGAGATGAAAGTGAGAGAGAAGGAGAGTGAGCTGGCATTGTATGTCGGCCTGGAGGGATTTGGGGAACCCAAAGAGAGGGGTAGACAAGTGGGATGCAGGGATGTGGATGTGAATGTGAGTTATCACAGCTATATTGTTTATGTATCAATGTGACAGTTTCTTATCACATAAAATGCCTTATGTCCTGAACTATTAGCCTCTAACAATGCTCTGTCTTAGACTTGTTTCAGATCTTACACACATCGTCTCACTCATTCAGCTGCTGCTGCTGTGTGTCTGCAGCATGAGTCAGGGTTACACTGCGCATGTGTGAAGCCACTACAGCTTGACTAGCAGACTCTCTGTAGCTTAATAAATCCAATGTTCATATTTTTATGCATGCGCATGGCCACACGGTTGGTGCAGTGGTTAGTGCACTGTTGCCTTTGCATCAAGAAGACGCAGGTTCACGACCATTGCATGGAGATTGCGTGTTCTCCCCGCGTGTGTAGGTAACAGTCCGAAACATGCAGATTTGGGGATGAGGCAAATTGGACACTAAATTGACTGTAACCTGTAGGTGTGAGAGTGGGTGGATGTTTGTCTCTATGTGTTCCTGTGATGGACCGGCGTCGTGTCCAGGGTGTGCCTATGTTCGCCCTGTGTCAGCTGGGATCAACAGACAACACGTGCATTTACAGTGAAATCAGGTTACCCACATCACCAGCACTGAAGGAAGAACAGAAATTAAAATCACGCTCTCGTCAAAGTTGTTGACATGACAAAACGGTGTCCCAAAGCTAATATCGAGCGCCTCTGCTTTGTAAAGAAATGTGTTGTGTAATATTTCTCTGGATTGAGTCCGATAAGACTGTGTTTACAAGACCCAAACCACAGAATGATCACTAATGACCTGGAAATTATGCAGAAGAACTTTGGTAACATGCATTCCTGGTAAAAAGAACCCAATTAAGCCAGCAAAATGTTCGGATGTCTTCAGAAATCTGGGGAAAAACGTTAGTTAAAATGCACACGACACATGCAAGTATATAGGAGTTTAGTATGTACTAATTATTTAAGGAGATTTATGGAAGTGCATTGTGGTTGACTTGTTTTTTGGTAATGGTTTATTCAGTCTTCTCATTCTGACCTCAGCCTTCCTGATATGCTTGAGGCTTTAGAAGCAGACAGAATCACTTTGGCACACAGGGTGTTTTTTCTTTGTCAGTACTTAATGTCAGTGTTAATGTGCCATGCTAAAAGTTTTTTGTGTAGGATGAGGATTGATTATCTGAGTCCTGTGTGGCAAGAACATAGAGTGCATACAGTATAGTAAATGTTGTTCTTTTGCTTTAGATTTGTGTGTTATGAGGACGTTTTAAGTGCTTGAATATTTTGGTGACACCGCCAAATATTGCTTACTCTGTGTGGGTTTGGATATGGCAACATGAACATGTTTCTGAATAAAAGAGCCATGCAAAAGTAAGAAAAGTCACATTTCTCTGCCTTTAATGTGTTTTTCTTTCAGTGTAAAGACAATAACTGTGTCTAACTTCCTCTATGTGAGAGATATACATAAAGATAGCATATGAATGTCCATAAATATTTTACAAAATTTAAATTAAAAAATGTTTGGAGAGATCAGATGTCAGTGACAGTGTCTTTGCTTGTTCAGAAGGTTATTAGGAGGCTAGCTGGATTCATTAAAAATGAATGAAGCAGCTTTGTTGGGTCCTATCTCCTCTCTCGGCTCCTCATTGTGACTGTAATGGCCTTGTCGCCCTCTCATTTATTTCTGCTTATTCTTCTTAATTATTACTTTCCATCACTTGTTCTTTCCCGGTGTTTTCTTCTGGGCTGGTTCTTTAGAAATGAAGACCACGATGATGCGTCCAAAACCACAATTTCCTCTTGATCATGCTCATCGTACATTGAATGTACTTCCTTTGAAAAAAAGTGTCATGTGTACGTTATTATTACCTGGATGCTGTGATGAATGCATACATAACAACTAACAGAATGATAATGATGCTCATAATCATATCAAGGCAGGGCTCCAGACTAACTTTATGCATTGGTTGCACTGGTGCACGTAACTTCATTTCATTTCATTTAGGTGGACTCAACTCACCTTCACCTTCAGCACCACAATTGCAAGGGTTTCCTTTTTTGTCATTCCCCATATACATTCATACTTATGTAAGTGACTGTAGACAAGAATAAGTTGTAGTGACACAACAATAGTGTAGTGTGGTCTACTGTAGTGAGTATACTGTCTTTTGTCACTTGCTTCTGTCTCACCTTGATACTATGCTTATAAGTGTGTAACTTGGCAACAAGGCCAGCCCACTCTACCCCCATCAAATAAATAGATACATCCACTCGTATAGGGCTGAACAATTCATGGAGATTTTATCGAAATCACAATATGGCCCACTGCAATTTTCAAATAAAAACATCATTTTAGATTAATAAATGTCTTGATCTATCACATCGTATACCACAGACTGAAGGTAACATCTTTGTGTCTCACACGGTACTCATTTTAAATGTTTTTTTAGAATGAAAAGGAGAATAAGGATGTTAAAATGACCATTCTGTCTACTGTATACTGCGAGTCATATCCCAATCGCAATCCCTGTCAAAATAATCTCAATTAGTTGTTTTTTCAAAATCGTTCAGCCCTACGCTCGGACATGGATTGCCAGACCAATAACTCCCAACAAAAACATGATGAATTGTATTATATTTAACTTGTTTTCCAATAACATTGAATGCTTTAGTGCAAGTTCTATCAAACAAAAAAAAAATGTATTCACGCTGGCCCTTTTGTAGTGAGGATAGAGCATACATACACCTGTGTGTCACTTAGACTACACGACAGTGGCATGGGCCTACATCTGTTCATCTTATATTACCATCTCTTGCATGTCGTTCGTCTCTGTTTTCATGACTGCTGCACACACACAGCAGTGGAACATCTGCATTAGAGCCAATCAGAGGTGCAGATCCACCCCTTCTATGCCTATGATTGATTATGACCACAGTGTCATCCTTCCTCGAGTGTGAGTTCAGGCGAGAGCACACAGGGAACACAGGCTTTGTAGATAAACATTAGGGAGAGATTAAAGTTCAATGTGTGACCTTAGGAAAAAATGGAGTCACTCTCGAGTGATTTTTTGTTCACATTGTGCAACCAAATTGGTCACACTGTAGAGCCCTGCGGGGTAATTATAATTTGGTGTTATCATAATTACACTTATACTGATGAAAGTGATGCATGGACTCATCTATACACAAGTAAATAACACTCACATGCACACACTCACACACACACACACACAGTTGCCATCCAATCTCACTTGCCCATCTCTGTGCAGTAATGTGTGGCAACGGTTTTGTTTTTTAATTAATGCTCTTGTGTTTTCACTGATAAGACATCCAATCAAGTGAAGAGTTTCCGCATTGTTAAGATTCAGCCCATGTACTCAGCACAAACGGTGGAGAAAGCGGCTGTTGCACCATATGGAGCGGCATAGAGGGAGAAGGATGGATGGATGGATGGCGGTTTTGGACACAAGAGAAAAGGAGAGAATGGAAGCAGAGAGAGGAAAATTGTAGGGATGGAAAAACCAAACACCGATTAGAAAACACAAGATGTAATGGGATCTGAGCAAATGTTGAGAAATGCACACAGCACGCATTACTGGGAAGTGGGAAATTATTACAGAACCCCAAATTAGACCATTTTCTTTGGTTAATTGTGTCAAATTGTTGTTAACAATAACAATACAGTTTATATTTTTGGAACAATAATGGTTTCATACAGAAATGCCGTATAGTAGAACTCTTCATATGACTCATATGGAAATGTGGATGTTTCTTACAGTATTAGCGTCAAAAAAATGTATCTTTCGAGAATTAAGTCACAATATTATGAGAATAAAGTTGTCATTTTACGAGAATAAAGTTTATTTTTCATCGTTATCTAGTTAGTAGTATTATTAAATAGCAGCGGAACACGGATGTAACCAGCGATAGCTCGCTGTCGACCACGACCAGCCATTTTCTCCTCCACAAAAGAGATGATGTATGGCTCCTTCTTCCAAACAAACTCAGTTTCTTTCACAATCTTTTCAAAGTCCTGATGCTAAAGACTATATTCTCATAATATTACGACTTTATTCTTGAAAGATTACGACTTTATTCGCATAATATTATGACTTTATTCTTGAAAGATTACGACTTTATTCGCATAATATTATGACTTTATTCTCTAAAGAGTAATTATTCTCTTCAATTTGGCCCGAATACTCTGTCGCAGTTTCTTCATCTGTGAAGTTGAACCAAACCAAAGATACCATAAGTGGCCTTAATTTACCTTTCATGTAAATATCAAGAGCACACTGGCATGTAATTAAGACAGGACATGGACATGAGAAACTAATTGAGAATAATTATGGCGGCCCTTAAAATCCTGCCTACCGTTACTGATTGTGATCGGAATTGTCATTGCATCCGTTATTGCACCACTTCTGTTCTCTTTGTGGTGCATGGGAACCTGTGTGTGTGTGTGTGTGTGTGTGTGTGTGTGTGTGTGTGTGTGTGTGTTTGGACGGACTATTAAAGAGACCCCTGTCTTAAATATGGACGGTTGAAAGGTCTCATTGACCTTTCACATAGCAACATGAAAAGATTGGGGTGACTGCAACAATTATGCACATGCTCACCAACAAATGCAGGCAAATATACCTGTTATGTGGTCTATTAACATCAACTTCTCTTCTCGTCTCTTCTTTAGTACTCAGCATTTTCTCTTTTTGTCACTTCAAAGCAGACAAAGAAAACAAGTCTGGATTATCTGTGACTTGTTCCAGTGGAGTAGGGGGTAAAAAAAAAGCATAAAACCATGTAGTGTGCAGAGTGCAGTTTCCAAAGGTCTGTTTTTGAGTGTGTGTGTGTGTGTGTGGGGGTAAATCACATTACAGCATTCTGAAAAGCATCAAAGGAAGAAAGAAGTTTGAACAAGAGGTGGGAGGTGAGGAAATCATTTTTCAGAAAAAGAAAGTGAGACAATGAGGAAAAAGGTACAAAATAAAGAACCTCACTGAGAGGGAAAGAGAGGGATATGTGAAGATGTCCCTGTTGTCCAACATCAGAAGCAAGGGGCGACACAACATCTGTTCTCGTCTTCCCACTGTTTTGATTTGCATAGGTGATTGTCTAAACAGATTTCCAGCGCTTCTGTGTGCACTATACACAGTGTACAGTGTCCAAACTCATACGGCAGGCATTACATTATTATTAAGTTTAATTGATTTTCATAATTTAAGCGCGCTGACGAAAACACAAGGTTGGAGTGCGTCCAAATCCACTTTTGCCTGTTTGGGTTTAATGAATTGGTACACACGGTTTAAAGGCATCATAATTCATTATGGGTGTGTTTTGGTTGTAATGTGCAACAAACAGATCAGAGCGGCATCTTCCATTTTCTTTAAGAGCTAGTTTTTTTTTTTGCTGCATACAGTATGAGGGAGACGAACACTGCCTCAGTCTGAAGCTGAGGATGCAGAGTGAAGCTACATTTGTAAATACAAAAGCCTTTCACTCATACACACACACACACCACATGCACTTGTCTGTGAAAAGTATTACTATGGATACCAGCAGAGAGGTGGGATGAAATGACTTAGACACATTCGTTAACACAAGGTGATTATGTGAAGAGGTTTGAGGGATTGTTCCCAATTTAAGTGACAGGGAAATTGACCGGCCCTGATGTCTTACAATCAAAGACGCCTCGTCATGGAAACATGGCTTTTACCTCATGCCTTTTAATCCACTTGTTCCGTCTCCATTTTTACTCATCGTTGTCACAACTGTCATCTCAGCAGCGCTCCATCAAACCGGGCTCTGTGATAGAGTTGCTCAACGGAGGCCATGTGGAGTTAAAGGCATATAACAGCACAATTAGAGTTTCCTATACAGCTTAGAAAGGACACTGAGAGCATGAGGAAAATCCCCCTGATCTGATCAGACACAAAACTGAACGCTTTGGGGCAAACACATATTTGTACCTGGCATTAAAAAAAAGCACTGCGGGCAATACGATTGCAATCGGCTGGATGGAAGCTACTCTTTCACTGACAGATTTAATTATATGTGGTCTGATACAGACAGAAATACTCAAAGCCATATTTTCAGTTAAATTGGAGTAATTCTATAGGAGTAGGAAGTACTCTGCCACAGATGTATGCTATTCTGTCGGTTCACAAAACAGACACATGTTTGCATTTATGCATCTTGCCCCATTTACAAATCATTATGTGAGTTAAATTGCTTTTTATAGCAATTATTTTGTGATATAAAAATGCAATCATTGTGCAGAAGTCACAACATAGACCAAGTGAACATGTGACATATTTCCAAATTTCACAAATTCAATCTGAAAACATTTTCAGCACTTTTTTTGCTCAGGTGTGTTTATGTAGTTGGTGAAAATGATTTTTTTCTTTCATCAGATTGTTGTGCTGGAAAAAGGGATATAAGACACTCTGTATTGCTATATTCTTAAAGCCTCTGTACTGTATGTTTTAACATAGTGATGGAAAAAAAACTGCAGGGCTAAAAGTGTAGAATGTAACTTTTAAATATAAACAAATGTCTGTTCCTTCAAATCACTGTCAAATGAGTTCACACAATGCTAATTAAGCCCATTAGCTTCACATGACTCTGTATGTATTACTCCGTAGAATGGTGTTTAGATCTGTTGCCTGCAGTCGTCCATGTGCCGCACAGAGAAAGTCATTTGTTTTATGTCCAGACTGAAAACACTCAAAAGGGGCTGATAGTGTTGCTTGACAGAGCTCCTTTTTTAAGATTAAGGACATCGCGTAAAGATAATGATCATGAAAACTAAAATGAGGCAGAATTATAACACAGACAACAACAAAATCCACCTTAAGTTACACACTATTCAACGTTTTGCTTGTTTACACACTCGTTTTGACTGCTTTGGTCTGCACATCACGCTTCGCACGTCTCCCCACGTTTTGCAAATAATCTGTCGCAGAACCGCAGTTGACGTGACGAGGTGACCTTGTTCCCGTGTCTGCAAATTTGTCACACTTAAAGGATAATGCAACTGTCAATAGAAATTGAATTTGACAATAGAGGGAGGAAAGATGAAAACATGATGAAGACATTACAGGCTGACGTTGAGCCGCTGCTGCACTCTTTTTGGGAGCTGTGTTATTTGCCAGGTTCCTCTAATCGCTGTGAATTTATGAGTCTGTTTTAGTTTGCTAATTTGTTAGTCAGTGACTGACCCTAGGTGTCTGTCAGCCTGCCCAAACTTAATCGCAGGTTTTTCCAGTGGTTGATGATTTAGTCCGTGCATAAAGTTACTGCGAAGCTCATGTTTAAGCCAAAAGCATTTTTCTGCTTGTCATGTTTTTTGACAAGCAATGTCCTATTGGTTTGAATTCATTGCCTTGATGTCTACAGCTAAAAAAGAAAGTTGTTTTCTTGCTGTCATATTAAAAAGAAACAACACAGGGTTGTAAAATGTGCGTCAGCCATTAGAGGCTTAACTCTGTCCAGAAATGGAAAGAGAAACATTCAAACACAGGTTAAGTAAAATGGAGGGGAATATAAATCTGTAAACTTCCAGTGCTGCCCGAGGACACGGATGTAATACATACACATAGGGCCCGTTACTCTTTTGTTACTTTGTGGTTGCTAGTATTTTCAGACCATAAGAAGTGGTGTGTGGATTGTTGACAGTTTTTTTTTTGAGAATTTGTATTTATCGAGGGCCGCACGGTTGGTGTAGTGGTTAGCACTCGTGGTTGTCACCCAGGAAGACCAGGGTTCGCGACCCGGTCGGAACAAGCATCTTTCTGTGTGGAGTTTGCACGTTCTCCTCGTGTGTGTGGGTGTGGGTGTTCTCCAGCTTCCCCCCCACACTCTAAAAACATGTAATATGAGAATTAGGTAAATTGGACACTCTAAATTGATCACAGGTGAGAGCGGATGGTTGTTTGTCTCTATGTGTCCCTTTGATGGACTGGCAAACTGTCCAGGGTGTCTGTCAGCTGAGATAGGCACAGCTCCCCTGTGACCCTCATGTGGAGGATAAAGTGGAATTTAGAATCTAGAAACTAAGACACCTTTAAATCTTTGTTCAATTAAAAAAAAAGAAAATAATAAAACTTAGACTCTCTGATCAGCATTTAAGTGCAAAAACAGTTGCATTGATCAATTGTTATCACATTCAGGACAGATTCAGACTGACAAAAGCCCTGCGTATTTGTTTTTTATTTTTTCTTCCATATAAATAAAAATATATGATATATATGAAAGGTTATAATCTTGGTATGGAAAAAAAACACATGTTACTGGCCCTTCTGTGTCATATTGACATAGTTATTGTCTAATTTAATTGTTCCATCAATTATAATATCTGCCGGACAAGTGCTTTAATTGCCCAATGGAGTGCCCAAAAAGAGTCTTGTTCAAATAAGAATATGGTCCGTATGTCATGGTGGGGAGTCTTAAACTAGACTAGACTAAATCCCGATGTCATTGATTTGGTCTTTGTTGTAATGTATTCCAGCCGCTTAAATAATTCATCCTATTCACAGTATTTGCTCTGCTCCCATCTTTTTTTTTTTTTGATCCCCCTCACGCTTGAGGGTTGTGCTTCTAGAGGAACAACTCAAACACTGCACTCGCTTAATTGGGAGCCTTAATTGCTTTAAAAGTGTATTTGTAGTGTCTGTGTTTGTATGAACACCAGACATGTCTGCTTCATGACAAACGGCAAATCTACCCACTTCTCTGTTTGTGTCTCTGCCAACACTACTGTCCACACACACACACACACACACACACACACACTGAAAAAAATAACAAGTATCCTTGCAAACATGCCAAAAAATGCACAGAGGAAGAACTGTGTCATCTCACAAACCGCTGTCTGTCTGAGTGGATGCCAGCTTGCCCAAATTGGATCACAGTGTCTTCAGTGCCACAATATGTACAAGTATCAAAGAGATTGAAAGGCTGACAGCCAGCCAAATTAAAGCATTAAACCTTAGCATCTGTCTGGTTCCTGCACAGAGCAAGGCAGGAGGGAAGAGGAGAGTCAGTGGGGGAGAGATTACAGAGGAGAGATTTTAGGGAGGTAGAGGGAGTGAAGAGAGAGAGAGAGACTGACGGAGAGGGAAAGGAAAATGAAAACAGTTGCAGAAACCAGTGAGTGGCAGTGCGAGGAAGGAAGGGATGGGAAATAAGTGATGGAGGAATAATTAAAGGTCAAAGCGGTGTTACAAACACCGAGGGTAAATGGACCTGTTCTATAAAATGTTGATGTGGAAGACCCTCTGTCATTAAATCATAATGTCTGCTAACATGTGCACGCACGCATGCACGCACGCTGGGTTTGTACAGCGCGGTTCGTCAACTGAGAAGCACTCGAGGCAAAGACGGAAGGATACACCACATGTAAGAGCGAAGCCTAAAAGTTTAAAGTCAACAGTTCATGTCTTGACTCTTTTAAACGGACGATTGACATTGCTCTTGTGTTCTAATAAAGTTCTTCTTAATTGAGTTAATTGAAACCTGCAGGAATCACCCTCTGCTTTTACTTTATTGCATCCCTTAATAGATGAATATCTTATCACCTTTTTTTAAACTAATGGGATTTTTACCGGAGCTCATTCAGTACACGGAAAAGAAGAGCGTCGCAGATTAGTAATTAAAATCCCCTTTGCGGAAGACAGAAATATATAGAATCCCTTATGGCTTTGATGCTTTTTTTGGAGAATTGCATCAGCCTCGTACAGAGTTACTCTTTATTCCAATATAAATCATAAAATCAAATTGATGATTGCAGTTATGAGTGAATGCCCGAGTGTGTTAGGGAAACTACAGTCAATTTCCCCCTGTAGAAATAGAAAAAGAAAAAAAGAAAAATGGAAAAACAAATTACCTGACTGTTGTGGCTGCAGCTGAAAATTCCTCAAGCATGACACTGTATAATAAATGCAGCATCTATATATATTCAAATCCTGCTCTCCATTTCCACACAGTGCATTTTAGATTTTTGTCAGACAGACCGATGGCGTTGATGTTTAAAAGAAATATTTACCATTGGTGCTGCTTGTGTTTTAATGACACCATATCGTTTCCATCCGAACGCTGTGTTACAGCGATGCAGCGTATGCAGTCTGCTTGCACAAGACGCCACCGTGACAAATTAAGACGTCTCCCTAAACGCACACCCTCTGTGCTGCCAGTGTGTACCTTCCAGGCCTCCGCCCCTCGTGTGGCAGAGCGCATACAGATTGGCTCTGAATCACAGACAGTCGCGTGTGTGTGCATACGAGCGAGCGGAGTTAATCTGCATCAGATAAATTAACATGTCATCTTAACTGAGGCAACGCGAGACAAACAGAGCCTCGGCAACACTCTGGAAACATCCTCTTTACTGTGCAGATTGATAATCTCTGTCTGCCATGAACATTTTTGGGGTTATGAGTTTGTACAGTAGCTGTTATTTACTTTTTTCCTCTCGTAAGCACCGCTCATACTAAAAGGCTTATGCTGTGGTTTTCCTCTGCGTGTTTCTCCTGTGCCGCTGATCGCTGTGTTCTTGGTTGATCATGTGCAAACTCCTCAGACAGCTGTCACATTTCTCTGCAGTGTGGCTTCGATGAGCCCCGTTTACTTATTTTATATACGTGAACATACAAACTGTGGCGGGAGAAAATAAGGAAAAGAGTTGTTTCTTATTTTGCCCACCACCTGCCTTTCTGCTTTGACGTTTTCACTTTCAAACTAGTGCACCCGTATCAGTATTCAGTTTGCCATTCTTTTATTTAGAGCATAATTACACTATTCTATAAAGTTTACCAGATCTTCTCCTTTGTGTAAACGTTTCCTTAAGCATCGTTTAGCTCCCATCCTATCTTCCTCAAGGCCACAAAGACTTGTTAAAAACATGAAATATTATTTCAAATTGTGGGCATAGTCCTAGTAAAAAATATATGAATATCCACCAGATGTTCCCATTCAGAGAAGACAGTAAAGTATGGCACATTATATGAGTGCACCCTAGTGTGATCGGCCGCTATTATTGTTCCATTTATTTATCATCCAATTGGGTCAAACATTTAAAGTGATTATACTGTTACGCACTGAACAAACACTCTAAAACATGTGTAATCACTTTAAATGTTTTGACCCATTTGGACAATAATTGGGTTATTCCAAAAAGTGGCTGCTTAAAAGCCCCACCGTGAGCCATCGACTTAGACAATAAAGTATGTTTCTTGTGTTTTAATAATATTTATCAAACAAAGATGCCAATACATATTAAACCTTATTATGTTATTGCGATTGAATAAAGTCAATTGTGTTGTTAAAGCTATCACTCCTGAACTTAAGGAGAACAAAATTATAGATCTCTGACACGGTTCCAAAAAGTGGAATGAAAGTTGTTCTGAAAAGAGTTTTGAACTTAAGTATGTTTGTGTCTTTTAAGTTTATTTATTAAAGTTGCAATGCCATACCCACACAATGTGAACATGAGTAGGAAAGATAAAACTGCCGGAAAAACAATGACCACGTTCAATGCTTTCTGTTCCGTGACACATTCGTGATTGAGTTTATTTTTGTTTTGACACTGCAGTTTTTACATAAGACCTCAGGGAATTCACCTCATAGATATAAAAAAAATTTATATTATAATAAAGTATACAAATACTAAACTCACACTTACATACTTTCCAACTCAGTTCTGCCAGAGAAATGTTCCTGCAGCATTTCCAATCATTGTTTTCGCCTCTGAATCAATTAGTTCCTGTAAGCTGCTCAGACAAATAAGTCGTCAACAATGTGCCGCTCATTAAAGTCATTAGTGTTGTGGTGAACACATCAATTAAGTAATTTTTTTTTTTACCAAAAATAAAAGAGAAAACAGGGGACATGTGTTTGTCTGTCTCTCTTAAAATCATTATGATGCTGCCGTTTTGTTTTTCTGATCTTTTCAGATTATCATCAAATAACACATTTATCTCTGGAAATGATAAGAAAAAAAAAACAAAAAAAAAACTGTATATTTGAACTGTGGTTAGGTTAAGGCATGAACTAGTTATGGTTAAGGTTAGGGTTCATGCTTTCTGTCAATGTGAGTCCTTTAAAGGATAGCACAGCGTGTGTGGGTGGGTGTGTTTGGCTCCTCCAGCGGACACTCCCCCGGCGTCTTAGAGCCGGGAATGTCCCTGAATTTTACATAAATTGAAAGCTGAATTGTAAACACTTGGCCACTTCTTCAATCTACAAGGTGGTAACTAACACATTTTCCTGGTGTGGTGACAAAGTCCGAAGAGATATTTTTAATCTCTTTACTTACATTTTCAAGACTTCTCTTTAAATGAGCACGTTCTCACGGCATTGCAATTGAGAGCATACACTGAAATAATTGTCTTGCTGCCAGACTCCTGCAGTGAAGATTGGCTTCTTCTTATTTTTTTCTTTTTTCTTTTTTTTTACCGTCGCACACACACACACAGAGACACCCAGACACACACATAAACACCTTTATAGGACTCATCTGACTCTGACACTCAGGGTCAGTTTCTGTTGTTAGAGTGAGAGATGGGGGTGCCATTGAACTGTTCACTATTCAGTGTTCTTGCGGCAGACAGACAGTGACGGCGGAGATCGAGTGGGAAGAAAACAGACAAGGCTAAAGGCCTTGACAGACGCGGCGTGCGCAGGCTTTTCAAGCAGGCGACGGCAATCACAGTGATAACGGCGTGTTTAAATTGCAATAATTAAAGCAAAAAGCTGACAGCTACTTTAATGAAAATGGATATTTATCAAACTCAACCACAGTCAAGCGCCCCAAAAAAAAAAAACCCACAAAGCATGCCTGTTTGTTAATGTTTTCATGCTGTGTGATTGGCTATAAACACTTGCTCATTCAATTATGGATCAACAGAGTGACAGCACAGGGGCTTTACTGAGCATTTTGAACAGATTCTGCTGTCGCGTCTCAACTTGAAACACATCAGTCCCTTGCTCCTCTTTTCTCTCTTGGTCCTCACAGGGGGTCCGCCATCTGTCACGGCGCGCACACACGCAGAGCTACACTATGAACACACTGAACGAAGTCGACGAACGTGGAGGAAAAACACACCCACCGTTCAGGAGATCGGGAAAAACAAGCGTGCTGCGGCACAAACAGCCAGTCGCCGCAGAAATGCACAAACATGCAGCCACGTGCGCACGCTTTCTCTGCCCTCTGAGCTCATTCATTCTTGTTACGGAAACATGAAAGTTATCAAAGCGTGCTGTCACAGAAGACTGTGGGAGAGAGGACTACAGAGCGAGAAAGAGGGAAGCACAAAGTGACGGCGTGGGTTTGGTTGCAGTTCAACTCTTGTATTTTTGCTCAATTTAGTTTTCTGGGACATTAGGTGTGTGTGTGTGTGTGTATACAGCGGTGTGTGTATTCTCTCTGTACTGACTTTGTGATGCATTGATGAGGGCCTGCAGATAGTTAGTATTTTTGATTCTCCTTTTCTCTGAAAGAGTCGTACATGCAGTGAATACACGCGCTCTCTCACAGCTACAGCAGTGGTCCATTTCTCTGCTGATGCTTCGCAGAGATCAAATCAAATGCATACAGCACGTGTATGAAATGTGATCTGAATTCAGAACTGCAACGCAAATGAGGCGACGTGGATGAACCGCAGAGTTGTGGAAACAGCTCACCAAATACCGTCGTGCCGTAACCTTACGTGTCACGCTGTATCGCTGCCTTCCTTATATTCCTTTCTTCCACGTGCAGTTTTCTGTCAGTTTTTCCTCAAACCCACTCTCATCTCTCTCTGTCCACCTGGCTCGCGGGTAAAATAAAAGGTGAATGTAGCCTTTAGCGAAACCGCGGCACTTTCAAGCCCTATAATTTTATCTTTCTTTTCATCATGGGCAGTTGACTACGAGCATCATAGCATCAAATAACTTTTTCTCTGCATCGTCTCCCTGTATGATCTGTCATAGTTGCCATCTGGGGAGGATTTTATTTTATTTCAGGTGTCACACAGTTTGGTCCAGATTCAATGTATATACTTCTCTGCTAAATGAAATCTCCAATAGTGGCTGGGATGGACTGGTGTCCTGTCCTGGTTGTATCCCACCTTTAGCCCTATGTCAGCTGGGATTAGTAGAGTAGACAATGAATGGATGAAGGTGCAGAATGTGTGTGTATACTTGTATTTATTGCCTCTTCAGGACCATTTCTGGCTTAAACACTTTAACCATTAACCGAATGTATATAATAGCGTGTTCCCCTCCTCACCTGAGGCGGCGCTGCATTAAGAATTACTGAAGGAGAAGACAAGGCAAACAATGAACAAGTAAACTATTGGTTAATGCAGGGCAACTCCTGTTTCCTGTAACTGCATCAAATCGGTCTACATACAACACACACATATACAGTATGCTACAACAATGGGCTCAGCCATTTCTCCCCGCTATCGCTCTACACGTGCGTACGTCTTGGTTGTGTTTACCCACAATGCCCCGCGTTGTAGTCCGCTTCTTACATTTGGTTCACTTGAACGGGACTTTCCGAGGAAACAAAGTAGGATTCGAGTAAGAGGGGCTGGTGTTAAGACTGGTCTGGTCTGATAGTATTGCTGGACAGATCCAGCATTTCAATGTTACAGGCTTTTCTCCTTATGTCTTAAATGTCCTGCCAACAAAACAGATTTTTCGGCGATCAACTATTAGTTGGCATTTGACATATTATCAGATTTAGTTCCTATGAAGGCGACAAGCAATTCATTCTCTTTTTTCCGTGGTACTTTACATAATCACTTTGCTCCAATCAAGTTAACTGTCTGTGCACACTGGCTGGTAATGAAGTCAATTTCACTTACTAAACATTTGCTTCCCACACACTTATGCGCGGGTGTTCATTTGGATAGGCGTGCGAGGTGGCATTCCTACACACGTGCACGAGGGTAAACACATACTTAGCCACATTTCCAGAGGCCCGAGGTGTCTGTGTACCTGAACGTAGGAGCAGTCGCGCTGTACACAGTCAAATCATTTCATCTGTTTTCAGATTGAACGCCCCCGGATGTAATTTTCGCAGTTAATTATAAACTTTCAACCTCATTATTCAAACGTGTATCCCCTTTCTTTTGCCTCGTAATGGCCAAGTATCGTTGTCACCCTCTTATATCACACCCTCACTTAAATCCAAAGGATGTCGCTGTTGCCCTAAGTGTTAATTCTCTTATTCTGTACCAGTACACAGTACATTAGTTCTGAAAGACCTGAAAAACCTCTCTGTTTCTGAAGTTAAAGACTACAGACCTGCCTGCTTTCTTGGTGTTTTACCCTCTCACAGCGCACCGTTCTTGACACCTTAATATATAATTTAATAGCAATGTAGGTGATACTACTATGTTGGAAAGCCGTGTGTGCACATATTTGCATTAAAATTTTATGAATGTCTCCCATACTGTCTTACATAAGTGCAATCACGTATCACAGTAAGATATACGACAAGGGGAGAGAGCGGGGAGACTATGATTTCCAGTGATGTACTGTATATGTGTATCATATAATCGATCACTAATCCTGGGAACATAAACACGACGATCGTTAGAGCACACCAATAATGTCAATGAAAGAGGTTGAAAGAGGTTAAAAGAGAAGTTTAATTGTTGCCGTGCCAACAGAGAGAGAAGCTGACCCGCTCACTTTAAGGACAACAGAGCAAAGATGTCTCTTGTGGCGGAACACAATGCACGAGTTGGCACACTGTGCTGGATTGGTGCCTGGAGTTAAGGGTCACACGGTCACAGTCCTGCATGTGAACAGCAGGATTTGGAATTGGATACGCGCAGCCAGATGCATCTGGATGCATACATTATCTTTGTCAGTGCGTGTTCTTGTGGCAATCGGTTTTAGATCCAGATTCTAAGAACGTGCACTATTTAAATACTGACACCCTTTTCCAAGGATGTCAGGGAAACTACGGTGGCGTTATCATAATAATGTTATTCCTCTTAAGCTTCTGCTCCGCTGGGTCTGATTTGTCCGCTGTAGAAATATGGCGCCCACAAAATGGTGGCTTCCTTAAAGCAACGTCCTTGCATAAATTGCATATTAAAGGCGTGTTCTCAGGCAACTAAAACCAATTTATTTCTCTGAAAGTGATTATACACGTACACAAATATACTTATGGGTAGTATATTGAATTACGGCCACTTAACATTCCTAAATTTTACACCCTTGACTTTTAATTTACTCTTGTGATTTACTGCTGGCTTTATGTCATTTCAAATCAGCCTGGCTTTTCTCCTCTGGCATCACCAAGGCATTTCTTCTTTTTTTTTTCCCAGAGAACCACCGCTCACAGGGCATTTTCTCCTTCTCAGAGCATTCTCTGTAAACCCTCTGTAAAATGATTGTGTGTGAAAACAGCGGAAATGCACCAGCATTCAAAGTTACTGAACGTCACCTTTCTGTCCTGGTTCTGATACTCGGGTTGAACTTCAGTAAGTGGGCTTGACCGTGTTTGCACGCCTAAATGACTTGACATGTAGTTACTGCCATGTGATTGGCTTGATTTGATTTTGCGTTAATGAGCAGCGGTGTAATGACATTAATCTTCCATCGCACCACATGCTTTTCATTATTTTCCACTCTCTTCCCACCTTTGCCACTCAGGGAACCAGCAGTTTCTGATTGAAGTAAATCTTAAAGAGTCATGTATCATTACGAAATTCTTCCCACGGTCTGTCTGTAATTCATCCATCTTAGTCTCCCGCCCTCCCCTGTGTGCCTCCACCCTCTCCGTCTCACCCTGCCTGCTGATTTGCATTTGTCTGCAAATGTCTGTTGAGCCTTTTCATACTTCCATCCTCCCTTTCAGAGCAATTTACAGCAACACATTGATAAGAAAATCCCTATTCTCTTTCTGAAATCTCTGTCAAAAATAATCCCCTTTTATCTCCTCTTATTCTTTGCCATCGCTCAATCATTTATCTCCTCTTTCTTCCAAATGTCTGTATGCAGCTACAACTAATGGAGTCGTTTCAACTTGGGGGGTCTCAGGTGTGGGGCGATGTATCACAACAGTGGGGGATAACATTTACTGGTAAAAAAAAAGTGGGACAAAAGTATGTTTGATGTTAAATTACCAGAGTGAACACACAAACAAACAAATAAACACACAAACTTGTTTTTATATATTAGTGAGGGCACAGCATAGACATAATGCATTCCTTCTAACCCTACCCTTAACCATCAAAACTAACCCTACCATAACCTAAACCCAATTAACCCTGACCCTAAAACCAGATCTTAACCCTGAAAAAAACACTTTAAAGTTGTGGGGCCAAATCAAAGTGTCCCCACAATGTCAAAATGTCTCAAAAAGATAGGTTTCTATGTTTTTTCGGACCTGACAAAGCTATAAATACAAGCACACACACACACACTGAGTAATATGCTGATCTGATGGTGTTTTCTGTACAGTCCATCACTTGGTCAGTCAATTTCAAGTGAATGTTCTTAATTCTCCATGTCAGGCTCATCAATGGAGTGATTGTCGTGATAGAGATCCATCGTCCTCAGGCCTGGTTCACAACAGACGAGAGGCACGTGCGTCACTGCTGCGTTCTGTCAGGGTTTTTGTTTTTATTTAAACGCCCTATGTTAACAGATCACAGTGCCCATGTTCCATGTGTGAGGATAGAACTGTTTTCGTAGCTGTATGTGGAGAAAGTAAAGGCTGCAATTACAGGAAAACCCCTGTGTGGGTTGTAATTATATCAGGTGAAGGGCAGCATGAGACACAGCACACATGGAGCAGGTGTGAACACACCTGTGAATGAGACGCCGCAGAACCTTGCCAAAATGTGATCAGTGGGAGACCAGGCACTCACGCCTTGTGGTGAGTGAAAACATTTGAGAACCAATTAAATGTTTGCTGGTATGTTCCCCAAAATTCACGTGACTCTTGTGGCAACAAATATGACGGCACAAGAGAACAACCAGTCCACGCCACATGCACACACACTCCTGTATGCAATAGAATATTAAGATACCACATGGGGGATATATGACAACTGCTGTGTACACAGGCAATGAAAACAGAGACACACCGAGCCATTAGTGGTGAACAACAACCAATCCATTCTCTAAATATGATTAAAGCATTGACAAATGGGTCATTACGGTAGCTGACAAAGAGAATGTGAAAGAGGGAGAGAGAGAGAGAGCAAGAGAGGTAAGCAACCATATATTTGTGTTGCTATTCGAATGACTTGAGGTGAGGAATCCAAGGCTGGAGAAAGTAGAAGTGGAGAATATAAGTGTAGAGAAGTGAATGAGGAGGAGAAAGGCGGAGATAATAGCAGTACAGCCCAAGAGAAACAGAAGAGCTGTAGATTTCCTCCCAAGTGACACATTCATCCTCTTGACCTTACAGTGGATTGAGCTTAGACACAGAGATATACTGTGCATGCCAGGCCTTTCCGATAGAGGGATAGAGGGAGGAATAAACAAAGGAGTCCTGAGACAGCGGATCAACTTTTGCACAGTGAACACCAGCAGATGCAACGTCTTTCGCTCTGATCATAGGATGCATTCTTTGTTTGTTTGTGTGCCATCTTTTGTTTGATAAAAATCAGCATGACCCCCCCAAAAACATCATTTCAGCTACCGCTAACAAGAACCGAAGCCACTGATAAATTTAGTACGACAAGGAAGGTAGCTGGAGAACTGAGAGGGAAAGCATTTGCCGGCAAAACTGCTGGCAACCTGGAGAATATTATGGGCTGTGTGTTCTTGTAATCAATATTAGAGGAGGAGAGCTGCAGTTTATGACACTCAGAGTGGGCATGCATCAAGGAAAAAGAGAGAAGGCAATAGCGATTGTTTTGCAAATCATTCAGCCCACGAGGAGTCTATATATTCTTCTTAATAATGCACAATTCACAGCAGACCGGCGGCAAGGCAAGCAGTGTTTGACCTTTTACGGCTAAAAACACAGACATTTAAAATGATACTGATGTGGACACAATATCTCAGAGGAGCATTCTGTACCATAAAGAACATGATAGTTGGTAATGTACTGCCTTCTTTTGACTATGCAAGGTTGACATTCATTGTCTCTGCTATTTTCATATGTGTTGTCTCTGTCAGCATTTCTGGAAGTCCTGCGAACACACACACATATGAGATTCTCCTGATATCTGTGATGGTGACAACATTATATACATATATATGTATTTATGTATGTATAGATAGATAGATAGATAGATTTTAGAGTGTTAGTATCTTCTTGTTTCTGTTACACCAACTTCACAACATCTTTGAACCATCTCTGTGCTCTTCCTGCTTTTCTTCCTGCCCAGCAGCTCCATCTTCAACATAGTGTAACATACTTCTTTTTTTTTTTCGTTCTGCAGCTCTATTTGACTTTGCTGTGTAAAACATTAACGTAAATGCCCCCTTAAGTATAGACGCAAAGTGTCTAACATTTAGGAAGGTTTACTGAAAGAAATCGAATATTAAACCTATAATAGATGTCTCTGTAGGGTTCTCTGTCGTCCAGGTGATCATCAGTTAGACAAGACTAAAGGACAAAATTACAGTCTTTTGATAATGAGAATGTGCACATGGCCAGGAAAGACAGATGATTTGAAAGAGTGAAAGCAGACATCCACATTAACCTGGAGAAACCAGAGGAGATGGCAGAGGACATTACCAGACGCCTACATTGCTGTTCTGACCTCTCTTCCTTCACATAGAAAACAACATCACAGACACTCACACAAAAGCAGAAATGCCATAAATGAAGAAACATTTTCAAGCCGGTCATGTTCCCTACAGCTAACAGGTACAAAAGAGGACAAGGTATGAGTCTGGTAAAAGAAAGGATTATTAAAAGTAGAGAGAGAAAGTAGAGGGATAGCGGGGAGTGGACTTTTAAATTAAGAGAGAAAATATAGACTGAGCTCGAGAGAGATTGAAAAAAGGGGAGAGGGGGGCATTCATCTGGTGAGTGTGATAACAGTGAGTGCAGTAACTGGATAAATATAGTGGTAAAGGGCACTGAATTGAGGGGCAGTTGAAGGTAATAAGGAGAAGAGGCACAGATGGAGTTACAGAGAATACAAAAAAAACGAGAGAGACAGAGAGAGAGAGGATGTATACATCTCCAGGGCACAAAGACTCAAGCCAGCTAGGAATGGATGTTAAATGTGACAAGATGAAGGGACCAGAGGGCGTCCATTAAATTGTAATGGAAACTGGGTGTGAGTGGGGAGGCATAGTGGGGACAGGAATAAGTACAGATTGTGTTTTTTGAGAAATCATTGGTCTAGTTCTTTCAACGACAGGAAGTGCCGTCAGTCAGAGAACGCAGAGTGATACATTTCTGGAGAGACAAAGTCAAAAAGGGCACGTTATCTTTCCCCTGACCACATTAATTGGTGAGCGAATTCCCTCAGGAGCGCATACCGCTCGTACACACACACACACACACACACACACACACACACATGCACACATGCACACGCGGCGCATACTGTATGAAGTGCAGAGCACATTTTCAGCCTGCCAGCTGTGTGAGTAAGCATCGCTCTGCATGTCTGGCACAAATCATGGGAGTAGTTTGAAGCCGCGAACAAAACAAACAGCACACACATATACAAGTAGGTCATATGCACAGACACACACGCTCTTGATATGACGATACACTCTGTGCTATGATAGTGGTGTGGATGCTGGCTCTCTCTCTCTCTCTCTCTGTTTTAGTGAATCTCCGATGAAGCCAAACACTTGATGATGATTATGTTCTCATTTTACAGCCAAAAGATAGTCTTTTCATTCATTAATTGCATTCGATAAGACAGTATGTCTGTCGATTTAAAAAAAAAAGAAACTCAGCCGCCTCTGTAGCTATCAGCTAAAATATGATGTTTTCAGACATTCTAGTTCATTATACAAGGACACACTTTTAGCTGTTTTAAAATACCTTGATTTAGCTGATCCTATCGATGTTGTCCTTTTCTAAACTGATGGGTTATTTTATAATGTAGTGTCAATACATATGTGTTTTTTTGTTTTTTTTTCGTCTCGTATTTACCAAGTACCAAGTAAATTTACTGAATCAGACACAACTCATGTTTTACTCAATTTGAAGTGGCGTAAAAGTGTTTTGTTTCTAACTCACACAGGAGATGTTATATGGCTACAGACGTAGAGACACTGTTTGGTTTTCTTCAAATATCGATTAACTGGCTCGCCAAACCTCTCTCTTTGCTCTCGTTTTCCGTCCGCGGTCACTGGGCCGTAGAAACTGGACAACTCTGTATCAAAGTGATCAAAATGTGTGTGTAGAGATATTGTGGATTTGGTGGTGGTGGGAGGAGAGAGCTGCTCGGGAAAGACTGCAGACAGAAAGAAGAATCGGTTACACCTAGGTGCAGGTTAACGTCTCACAGTCCATTTATTCCAACACGTCGAGAAGCTGCAGAGAGAGAGAGAGCGCTCGATAACATTCTTTGTCGCGGGCAACACAGTTTTAGTACGCACAGAACATGCATCAAAAATATATGGGCTGCATGGGAAAAAATCTCATGGATCAAGCTTTCAAATTTGGAAAACATAAATCATGAATGAAGTCTGATGAAGACATGTATCCCACACAGGTTCCCGTATGAATAAATGCATGTACACAGTGATGAATTAGCCGAATCCCGCCAGCGTTAATCCCTGCGGCTGACAGTGTGAACTCTTGGATGTGCACATGGCTCCGTTTAAGACTGACATGTACATCACTCACATAAACAACTCTGCATGACTGCTTGACAGGTCTTAGCTGCTTTACTGAGATTGATCCCGGGATGATTTATCATGCGTCACTTTCCGGCTCATGTACAGAAGAGCTCTGCGTGTTCTTTTTGTGTGGGCTGGCCATGACGGTGATGGTGGTGTGTGAGCGGAGTGTAGTGGGCGGTTATGGTTCACGATGATCGGTGCAAGATTCCACAGGCCTACATTTTGTATTTGGTTGCACTCCTTTGCACGTCTCCCTCTCTCTCTGTTGCTGTCTGTGTCTGAAAATCAAAGCGCAATCATTGTCCACAGCGTGTTACTCTTTTAAACATTATCCATCAATGTTTGCATTCAGCTCGTCCTGAGTCACCGAGACACGACTTAAGAATTGTTCATTAACTGCTGAACCTTTTTCAAAGTGACACGCACACCAAATGTATCTTATTGTTTTCAAATGTGATGTAAAATTAGACAGGGTTACCACAACGGACCCCTCTCATGTCATTAGCAGGGTATTAATGAGTTTAGTCCTCAGAAATCCACTGCAGACGCCAGAGTGTGTGATGTAGAGGGGATGAGGGCCCTAATTCTCCAAAGTGCCTGAATAAGTAAAGTATTACCAAAGCCTTGCATTAGTCAAAGTCCCGATGATGCTAAGCCAATGTGCAAAAGCTAGACAAGAGCAATCTGGAACTTGTAGTTTATGATACATGGCTGGATTATTCAGATTCAAATTTTCAGAGAAATTCAGGCTCACAAACACACATTCACACGAAATATATGCATACATCAATCTACACGCACACATGTGCTTAAATATTAGGGTGGTAGACACAGAAGATGAAACCTGGGGGCTGTTGTGCAAAAGTAGGATCAAGAAATCCAGGATATCAGAGAAAGTACGCCTTAACCTATGTTACCGAGTTCATCCTGTCTTAGCCCGTCACACGAACGTCAAACCAGGATGAGACGATGTAACTTATCCTGGTAAATGTCCATTCACAGCTCTTTGAAGTAGACCCTGAGGTCAGTCACAGATTTACTGATGCAGAAATGGAGAGGATGTACGTCGCCGGCGAGCCACAGCTTATAATTGGAATTTATGAAGAGGTGAAACACTTGATGTGTAAAAAAGGCGATACGGCCACTTTTACTGAGATCAGAGAAACCGACTGTATACTTAAGTAGCCCAATATTAATACTCACAGGGCTCATTTGAGCCAAATAACAGTTTTTATACTGTTCTATTCTTATTTAAACTGTAAACTGGGATTGGTGCCTTTGACTACATTAGAACTTCATGTAACAAATCCAAGGTGACCTAAAAATGAAAATGAAAAAAGAAAAACACTCATTTGTTTTTGCAAATCAGCGCCTCACTGACTCACTTAATCATCATAATATTTACAATTTAAAGAGTTAACTGGTGACTGTGCATCGATTCGAGGCTAAGTTCAGCCAGGATAGCTGACATATCCCGGCTTAATCCCTGATCCCAGTTTAATGCAACAGGCCCCCCCGGGCTCATTGGTTTAAGAATAATAACCATAACTAAGCTGAGTGCTGACACCGGGAAAGGTTTAATCATATATTATTGCACTTTAATTAATTCCTCAAATATGGACTTCAACAATGAGTTGTGAGAATGGAGCTGCTTTACAATAGCCTGAAATAACCTTTCAGCTATTGCGAAAATGAAAAGGAAAGGCTTGTGTGTGTGTGTGTGTGTGTGTGTGTGTGTGTGTGTGCAATGGCATTTGACTTTGTTCTGTTCTGTGTTTGTGTCTTTGAAGTGTTTTGTTTCACCAGTTTTGGTGTAACAGGGTTTTTCTGTGCTGGGAAACAAAGACCTCAAACACTTACTGTTGGACTACTAAGCATAGTGAGCAAAAGGATGTAAATCATATTTTATAGATACCGATTCCGATACTGCTTAACGGTACCGATACTTATCGATACGCTTATTGATATTACATGTAATTTTCTATAAAAACTAAACATGTTACAAGATGTTAAAAGATTCAACCAAAAGCCCGGGCTGCTAACTTTGTTATAGCAATCAAACACGGTGCACAGATTGAATGTAAGCTACACGTTTTGACATACATTTCTGATATCTCTAAAAATAGAACAATGTTATCATGTTTGTCAATTAATACACAAGTTGACGCAACAGACAATCCCGTTTCCCAACTGTAGGGGGACCCTGATAGGAAGTCCTACACAAGTCCTACACGCGTTACTTTAATAAAGGGGATACAATCAAAAAATAGCTTGAGTAAGGGAAAGATCGAATATAGACGGATGTTTGTGTTGCCATGAGGGTAAACAAGAGAAGAGGGAGAAGGCGTCTGGTGACTAAAGATGTGGGTGGGTGGAATGGGAAAAGTGCTGATGAGTGGATGTTATATCGTTGGTGGAGAAGTAAATGAGTCGAAGGTGAGGCCAGTGCACAACATTCTGTGGCGCTGTTAGGCGACGGAAATGAACATCACTGCAAGAAAGTGGCTCTGAAATGATTGCCGCTGAAAGGTAAGCACTCAGGGTGGTTGTTTTGGACAAGAGGGGAAATAACAGGGCAATGGCGGAGAGGGTAGGAGGTAGAGGTGTTTTTGACACCACTACAGGCCTGAAGGATGAGAGGTGGAAAAGAGGAAAAAGGGGTGAAATTAGAACAGCTCGTGTCTGAGAGCTAAGCAGCATTCGGGTACCAGAGGTACAATAAAGTCGAAAAGTAGAGAATTATGTAGGTCATTTTACATGTATTTATACTGCAACATCAGTATAAATACTGCAACGTGTTTTTTTTATGCATGTCTACTTGAACAACATTCTATAAAATACTGCTTTATAATGTGTAACGGTTCTGGAAGTGGCCTGATGGTCAGAGTTGATTTAACTTCGATTATACCGCTAGATAGTATTTGCAGTCACAATATAATCACTTTTGTCACCATGGTGAATTGGAAATGGAGTTTGATGGAAATCTGAAATGAGATGAAAGCAGAAACATCCGTTATTTTGCTCTTTGGACTAAAATGTGATATTGAATAGAAGGAATAAATGAAAAGGTCGGCAGAAAGTGTTTAAGAAATTCTGGCATTCATGTTGTGTCGATCCTGTGCCTGTCAATGTCTCCTTTTGTGCGACAGTTGTAGTTTTGTGGTACACCGTGTTCCCGCTCTGCCATATTTCTTCACCATTTACCTTTACCTACAGAATATACGGTGGGTGTCTATGTTTACACTTTTATTCCTCTCAGTGCAGCTTTGTTTCTCAAAATAACTATAAAAACAAACTAATAGTATTTGTTGGTGCTACAATGTGGTGACCTCTAATAAGGAATAAGAATAATTTACCCTGTTGCACTTTCGGTAATTACCCTGATTCAAATATGGTATTGCTTACATGTTTTGCCTCCTTGACATGAATACGTCATAACAATCAAATGTATCCCTCTGTGTTTCTTCTCCCCTTTTCCTTCTTGCTCCCCTGTTGCCTCCTCCTCTCCCCTCTCCAGCTTGTGAGCTGATGAACCGCGGTATCCTGGCCCTGGTCAGTTCAATTGGCTGCATGTCAGCGGGCAGCCTTCAGACTCTGGCCGATGCCATGCACATCCCCCACCTCTTTATCCAGCGCTCCCCAGCGGGAACGCCCCGCTCTGCCTGCCCGCCCACCAGCCGCATCACTGGAACAGATGACTACACCCTAATGGTCCGCCCACCTGTCTATCTCAATGAGGTCATCATGCAAGTGGTGTCTGAGTACAGCTGGCAGAAGTTTGTCCTCTTCTATGATTCAGATTTTGGTAAGGAAATACTTTCTTATCAATGTCAGTGTTCATTCAAATGTGGACTTTATGTGGCACCAGTGTCGTGAACATGGTAGGACGGGAGTGATCGTTAAATCAAGAACCTTATTCTTTCTCACTCTCGGTTTCTGGGAAAGACATGGGCATGCATAGTCATTCATATGAAGGGCAAACAGACGCACACATGCATATGCAGGCGGCACATTAGTCTGCCTGTGCATGTGCGAGTGTGATTCTACCTTTTCCTCTGCTGTGTGTCTCACTCTGGTCTCCTCGCCCTCTCTCTCTTTCCAGTCCATTAACTCCAATATTACAAGAGAAAAATGCTGTCGTTTTTATTTAGTGCAAGCCTGGTTCTGTAGGCTCTCATGCTCTTATAGCTTCATTCTACTGAAATATTGTTTTGCCGTGTATTTTTAATGTGCGGGTATGTTTTTTTGTGTCCTCTACCATTTATTTCTTCCATTTGCAACATCTTGAAATCACTGTACCTTGTGTAGGGTTGGGTACCTTTCACATTTGAATTTGAGTTTGGTGCAGTTCACCTTGAATTTGGTACCAGTACCAAACCGTACCTGTTTTTTTGGTACTGTAGTCTCTCTGTAAAAAAAGGTATTTAAAGTTGTGGAAAATAACTCTAATCTCACCTGAAACACTGACCACATTAATTTAGACCCACCAGAGTAAAAGGCTGCTGCATACGAGTGGATACAGAAACAGAACAACTGTCAGGGGCTGAGTTTGTTCTTTGTGTCACATGGAGTTACACTCTCTTCAAAGAAATGCACCTTTTGAGTACCAACATTAGGCAACACTTGATTTAAAAGGAATGTGCTACCTCTTAAAGTACCACATTCTATACTAAACCCATCTGTTGTCACATACTTTGAGTCTGGTGTGGTCTATACTTCACATTCATACATTGACATTCTCTAAAGTTTCACTGGTAAACTCTCATTTAGAGTTCTCATAGAGTTCAAGAGAACAGTGCCAGAGCACTGCCAGTAATGAGTTGAAACTTTAAAGGCGTGTTGTATTTCTGGCGTACACCCCAATGTGAGATGACAAAACAGGTACATTGTAAATTAAAAACGGAAAAAAACAACCCACTATCTCAGACGTTGTCCGTTGCTGGGTGCACATAAATATAACTCATCCAAGAGTTTAAGCAAATAGACAGCAGCGTAATAGTATTCTGCCTTGGGTAATTCCGTGTTGAATTACCTCATATCACTGTAATGGCGTTCCATTTCACTCATTGTGGTCAATTAACACAATGAATGTGTTGTATGCATTGATCTCCAAAGAGATCTCTGCAGTGGGGTTGTTTCCAGATGCATCCTGCAGGCCCGGACTCAATCTTCCAAGGCATTATGGCTTTTTATCACTGTATTGAATATGTCACAGGAATGCACTAAGTAGTGAGCTCTATACCACGCCGTTTATATTGGATGAACATTGAACACTGGCTAATGTGGCCCTTCTGGGAGAGGTAGTCCCACACAGCACACGTCAGTGCAGTAAATACTATAATCAAATCAATGCTGAGCAACATTTGGGGAGAGAATTTTCATTTAGTCTGCACAATATCTGGCAGAGGAGAGTTGAAATGGGCCAAAACGGCAGTCGCACACAGTGTTGTCTATTACACAAAAAGTACTTGTCCCTAACACAGGCTCAGTTGTGTTGAATTACACTTCATGGCCAGGGCAACAAAGTAGTCTTAATTTATGCTTCAGACTTCTTAAGGTTGCATTACAGCTATCAAGAACATGTTTTTTTTAATCTTAACTTTAACCTAACCCAAACTGAGACTGAAGACCACAGGGTTTGTCTTGGACTGACAATCTTCAATCGACTGGTATGAATTCAGAATTTGTCCTTAAGTGTCGGGCACTCTCCTCTCGCGTTACACCCCACATGCACATACTGTTTGACACACACACAAAATCCCTCTATCCCCTCTGTGACCACTGTTTCCGCACATGGATTCTTTTGGCAAAGCTGTTCTCTCAGCCACAGAAGGCTCTTTAAAGATATCACTATTGTTCCCTAATGGCCTCACCCCTGTTCAAGGAGAGAAGGGGGATGCTAGTGTGTAAAAGAGGAAGAGAGAGAGAGAGAGAGAGATTGCCTTTTAAGATGATAGCAATGCTCCCAAAAGACGTCAACTCTTTACAAGGAGAGTTCTTCAGAGAACAGACAGCCGAGTGTGTCCTCTCAAATTAAGCCATGGTGCAACTGTTCCAATCCCTATTTTCAGCTCTACTGGTGCGTCCCAGACACTGAGAACACATGCTTTCTCTCTGTTACCTTACTCTCTCTCTGATCATATATCTCTCCATGGCCTGTGCCATACTTTTTTTTTGTTGTTGTTGTTGCTTGTTTTCAGTTTGGTTTGTCGTCTTGAGCTGCAATACCTGATTTAGACTGACATTTGTGTGACCTTTCAATTTGACCAGTCCAAGGCCCGACGGTCATGCTCTTTAAGCAAAAAGAGAAGTGGTGCTTTTATATATTTTGAGTATATTAAAAAAAATCATGATTGACATGATGCTGTTGTTGAGCAAATGTTAGAAGTACCACTTAGTGGTAATAACTCTCTTGGCATTAAGATAGGTTTTGTTTTGCTGTTAACGCCAATGTCAACGAGACACTAAGACGCAATATCATTTCTTTTATCGCTGAAGTAAAGAGCCTCTTCATAGGTGTGGAGCGTTGTAGGACGCCAGTCTTTTTCATTAGAGATGCATGGCTTCTTAATGTGGAAGTGAACGAAAGCGATAAGAGGCTTTAAATGTCAACATGGCATTAGAAGTCAAAGTTGTACACGTAATGGCAAGGTATTGTACAAGAAGTTGTCGGCTCTGCTGCAGGAGCGGTTGTGTGTCTTCAGATCAGGGATTTAAAATACAAGTCAGTTAAGTTGATCTTAATGGAATGTAGCAGCTGAGCTCACAGAGACGTCGCTTGACATTTTGAATATGGTGGTTAAAGTGGCAACTGTATGAAATGTCAGTTAATATGCCTGTTTCCCATTCCCGGTCCTTAGGTGTACATAGGATGTTTACCGAAGGATAAATATGAAATCAGTTAGATCTGTGTCTCCCATGAAAGGGTATGTCACTCATGGTAAGTTAAGTATGTCATAATGCAGACCATAAATGCTGCAGTGTCTTGGCTCCGTGCCATGTGCTTAAAATGTTGGGTGGGTGG
Source organism: Solea senegalensis (assembly GCF_019176455.1). NCBI lineage: Eukaryota > Metazoa > Chordata > Actinopteri > Pleuronectiformes > Soleidae > Solea > Solea senegalensis. Next base: position 9,104,529 of record NC_058025.1, on the reverse strand, counting down.
GATCAGTTTGTAATGGATGTTTTAAACACATCTCTCACACCTTGCACAGAGCTGACAGATGATTCATACTGTTCATACTTAATTTGTCCAGTTGTGAGTGAGAAGGTTTATTTTTCAATTTATTTTACAAACACCGTGGAAAAAGTCAAAGTGTGCATCCATCCGTTCATTGTCAGCTGCTTATCATTTGAGTGTCAAAGTGGAGCTCGAACCATTTCCCTGCTGACGTAGCGTGAGAGGGGAGGGTTGCCAATCCATCACAGAGCCAACGTGCATACAGACAACAATCTACATTCACACCTGTAGTCAGTGTAGAGCAGGGTTATTCAATGACCAACTCATTTGGGACGCATTTTCAAACCGAGACTTTTAGCTGGGCCACACGTTTTCCGCAGCCCATAAGAAGGTGAACATTTTAAACCAGCACGAATATATCTATCAAAATTTATCAAAAAGCAAATGCATTAAAAAAAATTGAAAAAAAAGAATCTGAGGCACAATATTTTGGTCATACCTGTCTGCACACCGACAAGTACACAGTATTAGCTGTATCTTTTTTAAATTAAAAAAGAAATGTGTTGATCATATTTGATGTAACTCAAAGGGCATAAAATCAAAAGGGTGCACAACATTAGCAACCGCATTTGTTTCTCTTTGAAATAAGATAACTATGTCACATGATATGACCAATGAACTGTTCAAAGTGCATTTAACAGAATACAAAATAAATAACAGCGCTATCAAAACTGTCAAAGGCCACACTTATTGCTTTGTGTATGCTCAATGCTACTGCAGGAATTTATGTAAGTGACAAGCGTTTTTAGTGATATCTCAGTGTTTCTGGCGGGGCCACTAACAGGTTGCTTTTGAGCCACATGTGGCCCACGGGCCACCATTTGAGTAGGTTGGACGTAGAGTCTCCAAAAAACCTATGACTACCTCTGGATGTCTTTGGACTGTGGATTATAATATTATTATTATTATATTATTAAAGTAGTCTCTAAATACAGCACAGGGTCCAGCTCTATGAGAAGATTCATGATGTAGTTGGTAAAATCTGGTTGTCAATTTCATCTCTCTTTGAGGTTCTTAAAGAAACACATCAAGAGGAAGGAGGAACAGGGACTTGTGGTAGATAAACTACTGTGGATTTTTTGTTTGAAATACTCTGAAACTGACTGAAATGGGTTAGAAAATCCATGATGGTTCACACCATCACAGTTTCCTCTGTAAAAGACATATACCCTTAATACTTTTTGTTTAATCAATGTGCACATTTAGTTGTTTAAGTGTTTTTTTTCCCCATTATTAGCGTTGTTTTTTTTGTTGATATATTCCTTTTAAGATTCTAGGCAGAGACATTATTACGACACAGTCCCTTGTGGGAGGACATGACTTGGAGAACTAGTGACGCAAATAGCACAGATGACTTGTGTTGGCAGCGTGAAGAGGAAAAAGTAAAGAGGATGAATGAGTCAAACCTCTGCAAATTCATCAGCTTCCCCTGGATGTTTCGACCTAACGGGTTAGTGATGGGCTGCTACAGTTGAATTACACCTCAGTTCAGTGGCACAATTCAGTGAGAGGATGAAGAAGGCGAGCGAGAGTGGAGAGTGTGACAAAACTGACCAGAAATGTTGTTTTGTAGAGACAAAGGCGAGAGAACAAGGAATGATGAGAGATCAGTGAGTAGATGGACAGACGTTTGTATTTTTAACGGTAGTGGAGCTGCATCGTGGGGGAAGACCGTGGGTGGAGGAGGAGGAGGAGGAGATGGTGAAAAGAATTGAAAAGCTATGTCGACAGAGACACAGGAAAGAAGGTGATAAAAGCCGATTAAGAGAAATGGAGGCAGGTATGAACCAAACACCAAATATCGGAGACATATACATATGTATATAGACATGGCTTCATTATGTCGCGCATCACTCTGTGGAGTGGTGGATCTCGTAGCTCTGCAGACAGAAAGCCACAGCTCAATTTTTCTTTTTGAGACTGAGGAGGAGGTGACAAGCAAACACGAATGCAGCCAATACATTTAAACTGACAAATCAGTCCCTCTAGGATGCCGAATTGTCACGGTGGCAACAATCAACATCAATTTAATCAATCCCCATGAATTCTGCTTGGGCGTGCAGTTCTGGTCACTGTAATTTTCTCTCTCCTCTAACTGGAGTCTCCCCCTCAGAATGTTGAGCCGTGCATCGCCGCGCTCTGCTAAAAATCTTGCTCGGCAGTTCCCTGGTGTTCTGCATGAAAGTAGGATGCATTTCTTTGCACTCAATTCAACATTGCGGTGAAACACGTACACCCAAATGAAAGTCACCAGCCGGCAAATGCTGCATAACAGGCAGTATCGCTGAAATGCATGGGCAGCGGATAAGACATGATCGTGACCACGGCTGCTATGCTAAAAGAATTAACATTGTCGTAAATATACAAGGTTACTGGTTACATTATTGTACCATAAAGGGAAGATGGAAAGGTGCTGCACACATAAAAAGTGCCAAGTTTTTTTTTTTATAAAATGTGTGTGTTTTTTTTATGCGTTTGTTAAACTCTCCGTGGGGACTTAAAAAATCCAAAGCCTGGGGGCTTTGTGGAAAAAACAGTAACAGGAAAGAATAAAGGTGGACAGAGAGAGCCTCTCAGATCTAATGGAATAAATGATCTAAAAGGAAAAAAAAAGAAAAATAGGCAGCTGCAAGAGGGATACTGATGCTTTAGGGCCTAGAGCATTTTATATCCTATGTGGAGCTAAACTTCCCATAGGTTCAGATCCAGTTGAACATTTCCAGGCACAATTCACCTACTCTATCAATGCTTTAGGACGAGACTTACAGGGAACTGGCATGGTTTCCATTTTCAGTCTCACTCCATATTTCAAAAACCACTGCCTTTGAGCCATGCAACGGCAAAACGCCTGGAGCAGGGTTAAGGATAGCCAGAGGTAAAGACAGAGTGGAAAGACAAAGCACACATAAGGATGTTGGAATAACAGCAGAATAGGGTGGAGATAACATGAGAAAAATAACCTATGCTAGGTTGTAACACACATTTTTTTTATTGAAAAACACAATCATTTAACTGACAAACTGATGGAAACAATGGATATGAGCTAAGAAAAGATAATTGGCAAAAGTTTAAAAAAGCTACTTGGTTATGGTAAGAGAAATATCATGTTCAGGTTAAAAGAGAGAAAAAAAAAAACACTGAGTGACTGAGTGTAAAAACAAGTCTCCAGTGTGGAAATTGCACCTTTTGACCTCATGCGTGGCACGAAGAATACCTCTCCAATGCACTCTCCAAATGAGATTATCCTGATGATATAGATAGAAAACTGGGGAAGGTTTCAGATGGATAGCCAAGGGGAGAGTGAAGGATGAGGGGATGGCAAGTCGGAGTGGGAGAAGTAACTGGTACATGCAGGTGAAATCCCTGTGTTCTATTGGCTGCTACACTACATTAACTCTCGCTTTCACTTTGAGCCAGGGACTTGGAGGATAGATGGGATAGAGGGGAAAGAAGCAAAGCCTGACGAATGGGGAAAGTACTCAAAGAGACCTTTCCAATCAAAACAAAGTTTTATAAGGAATTATGGAAATGATTCTTTCTTTTTTTCCCTTTTAGAAAATGTCATATTTAGTTGTATAACATTTGAAAAGCAATAATGCCATATTGCAAGGTGAGCGAAGGTATTCTAAGAAGGCAATCAGTCCTCTCATCCCCAGTGGGGGTTTGGATGGAGCTCAGTTGTGTCAACTACCATTAATTCTCTATGATGAAATGCAGCAGTAACACAATTGCAGCAAAGCAGTCGTCAGTGGGGCATGGATGCAGTGTAAGAAAGCACAGTGTCTTGTTTAATGGCTCAAACAGGTTGAAATAAGTTTCAGTCGATGCAGTGTACAAAACCAGAAGTGACTCCAGGTCATATAGATAGTTAATGTTTAAAAAATATTGCAAAAACCACTTAGTTGAAGGGGAATAACACGGCGGCAGCAGCGGCACTACACTCATCTATATTAAATGAGGATGACGAGGCCTGGGACTGCAGGGATACTGTGCCTTTGCATCAGAGACTCAGAGAAATGCTGGAGTTAGTTGACAGTGCTTGGGGAGCCGTTGAGGTGATGGGTGATCATCGTGTTAATGGACCAACACTGTCTCCCAGGGGAATGCTTCTTAAACAGATGGTTGCAGAGCCGGGCGAGCTCGGTGGCAATTTAGCCGTCTTTTTATCCACTTCAGTGTCCCGAAGCTTCATGATGGAGAGCGGCTGACATTCAACGATCAGCTCAGGAGTGGGGACAACATGCTCCAGCCATGTCCTTTGAACAGCGGGGGAGGGGGGGGGGGACTCATCTCAGCTTTGATGGAGGGGATGTGGGTGTTAATTAACCTGTTAAACTGAATAACGGTGTGTCCATATTTGAAAATCAGAGACTCACACTCTGCCACAAATTTCCATATTTCTTTCATGTCTCTGACGACAGTGCAAAAGGATGCCCTGATTTTTTTATTTCTTTATGTGTAAATTATACTTCATTTTCACACCTTCTGACAGGAGTGTTATGTCATAATCCTCGTCCTAAATGTCACCGATTCATTTGCATATCTTGATCATAGGCCACTAATAAAAAATGGATTTAGTCTCTCGGCTTTCTCCCTGAATTGTGAGTCTGGAGGCTTCAAAATGGGAGCTCAGATTGCTATGGCTTACAATGCCGTTTGCAGCTTGATCTGAATTTCAGAACTCCCTCATAGCAGTTTGAGTGAGCTGTACAGACCGAGGCAGTTGTTTTTTTTTTTTTTAACGTGCTCACACAGCGAGGAGCGAGGTGAACGCATTGGACACACAACCTGTACTATGAGCTGGGGTAGAGAAAGGATTGATAATGGCAAATAAAGCCCGACTGACCCTCCAGTCAGTCACCAAGGCAAGCAGAGAGAAACACTGAAAGGTGGATTAAAAGGTACAAGGTAAGAAAGAGGCGAACAATGCGGGAAATCAAGCACAGAGCTCTGGTCGCTGATGTCACGCAAACCAACCATGCAACATTAGGGACCAAAACAACACCATTTTGGCAGGAAGCTGCACTGTTCAGTGCATAAACATAATGTAACCAGCAGCAGGTAATACAGCCATTTGCTGGCTGTATTCTTGAAAAGTGAAGATGCTAGGCTGTTGTGCCCTGGGATACCAAAAACAGGTCGGCGACAAGCGAAAATGGGAGAGCGTTTTATCGGCTCACTAAAGATCCCGGGAGACGGCCGCGTCGGTCCACCGCCATATAAATGCACTCAAAGCAGGCATAGAGGGCAGAGCAATGAGAACCCACAGGCAACCGATTCCGCTTGTGTGTCGTGATCACCTTTCAGAAAACAACCCAACACGAATACGCTTGAATGTCTTGTTTTATTTTACATTCTTTTATCCTGATGTGCGAGAGTTCAGCAGAGTAGGATGATAGAAGGCTCGTCAGTAAGTGGAACAGCCACGTATTGCTCACACTTGAAGTGCAGTGAACTCCTGCACTGTTTTTTCCTTCCACAATAGCGGCGCAAAGAAACGTGTTTCACAAGTCGAGTTACGTCCAGAACTCTACTGAGAGATGTTGGATAAAGCTCAGAGTTTGCACACTCACAGGGGCCTGTGATGCAGCTGATTTACATGGACAGCATTCTTCACAGTAAAGTATATAAATCAGAGAGTATAAAATGTGTGTGCGTTCCAATTGTTATTTGTAGTATAATAACACCAATTGCATTATCGTGGCTTGTTACTACCTCTGTGCTCCTGGACAGATCTTCTGCCTCTTATCTGCCATTCTCATCGTCACACACGAGCACAGGTGGACAAAGGTGTGCAGCGGCATCACAATCGCCAGTCAAATTATGAGCGTAGGTCCGTGAACCATGACAGAAATGAGCACAAAAGTATGGTGGGCTAACACAACAAGACAACGCAAGCCTATAAACAAACTCTGTGTTTATTCTGTGTATGCCTCTATATAGAAGGGAAATAAAGGTAAAAGAACAAAGCACTTTGCTTTAATGTTCATCCTCACCACATTGCATTGTTTCTCCAATTAAGACTGACAACATGTCCTCTTAATCTCATCAGGGGAGAACGAGTTTTCTGTGACATTTACAGTATCTGAAGTATCTCCCAATAACGCCCTTGCTTCACCTTCTCAAGTCACAGTCTGTCTGATAGTGTTACTATCAGTGTCAAGTGTGCGTGCGTGCGTGCGTGCGCCCGGTTGCATTTTCACCTCCTTTCTAAATGAATTTCTTAATCATTCAATGCCATTGCGTGGTGTCTGTCCTCTCTTAACATGCTGTTAAACCTCAGGATTTTTGCCACTGATGCAGTCACACCATTGCCTCAATCCTCTGGCCCATAACACGTCTAATCAATCCACTTAATTGCTTTGCCATGACACTGGAAATGACGCAGTGTCATCTGTTTACCATGTCAAATACATAATTAGGGAGGTTTCTCTTTTCTCTTCTTCTTTTTTTTTTTTATTTCTTTTTTTACACACACACACAAGACAGCAACATTATCATCATCATTGTCTTTGTCTTAGTCATTAGCAGCAGTCTCAACCAAAGTGCCTTAATTGGGGTTACTTTGACCTGCAATGTAGCTCATTAAGTATCGAGGAGTCCAGGCAGCCACCAACATCTAATTATACAACCAAGTAACTCTGGATATAGATATTCACAGTGGTTTAGTCAGCCTGTTCTCCCACGGTTGGAAAACTTACTTGAGTATATATTTGAAGAAAGAACAGCACTTTTACGCCGTTCCATTTAGCTAAGTGTCGTTACTTTATGTTGTAATATCTTTTTTTTGTTATTACATGCATGATCTATTTCTCTCCCTGTTGGCTATGGCTGACAAAATCTTGCCAATCAAGTGCAGCCAGTTGAGTCCGTGCCGCGGGTAACACAAGGATCAGTCACACGTGATGCTTTTTGTTCTGCTTAACTGTCTATCTTTGTAGTTGTGGGTCTAAATTGATCCATATTTGTTAAACCCTTATCGCTGACGCCACGTTTGTCGCAAGCACAATTTGCATTGCCGTAATTACACAATGGTTTGTGCTATCGGACAAATTCCAACAGAAGAAGTTCACTCGAGCCGGCGAATCAGAATCTTTGTCATCAGAGAGGTTGGAAAAAACGCCTGTCTCTGGCGTTTTTAGGGTTAAAATAAGGAAGAAAGTCCAGACGGACATTTTGAGGCACAGGTGTTTAAGGGTTATGCTTACTTGAACCGCTGTGTCATCTCCAAAGCGGTGATGGCAGTTCTATGTTTTATAGTGGTCTAAAAAACACAAAATGGCAGGTCTGTGACAAAAAGACTGATATTTTCTTGGCAACATCAATATTTCAAACATGCCTCCCAAATTCAATGAGTCACCCACAGATGCTTTTTGCTTCATTTCTGTTTGTGTGTCAGAGAGGGCATGTTCACAAAATGCCTTTTGTCTTCAAGTTTTCTTGAAGGGAAAACATTTGGTACTGACAGATGTTATGCGCCGTCAACAAAGGCCTGAGCTCTGCCAAATACAAGAAAGGATATAATGCAAGTTATCCAAATTCAGCATAAGCAAGGGATCGTTTCCAGTAAAAGCTCACAAAATGAGAAATTTACTGAACCTATTCATAAAGAGAAGATAACAAGGCAGCCAAAAAAGCGATGACAGTGTAAAGTCTGGCGGTTCTATCTGTGTGAATGAGCCGTCTCTTTTCCTGTCCTTTGAAATGTCTTTTTTGGATAATAATATCAGACGAGTGCATTTTTGTCCCACTGGAGACTCATATATCGCCTCTTCTTCTTCTTCTTCACCAGATATCCGCGGTATTGAGGATTTCCTGGACCGAACCTCTCAGCAGGGAATGGACGTATCCCTGCAGAAGGTGGAATCCAACATCAACATGATGATCACAAGTCTGTTCAGAACGATGCGCGTGGAGGAGCTGCATCGATACAGGGATACTCTGCGCAGAGCCGTGCTGTTCATGAGCCCCGCCACTGCCAAGGCTTTCATCACTGAGGTAAGCAAAAGTCCTTTGTCCAACATTTTCCAGTCAATAATGAAAAGGGTAAACGCCGGTAAACAGCAATTCAAGCTTCCCTCGCAGGTCTTTGTGTCGAGATGTTCTGTGGCTCATCGATGCTGACGATCTCGCACAACAATTGTGTATTTTGTCAGTGATATGAAGGGACAGCCATACGTTCACTAATGAGCTCAATTCACAATTGCAGCAATAGTTATTTTATAGTACACGCAATGCTTTCACCCTGTCCCTGCAGAGGAAGACAATTAGAGAAATTCCTTTTGCTCTTAAACATAAATGATATGAAGGTCACGGCTGACAGCAATAGACTTTAGCATTAGTTAGGAATTCATAATTTGAAGTGGTAGGAGGGGCTTAATCCCATGTGTCATGTCCTCATCTCAGTTTAATTAAAAGTGACCTCGGAAAGAGCAGTCACAGTCTAATTTGGTCGTCGGCGTAGCCGGGAGGCGGTGATAGATGGGGTGTAACCGTGTGCCCGTGAGTGTGGTTGCGTCAGTATTTGTGTGTGTTTCTTAGGCTGTCCGTGTGCGTATGTTTGTAAAGTAAAGCATTAAACACTCTGCAGTGTGTTTTTACTGCGCTGGACAGAGAACTCTAACAGTACATCATCTCAAGGTTTCACACTCCCGGATCACACGAGAGACTTCTTTCAGTTCGAAAGTGTTTTTTTGTTTTTTTACAGAGCGAAAAAAGACACACAAAAAAAACCTCAGCAGCAGTGAACATTCGAAAAATGTTTGAACACCATATTTATTCTACGGTCTTGTTATAATACTTAATTAGTTAAGTTGTTGGCCTCTTAACTAATTAAGTTGGCAAGTATTATAATAAACTATAGCACATTAAAATAACATTATATATGATAGCATGAAGTCGGAAATGAATTTCATGCATAATGGAAAGAATCCTATTGACTGCGCACACGACCAAATGCTGTCTACTACATTGATTAGATTGAAATAAACCAAACATTGTGTCGTGATATGCTGTATAAAGAGCACATTCTTATTTGTTCTAACGATCCTCCAACACTTAATTTTCATATTTGGTGCATGTTTGTCACATATTTTTTTCCTTTAATCATAATGTTTTATGAGTTTGGATCTACAGTAGATGCGGAAACAAGTGGCAAAAAAGGTTGAAAATTAAGTCATTTAAACTAATTAAGTCAAGCTTCAACGGGCATAACAAGGGCAGGTGTGTTCTCCGGTTTCCTCCCACAGTCCAAACACATGCAGATTGGGGATCAGGTTAATCGGACACTCTAAAGTGACCATTGCTGTGTAAGTGAATGGTTGTTGTGCGATAGACTGGCGACCCGTCCAGAGTGTACACCACCCTTCACCCTATGTCAGCCGGGATTTGCTTCAGCTCCCATGAGACCCTCATGTGGAGGATAAACCGGTAGAAAATGGACGGATGGATGGAAGACATCAAGTGGAAAAGGGGTTTCAGAGATGAAGTGTCGGGAGATGCTAAAGACTGGGAGATAAGATTTATGATCGCACACCACTTTCTCCCTCTCCCTCTCTCTCTCCCTCTCTCTCTCTCTCTCTCTCCCTCTCTCTTTCTCTCCCTGGCAAAAACATGAAGAGGATAGGGGAAGGAGAGATGGATACAAGGACTTGACAAAGAGAGAGTGACACAGGAGAGAGAATAGTGGGACCTTGTTTTTTGTTTCCTCTATCAACATTATTTGTTAGGTTGTTTGTCACAGAGAGCACCTTCCGTCCAGATGCATTAGGCCCTGATGGTCGATGCAAACTAAGAGCTGTTGTGAAATGATGGAACCTGGCAGAGGGAGTGAGACAGGGTGATGAGAGATTTGTGGGAGTGAGAAGAGGACGCTAGGTTTTTGTATTTAAAGCTTGCAGATCCTGAAGGGATAAGCTCATTTTGTCACGATTGTCCTCACACAGTACAAATGTACCCACAGGCGTTCTGAAACTGTTTTTGGTCTGTTGCAGCTATCCATACTGTGTGTGTGTGTGTGTGTGTGTGTGTGTGTGTGTGTGTGTGTGTGTGTGGGTGGCATGGCCAGTGTACAAATGGTTAACTTATATGTTTATTTAAATGGTTTGTATACATTTAAGACAGAAAACAAAGGTTATGGTTATTATTGTTGTGAATCATTATGTTGTGACATTTTCCTTAAGAACATCATGTGACCAGAGATAGACAAACTAGTAACACAGACCATAATTAAATAATACATATGAATACAAAATGTGCATGATCTTGCTATGATGACAATGTATGGTTACTTTGGCAGCAATAAGTTTTAATTACTTTATAAACAGTCCGGTCCTATTCTGTCATTTCTATCTAAAGAATGAAAGAAAAACAACACCACAATGAGCAGATGTGGCATGAAATAATGAGCAGATTAATTTGATCACATGAACATAAGTAGTATTAGTATTTAGAAAATGACCCTGAGTCAAAATTCACTGCGACACAATTAGTATTCACTGTCACACACATTGTGTATGCAAATTAGTGGGAGAAACATACATTTTGATCTCAAAGTGTTGACATTTAAAAAAAAAAACATTTTCATTTCAGGACATTTATTTTCCCCTCTGACATTTCTCACTTGAAGGACCATCAAACAGGTTGGTGAATATTCCATAGACGAGAAATGAAGGGAAATACTCTGTATAAGACGTGCTGAATAATGTATTTGCTAAAAATAACAGTAAAACCAGCTAAAAGACAGAAATACTCTACTAGAATAGAGGTAGTATTTTTGAAAAATGGTGCTTCCCAACCACAGTTTCCCTTGAGTTGGGAAGCACAGTTTTTCAAAAACACCACCCCTATTTTAGTAATACAAAGCTAAATGCTAAATAGTGAAGTATTCCTTTAAGTACTTGTAAACAAGACAAAGAAGACATACTTCATTATGTATATGGTGTATATAGTGTGTACTTGTACATACATATTTGTGAGGGCCAAAAAACTTATGTCACTCCTTAGAAGGGCTTTACCTTTAGAAACAAGAAATGACATGAAGATCAGGTGGTATTGTAGGGGAGGAAATATCTACCAGCAAGTAACAATCTCTCCCCAAGAAGTCTTCTGTCTTTCCGGTGTTAGCAAGAGGTTTTCCAAAGTAAAGTAAAGTATAGTAAATATTTCTTCAATCTGACTCCATTTAAACAACAATTAACTTTACTTTTAAATATTGTTGGGAATTAAAGTTAACCAATCATTTAAAATGTAAACCTTTTAAGAATTCAATTCTATTGTCAAAAAATCTGACATCGGTCTAGTTCAGGGATGGTTTATATTATAAAAACCACTCCTTTTTCCACATAGAAGATTAGCCCTAATGCCTAGGTTGAAGTATTCAGAGGTCAGAAATGTAACTCAACAGTTTACAGGACATAATACTCAATCTTTTCTATTCAACTCAGAGGTGAAGGGTATAGCCCTTGTTGAACATAGAAGAATAGCCGAGACACCTGGGTTGAAGTATTCAGAGGTCAGAAATGTAACACAACAGTTTACAGGACATGATACTCAATCTTTTCTATTCAACTCAGAGGTGGAGGGTATGAGTGTTAAATCTCACCATATAACTACACTAAATAAATCTTCAATAACAGATTCTTAACTATTTAGAACAAAAAGTCTCAACAAGGCAACATTAGAAATGAAGGGTTAACATACCAGTTTATTGAAATGTCCAGTAGTAGAAAATACAGCCAGTAAGTTCTGTGACACACAGTTGATGTGTGGGAGCTTCTGTTAAGCAGACCAAACTCAACGGTGAATGGGAGCTCTGTCCCTTATATCCAAGATATCCCACCAGAATACAGACACTTTACATTTACATATCCATTGTGATTTACTCAGGAATGCTATTTCCATCTGAGGACCTTTTAATCACCATGGGGTATTTTCACATGACAGTTGAGCCACCTTGACTTGTCTACTTCCTGCACTGAGAACATCAGACCTACACACTTCAAATGACACAGTGTTTACACTTCAGAGTGGTGGGACTGTCCCCAACTGATGAGGTTTGAACCTAGTTGATTAATTCATTTACCGATAATCAAAGAGCAGAATATACAGAGTGATGACGTTTTGTCTATTGTCTCCAGGGTGTGGTCTCACTGTCTTACAGTATTGTTGTGTCAGTGGCTACAAATAAAACAATATAGGTGCTGATTTGTCGAAAAATGCGTAATGTGGCCACATGAATCCTTTAAACCCCCTCCGAATATGGTTTCTGTGATCAGATCTGAGGGGAGCGTTTAGGACAGATGGGAGCATTCAGACATGTACTTGGATGGATGGATGGATGGATGGATGGATGGATGGATGGATGGATGTGAACAGGGTCTTAAATGTCAGTCTTGCTGCAGGTCTCTGCTGGAAATTGTGTTAGGAAAAAGTGGTTGAGCTGTTTCAGTGGCTTCAAGATTGTTCTTTTCTTCTACTGTTTCATTTTTGCTGTTTTCATTTCTTTTTCTCTTTGACAACTTCTCATTTCACATAATAGCACACTGTCTCTGAACCCTTGAACACCTAAGCCTCAAAATGTTAAACTGGACTTTTTTTGTTGTTGTTGTTGCTTATTTTAACCATAAAAGGGCCAGAAAATGGGCTGTGAGTAAGTGCTTTTGCCAATTTTTACAGAATACCTGTCAATATGTGGCGGATATTTACAATTGTTAAAAATAAAATGAAGAAAACGAGAAAGTTTTCTTTAAAAACAAAAACAAAAAAAAAAACACTGTAGTTGCACATGAACACCACATTTTGTGTGTTCTATTTGTAATTTGAACAGCATAAAACACATTTTAAAGTAACATTTTTTGGGGTTTTTGATGGAAACAATGTACAGGCATTTTTCCGACTCTTTCCTCTCTGGTGACAAAGACACCGATTCGCCAGCTTCAGCGAGTGAAATTCTGTCGGATTTGACCTGCAACTTCTCAGCTTTCAGAAACATTTTTTTTTATTGAATTTTGTGAAACCTGTCTTAAACTTCACAGGACTGGAAAAAACTTAAATAAATTTCAATACTGAAGTGAGGACTTTAGAGCTGCACATGTAGCTGGCAGAATGTGCTGACTTTGAAAGAGGTCTGCCGCTCAAATATTTGATCTTCGAATGTTCAGAACTACAAAAATTGCTGTGATGTTTAATGCAAGACTTACATATGCTTTGGTCACATGCGGAAATTTAGTTGAGCGACGTGGGTGAAATCGTCGTTTTTTTACTCATCAGGTGCAAACAAAGACTGTGCGCTCAATGCAATACAAAGGAGAGATGTTTTATCTACATTATTTAATGAGGTGAGTGACACCTTGACGTCTGCAGAACTTCACAGTTATTTTTAAACAAGAGAGCAGTTTAATGTATTGTTATCATTAGGGATTACATTAATCCCGTGTGCAGGCCACACAGAAAGGAATTGAAAAGTAGAAAAAGAAGGCCTGAATTCTACTGCTAACGGAGCTTTAAAGCAGGTGTTGTAAGGCTGCTCCATTGCTGTTGTGTTGCGTGTAATTTCCCATTAATACCCTGTACATGAATGAATATCCCATAATTTATAAAGAATTGCCTTTGATTCATTCATTTTGGTCCCTAGAGCCATAAATATGCTTGTGAGAAACAATTTTGTGCTGTCAGTTACAGTCAGAAAGGGATTTGTGCAGGACACTTATATTATATTATATTATATTATATTATATTATATTATATTATATTATATTATATTATATTATATTATATTATATGTCCTGGGAAGCTGGACTTATAATAGAGAGAACCATGTGCACACACATGGAGAACATGCATACTCGACAAAGAATGCTACACCGGGACAAACCGGGATCTGATAGGTGACCTTGCTGTGAGGCAACAGTGCTAGCCACTTTCAGTTTGCCGTGTTACATTTGTAAGGAAAACACTGACAACATTTACTTAAGTCTCAGAGGCTTTTATTTTGTGTTTGATTTAACCGTTGCTCAACAGTGGTCAACATGCAATGTTATTGTGACGCTCGGAGTTGTGCATGGCTCCCACGCTTAAATATCAACATTTATGAGACAGTGTACGTGCTGCAGAGGCAGTAAACGGGATGGGAGGATTAATAAGATGGGTGACAAAGGATTTTTGAGAGATAACATGTACACATTCGGTCAGGTTGGTCCCTTCTGGCACGGAGCTTAGTCGCAGCGGCTCTGACCAACCCTCCGTCTGACCTCGCAATTTTATTGTTCAGTTCCCGTTGCATAATGACAGTAAAAATCCTTTCCTTCCTCCTTCCTTTCCTTTCCTTTAGTTTTTGGGGGACCAAATATGGTGTTGCGGCATACAGATCCCATGCAGGTGTAGTGGAGCCCACTGCCCTTATTCCAGCTCTTTTTCCTCAACTGCTAGACTTTCTGGGTTTTTTCTGCCTGTGTCACAATCTACGGTCATCGGGGACGTTAGGGATGTGCATGAGCGCCTGTGTGAAGGTTTGAATGTGACTGATTCACTGCAGACGAGAGAACATCCTTGGCCTGATGGCAGAGGTTTTTTGGAGGAATAACAGTATGGCAAAATAATGTTTTGCCAGAGCAGTAGTTACAGAGACAAAGACATCAAGCAAGTTATCCTTTTTTTTAAAAAACCTCTGACTTCGGGTGGTGGATTTAATCCCTTCATATTATGTGATTAAACAAGGTTGTCGTCCACACCGTTGATTTTTGATTTTAAGCCACCATTTTTTAAATACATGCTGCATGTAGTTCTCCATGTTTTATAATCAAAAGGACATGGACATCTCACTTTCTTCTTTTTCCAGATCTTTATGACGATTAACATTTTACACCTAAACCACAAAATGTCCATCTGGACTGTTTCCCATTGTTTTACCCATTTTTCCAGAATAACTTCCAATATTTGGCAGTTATTTCCAATTTATTGCATGTTAAAATACAATTTTAACAATTTAAACACTGCAGTTGTACACAGCAGTTGAACAACAGATTTCACATTTTGCATGTGAAATTTGAAATTTGAACAGTATTAAACATCATTCTTTGAGTCTCTCAATGTATAAAAATAGGCCAAAAAAATGAAAACTATGTACAGGTATGACTGTAATAACCACATGTTTGCTTTGATGTGCAGCTTCTCAGCTTTCAGAAAGCGATCACACAAACTGCCGTGTAACTGCAGTAATGCAAAGTGCGCTTCTGCACACGTGTCGTCAGCATTACGCTCGGTGTTGAAGGGTTAATGTGAAATGTCATAAATGGATTAAGCAGTATAAAGATGAGCAAACAAACAAAAAAATAAGATAAAGAAAGGCAGATTACGATCCGGCAGCATGTTTATCAAGTGTAATAAAAATATGTCCATGGATTTTCTGCAGTGAAGGAGAGCTCTCTCTTCCCAGAGGAAGAGTATGAGCGTAGGTGTATGAGCATAATACCAAAATCATAAAAGATAATTACACTAAAATGATCTAATCTAATTCAAATGTGCATCACATTGCTAAACTTTAGATGGTGAGATATATGAGGTATACACAAAGCCAAAGTCTGGCATAATGCAGACACACACACAGGCTTGTATCATTTAAAGGTCTCACATTGACTTCCATTACACTTGAAAGCCTAACCAAAACATTATCCCCAATCTTAACCTAACCACAATTCAAACCTCAGCCCTGAACTTAACCAGAAATGCCTCAGAAATGAGGATCTGCCTCATTAGGGCCAAGTTTGGGTCTTCATGAGGACCGCTAGTCCTGACAAGGTCAGCGTTTATGCCAGAAAAGACTCTGAATAGGTAACACATATAAGTACACACACACACACACACACACACACACACACACACACACACACACACACACACGTTATTCTCCAATGTGGTGAAAGGGCATTCGAGGCTTGGCTCTTGTTGTCTCCTTGAACTTTATCACCAAACAGAGATGCCATTACGGTGTTATCTTGACATACTGTGTGTGTGTGTGTGTATGTGATGCACAATGACATTAAGGCTTTATCTGAGCACATGGTGGTGGAATCACAATGATTATGGAGCATTACAGCTAAAGGACTGAAAGGTTTGTCATTTGTGTGCCTGTATGCGTTTGTCTGCAGCAGCAGAGGTTAGCAGTATTGACTGCCACTAGCAGAGCCACTAATGGGTATGCCAGTAAGTACTTTAGAGATGATACAGATATGTGTCTGCCTGTGTGTGTGCGTTTGTTTGTGAGTCCATGCAAGCTTGTCATTGCATTTCTCTCTCTCTCTCTCTCTCTCGTCTCTTGTTCTCCCTGAACCACACATGCAGCATTCATAGTGAGGACATTCATACACATAATGCATCTCCTACTAGACCCTTACCCCAAATGTAAGCATCACAGCTAAATGACCAATACTTATCCTGACACTGACCTAAACCCAAACATAAAACCAAGCCTTAACCCTCAAAAAGCTCTTTTAAGGTGCGACAGAATGTGAGGACCAGCCACAATGTCATATATATGTGTCCTTTTAATGACTCTCATTGAATCCCATTCCTTTCTAACCTCACTTCAGCCTGAAACTCATCCAGTTTCAGGCCTCCGAACCAGGTTTTGGTCCCTTTGGTTTGTAAAGAACTCACACCCAGGAAGTGGTGTAGTGCATGCACTCAGGGTATACCAACAAACCCACCTTTAAATCTCCACTGATGTGTGCTACAGCCCTTCTTTTCCAAGGCAAAAACATGACCCGCCCTTCCCGGCTTTGGTTTTTGCTGCTGCCTTTGGTGGTCATTTTTTGGTTAGGCTTGATTAATTAGCTTGGTTAATTATCCTTATTATAATTCTCTTTGTGTCTGGCACAGTTATGAAATTATGAGACAATTATAACCACAACAGAAATGTCATTGCAATTACAGATAAAGTTTTATGCACAAGGAACGAGGGGTTAACTCATCACATGCAGAGTGGCGCGGGTTGTGCTTTTGTGTTGACATCCTGGGAAATGAATTACCTGCCGCTAACCTTTCCTCAATACCTCAATAATAATACAAAGAGCAAGGCCTGTGCAATCAATAGGGAATAAGAAGCGACAACTGGGACAATAATTGCTTTTAAGAATTCTAAACAACCTCGTGTGGTGAATCACTACTGGTTGCCACATACGCACGAGATCCCACACAACTGCTGTACATGTGTCTCACGACACGCAGACAGACAAAATCAAATGACGACACAGACTCACAGACACAAAACTGTACATTATGCATGACATGGGCGACTGAAGTGAATGGTTTGAAGAGTGACACAGCGGAGTAATTATGGAAAGAATTCCCTCCACCCATCCATCCATTCCTCCCTTTACCTCAGCTGCTCGTACTGTGGAACATGTTTTGGGCTGTTGCGTCCACCGGTAATTCCTGTGCTCCTTTTCCTAATGGGATTGATGCTTTTGCAGATGTATTAGATGTGAAATTGGAATTGTCTTGGATGGGTAATAAAGGAGGATTGAAAGAAGGAGAAAAATAAAGGAGAGACAGAAAAACGCAATAAAATCAGAACTGAAGAAGCGCAGGCCTTGTGAGAGAAGAATGCAGGCGGACGATACAGTATGTGCATCGATGAAGGACAAATGGGAAACGGTTGTGGATGGGCAACCTGGAAACCGATAAAAGCATGTGATGATTGAACTGAATCCACAGAGTTTCTGTAAGTACAGTATTTTGCCAACAGCTGACAATAAATCACCTCTCCTCCCTTCCATTTGTTTCTCTTTTTTAAGTTCTTGCAGAGTTCTGTCGTCATCCCTGCAGATACAAATAGCAGAACTGGGGAATCAGTTGAACTCTTCATTCCGTGTTCAGTTAATATGCTATTATGCAAGTCCTGCTATGCTTTCTCTCAGCAAGGTAATATTCTCACTTCAAATGTAAAGGTTTTAGAGGTTGTTCCCCCCAATGCTGCTCAGTCCATTCAGTTATGAACACTTAAGAACAGATCAAGAGCTCTTTTGTATTCTAAGTGCACTGTTAATGCTATCATCACCATATTAAAGAAAGCGTTAGTTGTTCGTTCATCTGGAAAGATGACGTCATGAAGTGACTCCTTTGTGTGAATGACCTCTCGTGGTAACGGGGATGAAAGTAGCACGGGAGAGTTATGCCACTTCTGAAATGTCTGTACCTCTCAGTCAATTTCCAGTTCTTTATGAAAAGGGGATTTTTCCTGTTCCATTTGACTTTTGCATTATGTTCTTTTGATGGTTCAACCCCAACGTTACACTGAATACAATTACAATGGTGTGCATAATCTTGCTGACCGCAGCTAGAAAGTGACCATTTTACTGTGATGAAAATTGACAACTTTCTGCTGTAACAAACTACTACACACACACACACACACACACACACACACACACATTGTGCGATGATACTGCCACTTGCTTCCCCTGGAAGGTGTAAATATTTGAGGCTAAAATTCTCCCTAAACTAGCATGAGGAGTGTCTACATTCAAATCTTCTTCAAATATCTCCATGTGTTAGACATTGATGGAAAGCTTAAAGACCACACTTTCAGAATCTGTAAATAACTCAAAATGCGAGATTTGAAGACATTTGTGTGACATAATGCATTCCCTAGCCCTTTCCCCTAACGTTAACCATCACAACTAAATGCCTAACCCTAACCCAAAACCTAATTCTAACCATAATACCAGGTCTTAATCCTTAAAAAGCCTGTTAAAGCTGTGCTCTCAAGGTCAAAATGTCCTCACAAAGATAGGTTTTCTTGGCAAGTGGTCCACACAGCCTACTTAAGACATGTACACACGCACACACACACACACACACACACACACACACACACACACTAACACACACACCACAAAAAAAATCCACCTTCATAAGTAGAACTCACCCATTCAGTCTATTTGATATTGATTCTTTGTTGCCTGTCATGTCAGAGAGAGCTGGGCCAGCCTTTTTGAAATTAAATAACTATTCGAGAACTTTCCTGTCACCAGACCATTTCAGCATTTTTAAAATTACAGATTGACTCAAGAGGATGGCAGTAATTGCATGTCAAAAGCTGGTGCCATGTTTATTAGTGATTAGCCCAGAGCGGGGATATAATTCTGGGACAGATGGTCCATTTACTGCAGAATTTTGGTTTCATTTTTCATCTCACTTCTTTTTTTTTTCATTGTTTACGCCACATTCACCATGTTCACCTCACTTTGCTCTCAATTAGTTATTTTTCCCTCCTTTTACTCACGGAAACAAAAAAGTAGCACACTCGAACACATGCCTGCCAACTTGTCATTTTAGCTCCTTCTCTCAGAAAAAGGGTCAAGCTCAGGGTCAAACAGCCTCTTTACTGCAGGACCCATCAGGAAATAGAGGTGGAAAATAATTTTATGAGAGTCCAAAGACTGTTATCTGTCTCTAAAGTAACTTAATCTGTTGTCTTACATGTCGCTTTGATTTGATTTGGAGCTGCAGGACCCCATGGCCTTTCATTTTTCACACAGCATTTATGAAGCATCATGCTTAAATGATTAAATTTACTGATGGCTCTTTTAGTTTCCAGTAGGTGCACTGTGAATTTAATGTAATTCCAACCACATTGTATTTGTTTTTGTGTGGTGCTAATTATTCCATGTATGTGCTGTTTATCCAGATATACTGTTTTTTTTTTTTTTTTATAATACGACCATGTATGTGCACTCTGCATGTGCATCATTAGCCTCTTACTTGACAAAATATTAATGCAGCTATGCACTTCTCCTGAAAGAAAGGCATTTGATTAAAAACAAAAACATAAGAAAAAACGTTTTGGGCATTTTGGGACAGATAAAATACAAATCATCATCTGACATACTTTTGAACACAATTGATCAGTAAAGCAAACAAGAATAAATGGTATGAAATTATAATAGTGCCATAGGTTTTAATTGTATGGTCCTTTTTATCCAATTCTTCATCTAAGAGAAGAAGTCACATTCTACAGCTTTAAATATAAAATGATTCAATTCTTAATTATTGTCTGGCTGAGGGCACATCATGCTTTAAAGAACTTTTGAGAATAGTCTTGTAATAGAATAATGGGGAATCTAGTGACGCTAACGTAAGGAAATAATTATTCCTTTGTTAAAAGGTTTCATGTTAAGCTGCAGGCAGCCCACGCTTAACCTGTAAAACACGAGTGCAAAGTCGGGTCAGCAGCGCCGGCTCAGAACCATAGCATACACTTCAGCCCCTAGAGGCCAGAGCAAATGTGTAATGGAGGACCGTAACATCTGCTGCTCCTCATCACATACAGCTGGTTATTCCCTTCATTGCTCATTCATTCAAACACCAGCCCTCCCTGCTGTGACACTAACATGACCTCTCCTTTTCCTCTTATCATTGGTTTGTGCTTAATCTTGCCATGTAAAGTTCCTACACCAACACTTGCTGCCTAAGAGTGTGACTCACAGTGATCTGGTGTGCAAAAAAAAAAAATGACATACATCCTCTACTGCTGCTGCTACGAACGCTCTAACCTGGGTTTTATTTGGCTGAATTTTCTCAACTAACCCTCAGGCATAATTCCTGTGAAATGGAACCTGATTTCAGCAAGGATTAGAAAAGTGAAAGGCACTGTTAAATAGCAGTTGACATTTATGAAGGCAAGACACTGTTTTTGACCTCTTCCTTGCAACACAAATGATCGCTTTAAAGTTGGCAAGTAGATCTTCAATTATTTATAGTTTCAACATACATGTAGGGAAAAGATTGTCTTAAGTTGTTGTGTGATGCTGAAACAAGGTGCGGTACATCAGGGTTACGCACACAAACGCACACGCTCGTCTTCCCTCCTCCATCAGGCACGCGCGAGCGTTCTTCCTCCCCATCTGTCCATCCATCGATCTCCATCTATTTCACTCTCATACTCTCACGCAAACAAACATGCACGCGGCCAACCTCTCAGTCCCCTCCTTGCCAAAGGTAATTACAGTTAGTGTGGGTTCTGACGTTTTAGGGCACGGGTTAATCTTTTAATTCACCTGTGTTCTGCTCCTTGCTGGCCTGTTGTTCTCTGCACTGACATGACCCCCATCAGTTGGGCCACTGAACTAATGCTGGGCATTTTTTGTTGTGGCAGCAGCTGTTGTAAAAAAATGTTTTACAGAGGCCAGTAAAAGGACGTAATCGAAAGATGATTGTCTTTTCTTTTGGCTCGTGTTCTGCTTTACTGATATTGTATCAACAAGAGTAAATAACATTAAACATTTAATACTGTAACCTCAGTGGGTTTTTTGCAAATCCCATCACCGCTCAAATTATCTTCTAAGGAAAAGTTGTATGTGTGTATGTTTCGTAACAATGCAATTTATCTTTATTTAATTTACAGTCAAGTCCCATTAATGTAAGGTTATTAAGCAATAGCCTATGTATGCAGAATGTAAGCTTTTTGAGCTGAAAATAGATTCTCGTATTAGTCATATTAATACTTAATGGGTAGATGGATATTTAACAGGACTCATAGTTCATGCATACTGAATGTGTTAAAAAGGAAAACAACATTCAGCCAGTCCCATTAAGTGCTGATAAAGTGGCTAGTCAATCAAAATACACAAACATGTACACACAAGTGCACACAATTGTTTACCTTAGACCTATCAAGATAACTTATTCTATTTGTTCCAGCCATTGATCTGCTCATATCTAAATGTCAGGTTGCATATCTTCATATTTACTCAAACTGGCTGTGGAGGTACATTTGCAACTGTGTGTGTGTGTGTGTGTGTGTGTGTGTGTGTGTGTGTGTGTGTGTGTGTGTGTGTGTGTGTGTGTGTGTGTGTGTGTGTGTGTGTGTGTGTGTGTGTGTGTGTGTGTGTGTGTGTGTGTGTGTGTGTGTGTGTGTGTGTGTGTGTGTGTGTGTGTGTGTGTGTGTGTGTGTGTGCGTGCGTGCGAGAGAGAGAGAGAGCTAGTGCATGAGGGTATGGCAGCGCTTACAGTGATTTGATCAATAAAATGAAAGGCCAATGTGTCCACAAACTTCTTGTGTGCTGCTGCTGCTGCCACACACACACACACACTATAAAGATGATACATGTGTTTCATGTTGACCTTCTTACCCTTTACCATCGCAGCACATACTATTAAAGACCTTTGCTGTCCTAGTATTATATTATATGTCAGAAAGGACAAAAAAAAAAACAGACTCCGCCGTTTTTGTTTTTCCCCCCTTATTTTCATCAGAAAGTGAATGATGGATCAATATGTGTGTGTTGGGTTGAAGCAGGCCAAGACCTTGTCAAGATGAGGTTTGGTGCCTTATGTTGAGTGTGACAGCTCGTAGCTGGTGCCCGTGCCCGTGCATGTGTATGCATGTGCGAGCGTGACATAGAGTAAGTGACCTTGTCACACGGGGGGTTTGCAGAAACTGTTCTGAAGCGATCACTAAAAGAATGTACGCACATAAATGAATACAGACACACACATACACGCACGCACGCACACACTCACGTGGCCACAATCTACATCCCTCAATATCTCTTTTTCTCTTTCCTCGTCCAGCACACAAGCCCAACCTGTATAGACTTTGCTGATCATTGGAGTGTGACCACAGCTAGATCAGGCTAATTAAACAAACAGTAATGGAAGTGATTTAGACTTATTAGGTTGGGAATGAATTACATAAGCCGTTGACACCCCCTTTGCCTCATGTCATGGTATGGTCCAGTGCACCCAAGACCAAGAATTCAATACTCTCAAGACAAACCTCTTTTTACCCTGTAATGCCATATGAAGTTACATGTTCAGCCTTCTTATATATTAACTGTGATATCTATCCACACACGGTGGTGTAGTGGTTAGTACTCTCACCTTGCAGCGAGAAGACCCGGGTTCGAGCCCCGGTTGGAACAAGGGCCTTTCTGCATGGAGTTTGCATGTTCTCCCCGTGTGTGCGTGGGTTCTCTCCGGGTTCTCCGGCTTCCTCCCACAGTCCAAAAACATGCAATGTGGGGATTAGGTAAATTGGATTCTCGAAATTGACCATAGGAGTGAGTGTGAGAGTGAATGGTTGTTTGTCTCTAGTTGTGTGTGGCCCTGCGATGGACTGGCGAACTGTCCAGGGTGTACCCCGCCTATCGCCCGATGTAGCTGAGATTGGCACAGCACCCCCCGCGACCCTCTGGTGGAGGATAAAGCGGTTAGATTATGACTGACTGACTGATCTATCCAATAAATTTACTGTACATTTACATTTATTATTTCAACGTGAGCTATAGTGCAGTATAATGTCAAACAAACACCTATCGTGCTGCCCTTTACGCATGTATTGCCCCTTTTTGTATTTTTATTTTGGCAGATATTTTTGGCATTTTCATTAGTGTAAACTAAGCATTTTTACCGTCACTTCCTGTTAAAACCTATTTATAGTGCTGCCACTTCCTGTTTGGCCTCTTCCTGTTGGGCAGCAAACAAAGCAGCCATGAGACATGCGGTCCAGAAATGTTTGTTCTGGTAAAACATCGTAGAAGCAGTAATGTGAGTTGATGAATTCAGTGTTAGATATGTTAAAAGTGACATATTAATTCTGCTCTTTATTTGAAATGTAATGCTAATGCTAATAATCATTACCAACCACTTAGATGAGCATTGATTATTATTATTATTATTATTAGTAGTAGTAGTAGTAGTAGTAGTAGTAGTATTATAAATTGCAATTAAGAAATGTGACATTGGTCTTTCATAAGTGGTCAAACTTACTTACACTCTGTCTTCATTGTTGAAGGCCAAGGTTTAACTTGGTGTTTAGTTAGAGTTCATACACCCTGCATGAGAACACTATATACCTGTGAATTATTCCTTTATAGTAGAAACCTGCAGAGGATTGGCATTGTATCAGGGAAAAATAGTTTGTCTCTATTCATTTATTTCGTCATTTACAGAATGGTAATCTGAAAATTGATTGGATGTTACAAAACACACCAGCTTGTCGAAATACTCGAAAATCATGGTCCTCTACAAATGGTGTAAATCTGTCTCGACATTATGTGGGAGTCAGACTTTCATCAAGTGAACTTTTCTTTCGTTAATTAAAATCCTCATGAGTAGGTATGCTATTAGTCCAATTCAGTGTATGCCCACTTTCAACTGAATATATTCCATCACTTCTCCATTAGTGCAACTTATGTCTGAGTGGACACATCGGCTTTTTCAGTCATTTTCTCATCCACCATTGTTTTCCCCCTGATTTATAGTGGTTTTTAAGACATGATGTCAATTTTAAAATAAGATGATTTCTGAAAAAAATATAAAAGTAACCCACAGAGACAACTTCCATATATGATAAGATGATCGTTTTATTAGCGGTCGACTTGGGGCAGAGTCTTAGTGGCTGTTCTTATGTAGTGTCTATGTTACAGAAATGCTCGTCATTACTAAGCAGCAGAACCTGGGAGGTTCCGTTCCTGTGTTAGTGTGACCACAAACTAGCTGGACCGATGTCTTTGCTCTGTGTATTGGAAGACGTGCTGAAAACGCTTGCTGCATTCCAAAACGTTGAGATATTTTCATTTCACTGTGACGCAGTGACACTCAACCAGGAAAGCTGACACATTGCAATGGATGTGCATTATGACCTTTTCACTCTCTTGTTGTGCACCTGTCTGATACATGTCCATATTGACAACAATGTATTGTGTGCAGACAAAAGACGCTGGTAAACCCGCAGCAGCAGCAGCAGCAGCAGTGAGAAACAACCTGTGACACCTCTCAGATTTTCATGGACGAGCTGCCCAGTGTTGTGATGGTTTTCTGCAGGGACCAGGACTTACTTGCAGTCAAAGATTACAGCTTGGCTATCACTCCCTTCTCCCCCACTACCTCTTCTTGGTCTGGGGGCTATCCCTAACCCCTAATTAGTCTGTGCAAGCTCTTGTCTACTGGCAAGATGCTACTACGACCCAAGTCAAACACTTCAAAGAAGATGGCGGATTCCACCGCAAAGGTCTGGGAGCAACCCTGTACTCAAAGAGACATAGATAGATAGAGCCTTCAGCTTGTTTACAGGACATTAGCATTATATGTTTGTTTTGGTGAACCTAATAGATTTAAGGCCTCATTGTGATTTATGTGGTGACTCTTGGAAAAATTCACCACAATTTTCATAGTTTCCCCTACATTGATGTGGAGGGGGCTTCCTCCACAAATTCCTGGATCAGTACCAGTACTGTATTCCCCGTCAACTTCATCTGCGATGAACCTTACAGTTGCAGAGTCATCAAAGGATTTCTGCAGGTGACGGAAGGGTGAATAGTAACAGAAGTCTGTAGTGTAGAGGGTGAAGAGGAACAGAGCCAGAACTGTTCCCTGTGGGGCTCCCTGCAGCGATGATGTGTTGAAAAGCACACATTTTCTGTTTATTCTTGGCTGTCTGTATTTGCTGTGTGTCAGCCAGTCTGCCAGCAGAGACGGCCGTGCTGTACACTTCACAGCTGAGTGAATTATTGTTTATATAGGACAAGCAGGTATCATTGAAACTACTTTTATGGTGGTGTTTGAGGTGTAGCACATGCATTTCTGTGCCAACATTGTCTGTAGATTTATTTTCTATAAAGAGTGACATAGGGGCACAGTCACTGGCAGACACTCGCGGTGCTCTGAGTGAAACACTGCAAATGAGAGAGTCTCCAAAGCAACACTCTCAAACACGCTGGCAGTTATTATCATCACATTTCCATATAGTTTATGCTAGAATAAATCACCTTTAAACACACAGAGCATCACAGCACATCTTACCAGCACCAAAACTTCCCAAATTGTGTTGGACGTTTGCAGCTACATCTCTAAACCACCAGAACAGCGACTGTAACCAGGAACCTTTAACAAAATGCAAAAAAACAAAAACAAAATGTGAAACACACTGACATGCAGCAGTTACGGTGTATCATGGAGAAAACGTCTCAGTTAGCATGCACTACATGCTCGGTTCATAAACGGCGATTGGGAGAGACGGGGAAATATAGGAGAGAAATGGTCTGAATGAAAATGAAGTGGGGTGACGAAAAAAATAAACACCTCTCCTTGTTTCAAATAGGAGTGGTAATGTTTTAATGTTTGTTTGTTTTTACCAGATTTCTCAGTCATGCAAATGAAATTCAGGAAAGGAGCCTGTGATTAGGTAAGCGAGAGAGGGGGCATGTAAGAGAGCGGGTGTTAAGGCGAAACACGGCTCGCTAATTGAAGAAAGGGACTTCTTACCAGGGAATAAGTGAAACTGAGTGGCGCTAAGTTTTTAAAAGCCTTTGAAGACGGCAAGAAGAAAATGTCATTAGCACCAGCATACAGATAAAAGCAAGGGAAGACTGTTAGATTTCTGCTGATAAATAAGTATGAAAAGCTTCACACAGAAACCGTGTAATTAGCAGGTTGTTCTTAGATTCAATTAAGTCCAATTGTGATTGTGCTTTGTTTAGTATATCATCTGTGAGGTTGTCAAAAGTAATTAAAGTCATTTTAAATCTATATAGAAAAATATCCATCCATCCATCTTCTACCGCTTTATCCTCTACATGAGGGTCGCAGGTGGCACTGGTAGAAAAATGTCAAAAGTAAATCCCATCACCGCTCAACATGTCAACATATCAACAATATGAAGCATCAGCTCTGAATCCAGAGACAAGCTGTGCACATTGTGTAGAGGCGTGTAGAAAATACACTTCATTTTATTAAAGCAGCTCATTTGACTCAGTGGCAGCAAAGGCTAGAAAGGCTGTAAACTTCAACAACTGGAGATCCAGTAAAGACACGATAACACGGGTTTCAATTACAGTAAACAAAACACCTTCATTTTTAACAGCATCTTTTTCTTTATATATAAAAAGGGACCTTTTTTTTTTCTTTCTAATCAAAATTGTGAGGAGCCTTTTGGCTTTTTGGTCGTATTTTCTTTTAAAATAAGAAACCAGGTTTATTTTACAGTGGGGACAAGGGTGTGGGGTTAAGCCAGGTCTTGGTATGAGCAGCAGTCCTTGACTGTCATGTAAGCCAACACCAGCCATTTTGCCAGAATCAATCATTTTCTCATGGACTCCTTTGAGGAGTGACAGGGGACAGAGATTATTACAGCATCAAAACAGTGTTTGTGTGATGACCAGGGAGTTTGCACTGAGGTATGATGTCGCAGATCGATCTCAGTTTTCTCTGTGCACTCTCAAACTCTTTTCTTTTCTGTTTTGATATAAACAGAGTGATTGGATTTGTCTCTGATACACATACCTGGTGTTCGTGTGATCCTCTGGCGTCAAAGAGTGACAAGTGTGCAGAGATAAAAGTGTGGCGTCGGTCAGTGAGGGCAGAAAGATCTCTGTGGTACCACTGGAGAAACGACGCCCATGGTGACTCCTACACTCCTGCAATGTTGGCGGTGGCTTTTTAACCAGGCTGTTGTTTCTCACACAGGCGCACAAACAAAACAATTTCTGCTGTGAGAGAGAGGGAGGGAACGAGAGAGCATTAAAAAAGTGAACGTGTTGAGTAGTTCTGACCCCCAAGGAGTCATGTCCAGTGTTAGGAGTCTGCCCTTTCCCTAATTAGCTTGAAACATCTGTCCGGGCGGCTGCCAGAGGGTGGTCATAATGGGGGAAGAGAACACAGACTCACATCCACTGGCATTTGCCCACCATCAAACACACATCAACGTACTATTATTATTATTATTATTATTATTATTATTATTATTATTATTATCATTAATATTATTATCTTCACCAGTGTTTGAGAACATTCTCTAGGAATGTAGGTTATGGCCTGGGGAAGATGTGGTCAGATTTTGGTGTTGCATTGATGTGGAGAGGGTTCATCTCTCCAGTGGTTTTAGCTCTCTGAGTGCTTTCTCTAATGTACATTGTTTTATACATCAAAGTGCACTCATTATTCTTTTTTTGCATTTGAATATTTGGAAAAAAAAACATTTACCCAGAATTCCATGTGCATATTTACGAACCTCTTTATGAGTACTAAGGGATGGGAAGATGGAAGCCAGGCTAATTCTCTGTTCTCTCTTGTTCTTCTCACTCTCTCTCTCTTTCACGGCTTGTTGTTTCTGTTTTTGCAGTGGCAAAAAAAACGAGGGTGCAAGAAAGATGAATAGCCTCTCATATCTTCAAAATCCTAACTGTTTATTTTTCAGCTGCGTAACATGAAAGCAGAGTGAGTGTCGGCAAACGCGGAGAGGCTGCTGAGAGACGAGGAGAAATAAGATTAGCGTGTTCTGCGCTGTCCTTAGCGTTTAACTCTGTCAGTGCTTCAGCCATGTTTCCCGTTGACTGAATATTTTATGGAGGCCGTCAGTGTTGCAATGATGAAGTTTTATGGCGACTGTGGAGCAGATTAAACCACTATTAGCCATGCTCCGTCACCCTCTCCAGCTGTTGCCTTTTGTTTACGGCCGAAAAGTGTTTTACGGCATGCTGCGCTATAGTCACCTAGACAATTACTGTACAGCTAATGATATACGAGCACTGTATATTTTACACCAGGAGTGCATTGGGACGTGGGGGTGGGAGACGGAAGGTGGGCAGTCATTGTGAGAAGTGAGCATGAAGTACAGGAGGGCAGAGTTATGGGATAAGACGTGAGGCCGGAGCAATGAAACGAGACTAATGCCTGTATCATAAGTAACTTATACAAATGCAGAGTTATGTTGGGGCCCTGCAGTTGGTTGTAGTGGTTAGCACTCTTGCCTTTGCAGCAAGAAGGGCCTTTCAGCATGGAGTTTGCATGTTCTCCCCATGTGTGCGTGGGTTTTCTCCTCCCACAGTCCAAAAACATGCAATATGGGGATTAGGCCAAATGGACACTCTAAATTGAGTGTGTGTGTGAGCGGTTGTTTGTCTGTGTATGTGGCCCTGTGACGGACAGGCGAACTATCCAGGGTGTACCTCACCTATCGCCCCCAAGAGTTGTTGGTGAAAGGGTTAGGTTAATGAATAGGAACCCGATCGAGATGATGAGATCATAAATGTCATAAGATCTATTTATCTGTGCCACACCATATCTTTTTTGTTAACTGAATGTATTTTGTCCTCATCCTTCCTTCCATCCATCCAAGTCGTGTTTCATCTGCACTCTGACCCTTACATGACACATAGTGGGCTATCACTTCCCATGTGTGTTAGAGACAGCTCTCTATAGTTCAAGTAGCTGTTCTCGTAATGCAAATAATCTCAAAGGAAACCACGTGGAGAAGATGTAAGCAACATGAACAAACAGATGTCAACATCATGTCCATCACACAATAACGGCTCTTGGACACTGACAGAGTTCAGTGATCACAGGAGAAAAGAGCCACTTGAGAGTGTGAGTTAAGACACGGCATCTGTTGCCACACAAAGGGACATGATCACATAAATCCACTGTACTATATGTGCAGAGGCACTGTGGTGCTGCCCAAAGTTCTAAATGTGTTTGCCCTGTGTGTACAATTGCTCTTTCAGTGCAGCCCCCCTTTCTAAGTGCCCTTACTCTGATGTTTAACAACTGTGTGGTTAGTGGGTTAGAGTTGACACATAAATACTTAAAATGACTCGTTAAAAATGAATGAAGGGGGATTCTCTCTCCTTTTCCTGTGCTGCAAAAAATGTCCTGATGCTGTGTGTGTGTGTTTGAGAGGCTGAGCTTAACAGACAGAGGGACCTGTTTCGAACCATGTGCAAATCTTTGTTAGGTTCACACTGACCCACTTGTCATCTCTTGTCCACTGTGTGCATTGCAAGTGAACTTGTGCCCGTCAAAACACCACTGGTCTTGTTGATGTTAAGGCGACACCGTGTAGCGTTTTGCCGGATGTGCCGTCGCTGCAGTAAATGTGTGAAACTGTGTCTGTTCTGACGCTGCTGTCTTGGCCATGTCTCCCTTGGAAAAGAGAATTTACCTTACCTTTTCTTACCTAGTTAAATTAAGGATATATTATATCCACATCAGTACATCAGTGGGACAAGTCGAGTTGGGTACCCGTTTGGCGCTGGGGTTAGAGGTTCCGAGTGTAACAGTGGGCGACTGAGGCAGGGGTATGGACCTGAGGGTGGAGGCGACGCTGTCAAGTCCATTGGCCCTGGGAGCGGGTATGCTAAGCTTTGGTGGACAGCTTTCGGCCGAGGGGATGGGGCTTTCTGTTGTGCACTTAAAATTACCTGAAAATTCAAGGTATTAGCCTTTGTTTTGTTTTGTTTAAATGTCTTTGAGAAGGCATGTTGATTCTTTTTTTTTGAAAGTGCACTTTACTATACATATTGACTGTTAATGTTACTTTGATAAAAGTTGCTAATGCTCTGACGTCGTCAAACAACTTTATTGACAGATAAATCGATCTGAAAAAAAGTCATAAATGCCCTAATGTATATAGATATATCTAATCTTTATAAACTGATCTCTGTTGCTCTCAAATGTGCAGGGTCTGACTTTCTGAGTTTCTGACTATGTTCCGATGCAGAGGTTCATGGTGAAAAAGGCAGATCTGTTCTTTTCAACCTCTTGTATTGAGGTAGAAAATGTTGCATAGTGGTGCTTTAAAGCTGCGTTATTGGTGTCTGGACGAAGTTTAAAGCAAGTGACCAAAAATCTGGTCAGCATTCAGTGGTGTACAAAAGTAATTGTGGCATATGATAGGTGCACATGTGTTTGCTTTGCGCACACTCAGAGTAGATGGCCTTCTCAAATGAACTTCTTGATATAAATATTTTTTTCTTAATACCAGGCTATCTGCTGTTATAATAATTTAAAAGGTGAGATGGCTCGCTGACTGACCCGAAACAGGTTCTTGATTAATAAATTAGACAAATTGCTACCTTTTGGAAAGTTGTGTCTGCCGCAGCGACGTGTATTTTTATTTCTTTTTTTCGGTGCATTTGGACACACTCGATGTATACACTTCAGCATTTGATCAGGTGCTTACATCATTAAAATGGAGCCTAAAGGCAGAGAGCAAAATTCTACTCAAGCCTGTCTAAGGAGAAAACCGATGTTGACTTTCAAGTTTGTGTTTAGGCGGAAGTCTGCGGCTATTTCGTCACAGACATGCAAGTTAAGCCATTGCTGCATGTGTTTGATAAGTGTTTTGGCAGTTACCTTAAGCACCTTTTGATACAAGTTTTCTCACTCAACTCGCTCATGCCAAGCTGCACACTTTGCACATTACCATAATGTTCTTTTCCATAATATTCACACTTTAGAACCCATGAACCACATTATCCAAGACAGAAAATGTATAATAACATTTTTTTTTATTCTTTAAAAACGTTGAAAATAAACAACTTGTCTCCCAAATACTTTTTAATCTTTCTTCCTGTCATTTATTGAAAGCTTACGATATTTCTACCAAATTAATTGCATTTTTTTTTTCTTAAATAAATAAATTGAATTATTCTAATCCTGTTTTGTTTGTGTGTTGCAGGTGGTGGAGACCAACCTGGTGGCCTTCGATTGTCACTGGATCCTGATTAATGAGGTGAGGGAGTGGAAATGATTTATGGATTCTGTACTGGGTGTTCCTTCAGTTCACCTTATTGTTTCAATTATCCTGGAGATATTTATGGTTTTAGATATGGAAGAACCTCTAATCTCTTCACTGTCCAGGATGTTCGAAGGACATGGAAGAGCTTAGAATTTGTTTGACTCCCGTCTAATAACACACACACAACTCAATGATAGAGGACAATTTTTACGTTCCGCAGAGGAAAAAAACAAAACCTTACAGTAAAGGTCTCCACATTCTGAATGCACTTCATACTAACGATGTGTTTTCAGAAATGACAAAGGTGAACTTGAAATGAGCATAAACACACAAACGATCAGCCACAACATTAAAGGAGGTCACAGATTTTAATGGTATGACAGAATCACTTAATGTTGATCCACCAGCAATAGGATTTAAACGTTGTTTGGAGTTTCACTTATTTTTTAAGCGGTGCCGTGGCTTCACCGACTCAGAGAATAAACAGAATAGTCATGTGACCACTGTCGTCCCTTCTCCTCAGAGTGTAATGTTTGTCCTGTGTCCTCCATGCTCACAGTCCCCGATCACAATCACTGTAACTAGAAGAGCAACGTCATTAAACTTCAATTCCGTATCGATTTCAAATAGGACAACAACTTTGAGCTCTATGAAAAGTGTCCTTTTTTTTTTTTTAGATCTGCTGCATATGTGTGTGTGTGTGTGTGTGTGTGTGTGTGTGTGTGTGTGTGTGTGTGTGTGTGTGTGTGTGTGTGTGTGTGTGTGTGTGTGTGTGTACAGTGACGGCTAATGCAGTGTGTCTTTGTAGCCCAGGGGATTGCACTCAGCTGGGAGGGCACAGCAGGGGTTTCCAGCCGCCACACACACATATACTAACTAGTGTGTAAACACAACCATGTATACAAGCAGAGGTTTTGTGGAGGCAGCAAAAAAAACAACCAAAAAAAAACATTTATTTGAGAAACAATTGGGAACAGAATATGGTAAACAATAGCAACGAGTGAAGTTGCCTTTGTTTTTCCTCTTTCAGTTTCATTTCCAAGCCATACCCTTTTATTATAATAGTGTAGATACTGTAAATGCTGCTCAGTAACCAAAGCATTTCAGTGTGAAACAAACATCTGTGGCCTGCTGTGACATTTACAGATATACAAAAAAGTGTTCTCTCTCTAAAATAAAAATGTACAGGATAGAGGACTTGTGAGATACCATATCCATAAAATCCATAAAATCCATAAAAACATTCATAGATTTTTTTGAACTTGAGCCTTTGCAGTCGTGAGTTCGCCCTCCCCCTGTCCAGAAAAACACACGAGAGGTGAAATGAAGTGCGAAACAGTTTCATGTCTACAGGTCGTCTGCTGAACTTTTATAGTAGCAATCATTTTTGATTGCTATTTTTGATCCGCCCCCCTTTTTTGATTGGCTCCGGTGACTGTAGCTGCTGGAAATGAGATCAAGGTCTGTGATGTTTTTTGAATACACTTAAGGGGTGCGCTGATAAAGGATGTTGTCATGCATTTAGATAAAAAGCACTCACATGAAACCGTGGAAATTTGCCGCTATAGAATTATTGTAATGAATGGGGGCAATAGCTGTTGAGGTATATGTGCGACTTAAAGCTGTCTAGTCCCACAGATGCAGTTGTTTGTTTTTTTTAAAGACCCACAAGGGAGAGTCTGCATTAGAGCTGAAACAATAAATTAATCGGCAACTATTTTGTTAATTGTTTAATCGGTTTGAAGCTTCTTTCATGATTAAACCAAGATGTCTGAATTTTCAGCTGGTTTCTTTGCTCCATATAACAAAGAAATCTTGTGAAAACTGATTCATTTTGGTTTGTGGACAAAACAAGACATTCGAGAACATTATCATTTCCATCATTTGACACCGTCTTCCAGTGTTTTTGTTTGATTGTAGTCTGTGAAGACTGAACAAATTCATATTGCTGTGACGGCAGCAACAAAAAATAGTTTATCACTGGACTTGTCATTTATGCTTTCTGTACTTTAAATAGTT
The DNA here is from genome assembly GCF_019176455.1 of Solea senegalensis. Taxonomy (NCBI): domain Eukaryota; kingdom Metazoa; phylum Chordata; class Actinopteri; order Pleuronectiformes; family Soleidae; genus Solea; species Solea senegalensis. The sequence continues at coordinate 9,070,919 of NC_058025.1, read as the reverse complement.
TCAGTGTTACCCACAAATATGCAATACAAGAGAACGTATTTGTCCCTCACCAAAATGTGAAGTGATTTCAGTGTGTTTTACGACATTAACCAAACCAGTTTAAAGCTGATTTTTTGGGCGATAATCGTGACATAATCGCCCCCGCAGCTGCCTGATTGGCCACGAGTTGCAAAATTGCAACCTGATTAATTAGACAAACAATTATGTAGTATATAGTGTGCAACTCAACAATAATAAGTTCCCAACCACAAATTGCTTTTGATTTCCTTTGTCAGAGTTTTAAAAGTGTTTGATAATGTGCACATCAGTCAGGGGCATTTTGACTTGCACACTTGGTTCTGAAGTCTGTCTCAATATATCAAGGTAGAGGTTTTTTTTTCATATTTGATCAAAAATATCTGCCTCTGTTATGAAAACTTCTGAGTTTTTCGTTGTTTTTTTTTTTTGTCTCAGTGAGTGAAGTGAGTGGTTTATCCCCCCTGCACTTTGATGAAGATCTGTACTCTTTATGAAATATACAAAGGTAAAGGACGTGCTGAAAACAGCCACTCACGTGTTCGACCTTGACTTTAAAGAGAAGCGGCATGTGAGGCCACTGGTGTGAAACAGATGTGCTTTCACAATATAACATTTGAGACTTTACCACTCAGTGGACAAACATTTTCTTTCTCCCAGACTTTGTTGATACACTTTGCTCTGCAGATGGCATTTTCAGGGAGCCTACAGAGCAGCTAAAGTCGCCTCTAACTGTCTATTAGTGTGTCATCACGTTCATTGAGTTCTGTCAGGCATCTGGTGTTGTTTAAACGCTCTTTAGGGTTCCTGACAGCGACCTGCTCTTTGCTCAGCTTCCCGAGAGGCTGAAGATGTCGTTCAGCGGCCTGAGTGCACGTCTAGCAGCGTGTAGCTTGTAATTGTTCCTGCTTGTACCTGCTACCCCTTTAAAAGCATCACAATGCTGTCTCAACTGTTAATGTTTTAGTGGTAGTTTAGTTTAGTTTATTTAATTTCATTCACAAAATGAAAAGAAAGAAGAATAATCTTAATTAATCCATTTGCATAGCATATAATACAAAATAACAATATACACCAAATAAAACAAGTCATAGTCATAAAATAGTCATAGTCCAAAACGGCACATTCATTTGTGATAATGCAAATGATCACATTTCATTGAAGTTCCTTCACATACTGGTTTTAATTGAATTAATTGAAAGTTTTTCCATTGACTGTTTCCTTTCACAGAAATGCAATGTTCCGTCAGTTTTTTGTGCTGTAAATCATAAGTAATGGTAAAACAGTCAATAATTAAAGCTACAATACAGTAAGAGAACATACCAGTGTAGTAAATTAAGGTAGATTTATACTAGAAAATGTAGAACGTAAAAGGTACATAGGATAAAATCTTCTTAAAAATCTTCATACACAAATTGCGAATTATGGGACGTCCTCATTTTGCTGATCAAGTATGAAATGTAGTCACCTGTTCTATTACGGATGGAATATTTTTTTTCCCCCATATGTCGAGTACTGTAGCAGAGTTTTCAAAATGGATGAGCAGCTGCAATATTTTTGTCACATGGGATGTCTTCTAGTACTGGTTCTTTGGAGGATGAATATTCCTATGTGTGAAAGTGCTTTTTCCCTCCCTGTAGTTTATTATGGATGAGGGGGCACTGTATGGTTGTCATAACTCTGCTTTATCTGCAGCCTGCAGTCAGACAGCCCCACTGAGGGGGAGTTCACAGTTCATAATTGATCATCCTTCCTCTCCCTATCTCCTCCGTTCTGCTCAGGATAAGAAGAAGACGATTAGGAAGAGAAATAATAGGGTGCACACATGGCCACTCATTTGCTCTGTTTCCAATAAGTTTGGAGAAACTCCACGGCTGACCGTAGCCGTTCTGTTTCTCATAGTCTTAAACCCTCAGTGATGCTATCTTTCCTGATCTCCACTGTTGCTCTTCTCACTCTTTTCCTCATCATGTTTCCCCTCTTCCCTCATGTCTTCCTCTGCTTCTTCTTTTTTTGTCTCCTGAGGGTACAAGTGCATGGTAGTGAGATAAGACGAGATTAGGCTTTTCTGTCAATTTGGCATTCGACTGCGTGATATCCCATGAAAGCCACATCGCTGAATTTAGGGGGATTTTCATGCTATGACAGCCCTGACTATACTTATACAACTTAACTGCAACAACACATTTGTTTTGCATGAACAGATGAGATCACGAATAACAACCTCTCTGCAAGACGCACAAATATCGATACTATTGAACATCGTTTGTTTCTCAACATTTAACCAGGCCTCTAGATGTGAACCGAGCAAACAAACTAGGATTTGAGTAAAAAATCACCCAGCCAGCACTTCACCTTTTATCCATGTTTGATTTTGCATTTTAGGTGTGTTGAAGTTTAATATCCGGGTTTAATAGTTGTTTTTTTAGGACGATGATCTATCAGCAGAAAATATTGGCATATTCTTGGAAAGTTTGAAGATATAAAATCACATAAATCTTGAGCCGTAAACGTTATACATATCTTATTTACAGTTAGGTTGGAGTTTGTAGAGGGAAAACAAAATAACAACTCTGTGCACAGCTGGAGATTATCCAGTCTGACAACAGCCATACAAGAATACTGGTGTTGATTTGGTGCGTTGTTCAAGGTAAATGTGAACAACAATCTCCTATGCAGCATCCTTGATGGGATCTGAATCAGATTTCTCTTTTGTTTATCATAATTCTGTCCTTAAGCTCATGAAATAGCATTTTTATCAAGAATGATGTAGTATGATATTGCTTTTTTTCCACTGCCATCTCATTCAATTTGACTATTTACTGCCCTTATCCCAGTAAACACTAGCAGGAAATGTATTTATTGAAGTAAGTGTGTCAGTCTGGCAATATGCCCTCTTTCAGCTTGTTAGTGGGTGGATTCTGGTTGAGCTGGTGGCTCACTGTTAGCATGTTGAGGGCCATTTCAAGTTTTCCTCCCATCCATGAACACATTTTCAATTATTTGAGCTGGCAGAGCGTAAACTTGCAGAAATGTTACTGGACTCGACCTTGTCATGTTTTTCTTTCTTGACGTGGCCTCCTCCTCTGTGTGTACAGGCTTCTTCTGTTACTTCTGGGTCAAAGCTGAGGTTGTGGGGACTTTGCAACTTCCTCTTTCTAATTTTTGTTGTAAGGTCATTCATAAATGCCCTAAAACGGGTAGAATGATAGGCTGATGCAGAGGAGTGAATAAAGGGCTGTCAAGGAAAATTGCCTTTGGTAAAAAGTGAACAGAGGTCAAAGGAAATGAGATGTGCTTGTTTTGTTTTTTTGTTTTAAACCTTGGGGTTGCTAATTAGTGAAAAACAGAGGGATTTGGCATTGATGGGGTGTGGAATGATGAGGAACTGAGGGGTTGGTCAGAGGAGAACGAGGAGCAGAAAGGGTCAAACAATGAATAAAAAAAACCCTCCTTTTTTCACTCTGCAGCAGATGAGAGAGAATGGGGATTTGGTGTCTTGAGGGATTGAGCACAAAACATGGAGGACAAAGCAGAGGGGTCAGGGGAAAAATGCCAAGATGAATAGAGGATGAGGGATGTGTTATTGCTTTTGACTCCCGTCCTTCCTCACATAAAGCACTGGAAATGAGGATCTGGCGCTCTGGGGGGGATTGTGAGAAACAGCGTGAGGTGATAGGTTGAGGTTGCTGGGATGGTTACAGACCAAAACTTGAAGTTTATGTAGTAAACAACAAATGATTCACTGCCGCAGGGCGGTCTGAGGGTTACAACTTACTCACTGCTTCTGGTTCCAAGTGGTTGGAGTTGGTGTGCAGAGTGTGGCCTCCACAAGTCCTCAGTACTTGTGGATAAGTGTTTCAGCTTGAAGGATCATTTTGTTAATGATGTCCTTAATAAGCCAATCTACATTATGTATTTTTTTTCAAGGTAAACCTTCTGGAAGACTGTGTTAAAATTGTTGATCTTACTGTTAGAACGAGAGAATCTATTAGAGAAGCTGATTGTATTTAGTAGGGCTGAATAATTCAATTCACTGATTACTACTTTAATTGTCCATTAACTAGTTTTGGTACTATATGTCGATATGTTCTAGTTTCTTTGCTCTTTTTTTCTCTCTCAAATCATTCTGTTTTTTTTGTTCATTTCTTTATTCATTTTCATCTATTTTTAAATCGTTCCAAATGAAGATATCAATCAATTTTGATTGATATCGTCATTTTCAGGTTCGGTAAAAAGGGTGATTATTTTTCTTCATTCTTTGACATTTTATGATCAAACAACAAATGAATGAAGCAATTCTTCATTAAGATAACTGGTAGTTGCGGCCATACGTCCATGTGTAAGCATTGGAAGTCGTACTCGGTCGTCTTTCCCCAGAGAGACAAAGACAAAAAAAAGGACATCGGAGCATAACAAAGGAAGAAAGCTGCTGATTTGTCCTCAACAGGTGTCAAGAGGACGGATCTTAAAATGATTCCTTTCCTTAAGCATGTGTGCTTGTAGACTGGTGCGTGTGTATTTAGTTGAGTGTCCTGGTTTGAGTTGGACTCTCTGGATATTCCTTACAGTAGATGTTGCTCTGCCTGCCCTTGACTGTGTATGTTGTGAATCTTAATTTTCTTTTGCTCCAAAGATCTGCCTTCTCTCTCTCTCTTTCTCTCTCTCTCTCCCTCTCCCTCCCCCTCCCTCCTCCCTCTCTCTCTCTCTTAACCAGTTTTCAGCTTTTCTCTCTGCCCTGCATCTTTCCCTTTTCTTTTGCCTTGTAGTTCAGTGTCCTTCAGGGTTGTTATGCAGTTGTTTGGGATTTACCCCGACACACACACACACACACGCACACACATTTTTGCCTCCAAAGCCAGCAAATGTATTCCTAGCTTAGCCTGTTTAGAAAGTAGATACCTCCCTTCACAGGATATCATCCAAGGTTAAAGAACCTGTGAAATCCTTTGAGGGTTTTTTTATTTTTATTTTTGACGGTATCAATATCCCTTTATCCCCCTTTCATTATATTTACATCTATAGTGAATTCACTAATACAATTTCAACTCTTTTTCAAGAACGCCAAATTAAACTTCACAGCAGAGATCAGATGTATAGATGTTTGAAATGGATCGCTGTGTGTGTGTCATTGAATCTTAGAGGTGACTGAATTTAATGAATCCAGAGCATCATCTCGATGTCGGAGCCTACTGTATGTGTGTGCACGCTCCGAGCTATGGCCATTTATCAACCTAATTAATGCAGATGATTACCACTATACCTATAATGCCTGTATAATACTCTTTTTAATCACTATTGATCACATCGTGCGAGTACTCGCAGGCCGTAATGAAAGTTAATTGCATTTAAATAAAATCCAGTGAGAGTCGTCAATGAACTGTTAATATCTGTAATATTAACTTTCCCTATATTCATTATGTGTTATGGCTTGTATATGTATGTATGTGTGTGTGTGTATGTGCTCAGCCCTCAGTCTTAACCATCATCGCCACTGAACCAGAAATTAAAAAGTTTATTTGTTTCATTAAAAAAAAACACCTTAAAATGAACACACACACTTTTAGAGAGGAAGAGAGAGATTTAGGCTCGACCTGGCATATGGACACACACACACACACAGATGGCTGCTGTGCAGACATACAGAGAAAGTAAAAACCGTCTTGGCTGGTGGCGGTGTTACCTCCACCGGGGACAGTAAACGTCAGCTCTCATCTCGTCACCACATGACCCTCAGCACTGGCAGAGGATGGATAGAGATCCATTGGATAGAGTGAAGGAGAGAAAGATTAGGTCCTAGGGCTAAAATTAGCAGTGATTACTTCCCCCAAGGTTTTGCAAGGACATGCAGTGACATGTTCAAACACACATGTACACAGCAGGCTAACACAAATATAGACACTTTTTTAACCCTTTTCCTACCTTTTGGCTACTGGTCTGTACTGATATAAAACACTATACATTAACCTAAGTTCTGCTCTTTTCAAAATGGGATGTTCACTGCCTGGTGTGGTGATAATAAAAAAATGAAACCCTTATAAAACAAAGCCTAATTAATTTAACCCGTTAACACAGAGAGTACCGGGGACAACACGTTTGCACAAGCGCACTCAACATTACCAGAATTGCGCGGCTGTTTCTCAAATGCTGAGAAGTTGGAGGAATCGGCGTCTTTGTCACCAGACAGGAGAGAGATGTTTGAGACAAAAACTCAAACAAATGTTGTTTTAAATATGTTTTATACTGTTCAAATTTCAAATTTACCTTGCAAAATCTGGTGTTTGTGTACAACTTTTTGTTTTTCTTTATTTTAAACTGTTAATACACGATTTCAACATGCAGTAAATTGTAAATAACTGCCAGATATTGAGAGATATTCTGGAAAAGTGGTCAAAAGCACTTAGTTACAGGACATTTTCTAGCCCTTTATGGTTAAAATAAGCCAAACAGTCCAGACAGACATTTTGAGGCTTAGGTGTTAAAGGGCTAACATACAGTGTATTGCTTTGGATATGACTTACTGGGACTTTAATGGACAGGCACGTTTTTATTTCATTTTTGATATGGTTGTTTTTTTTTGTTTTTTTTTTACAATACATATTCTACAGTAAAAGAAGACCCGATGGGTTTGTTGCTACTGTTTCTCTCACATTATTTATTCCCCCTCATCCTACCCCCACCACTCTCCCCTCCCTCTCTCATCCTTCATCTTCTCAGGAGATCTCCGACTATGACCTGCAGGAGTTGGTCATGAAGTCGATCGGCCGGCTGACTGTGGTGCGACAGACATTCCCGATGCCCCAGAACACAACGCAGCGCTGTGTCAAACACAACCACAGGATAAACACGTCCATCTGTGACCCCAAAAACCCTAAGGCCCAGCAGCTAGAGGTGAGTGGATTGTCTCATACAGCCAGTATGTGAGCCGGTCAGTGAGCTCATGAGGAGTACTACTCTCATATTCACGGCAGGTTTCGTATTGAAAGTAACTGCTGCAACAAGTGTGTGTCATGTGTATATTTGGCTCGTAAAGAAAACTGAAGTTTAATGTTAAATATCAAAATAAGAGTTGAATAGAATGCAGGAGTCTCTCTCAGATTCTGTTTGTTCACGTCAATATTTTCTATTGACACATCATACAAAAAACGTGTGTGATCTATTAATTGTAGGTTTACAATGCAAAGCTTGACCTTTTTAAATTTAACTGGACTGATTAAAAACTGCAGGAAGAAGGTTTCTCACTGTAAAATATTACTGTGGGGAGTTGTTGTCTTACTGGCACTTTGCCCTATTGCAGTTTAATTACCTGGAGCAATGGCCGCTGAAAGAAAACTAACTTAATCTGAATTAAGACTGGTAAAGAGCAGGAGTCATTTCAATTATGATCAAATGTATTACTGCCTACAAATTGTATCCGTGTAAATGACTTAAAAAGTGCATTTAAAAAGTAGAATTTTGGTGATGCCACACACTTGCACACAGACATAAACTCAATTGCCAACTTCAAGCAAACAATGTACATTTAACATAATGTGGAGAGTGAACGACACTAGAGAGAAGAGAAAACCCAACAGTTCACACAATGAGCAGGTACTAGTCATCATCGTGGAGGGAGAAAAAAACCTCGGGAGAAAATCTCCGACCAAACCAGACTCAAAGATGTGCAGCCGCCTGCCTCGGCCGGTTGGGGGTGAAAGGACAAATGGGGGCCAGGCAAGGTCGAGACAGAAGAACGTGACCAGGAGCAGATGCATATCAGTTGCATTATGTTATGAGACGGTTCTGAAAGAGTTGTGACATGTTTACAGTACTGCAATGTCATTTATACAAGCAGTAGCATAGTAATATCAAATTTAATCATAGCATAATAATAACCTCACAACTGGTGTCAAGATGAGGAGAGAGAGGGGAGAGGCACAAACGAGGGGGGAGAGACAACAAGGTTAATGTCATGTAATGATATCATATTCATACCCTGAGTGTGAGGGGGTGAGTGTGTGTGAGTGTGACTTCCACAAGCAGGGGTGGGTGGTTCAGGTTTCCCTGAGCCAGCTCTAACTATAAGCGCTATCATAAGGGAGGTTTAAGTCTAACTTTTAATACAGAGAGAGCGTTCCACCACCCAGACTGACACTGGGAGCTGGTTTTACTGGAGAGGAGCCTGGTAACAGAAGGCTTTGCCTCCCGTTTACCTCTTATACTGTAGACTCTCGGAATCACAAATACGCCTGCATTCACAGAGCAGTTCAGAGAGAGAGAGACAACATAGTCGGTAACAGCAGACAGATTACATATTTTGGAGTTGGCAGGATTGCCTCAGGTCATTCATTATTCATTTGGAACAAGTGTGTCTGTCCGTGCTAATCTGATGTAAAAAGAGCACAGAATTCAGTGCTGTAATGAATAGCAAAGATTTTAACAACCTGCAAGAATTGTGCCACACAGACGAAGTGTAGCAATCCACTGCCCCAAAAAATCATACGTACAAAAGACTTTTAAGATAATATGTCACTATTTTCGCTCTTCCGGAAATTTTCCTCCGCAGGCTCACCTGAGATGTGGGTCAAGTCTGGAGGGGCAGAGACAACTAGCACTAGACACTAAGTGGAGCTTTAATGTCTCATTCCCTCTGCTTTATTGGCCTTTGCTATGCAGCAATGTGTACATCTTGACTTAAATTGAACTTCTAAACAAAAGTCTTAACACTGAAACACACCATAGAATCAGCAGATCCCAGTCGCATTGTGCAGTGAGGTTGTTATTTAAATCCCAAATAAATTACTGCATGTATTAAAAGGTGCCCTGATGCTCCAGTTCTTTCTATTTAAACAGCTCCCAGTGCTTTAGTACAACCTTTGTTTTACCATGACTCCTGATTCCATAGATTCCAGTAAAGTGTCAGTGATAATGATTGGATGTAACATGAGCTGCTTATGTGACCACACAATTCAATTCACAGAGAACAGTGACAGCTTTTTTCTTTGTCCTCATACATTTGCTTTCCTTAGTAGTTTTCTTTGTGTGTGTGTGTGTGTGTTTGTGTCTCCGCGGGAGCATGGCAATGTGTATGCAATTATCATTCCCTCTCTGTGTTTATGTGAGTCATCAAGCTGCCATCAAACAGCGCGTGGGTAAAGGAACACACTCTTATTTAGTTGTCACGACAAAAAAAAATAAAAAATAGAAAACAAATGAATGTGCCGTTGATTTATGTGGATGCACAAGACGCCCGAGGAACACATTTTGATGAAAGTTAAAGAAGTACGTTGAAAACAGACACTTGTTCCTCATGTTTATGGCGATATCTTCCGGTCAAATCCTAAGGCAGTTCCCCACGACATGTTCACTATGGGTGTAAGAGAGTGTGGTATTTTTAATGTTGTTTGTTGTTGTGTGTGTGTGTGTGTACCTGGTATTGCTTATGTTGTGGGGACCTAAATTGTATTTCTTAAGGGGGACAAAAAGAAAGTCTCCATAACATTTTAAGGTGTTTTAAAGTTAGGCTGAGGTTAGTGTGAGGGTCAGGGTACTAGTAATTCTGGTTAAAGTTAGACTAAGTCTCCAGTAAATGAATGTAAGTCAATGTAATGTCGTCATGGAAACCAGTGTGCGTGTGCTATTCATTACAGTCATGGGCAATGTTTTTATTTGGCAAAAATGGTGAGAGTAATTATTGTGTTTGCACAGTTGAGAAACACTTTACACACATTCATTTTGACATTGTGTGAGTGTGCGTGTGTGTGTGTGTGTGTGTGTGTGTGTGTTGGTGAGAGGTTGAATTAAAGAGAAAAAGGAAACAATGGATCACAGAGAGAGATAAACATAGAAAAAGAGGAGGCAGATCAGCTCAGCGGTCAGAGAGTGGCCCAAAAGCCCAATTTCACACTGCACTGAAGCACATCTGCTCAAGCCGACCACACAAACATGCACACACACGCACACACACACACACACACACACACACACACACACACACACGCCTCGGCTTGCCTGAAGTGCAGAGAGCCCACTGATCATTGAAGTTCCCCAAAGAGCTGTGGTAGAATCACTTCAATTTCCAGAGAAAAAAGGATGAGGCAGATGGAAGGAATGATAGTCAGACAGAGACAACTAATGAAACACTAAGACGAAACGGTGGAAGTGTTTTTCCTTTCTTTCTGCTGTTGTCAGCATTTCAATGAACACATAGATCACTGGAATTCTTTTTTGATTGCTTTTTTTTTTTTCCCCCATTTAATATTTCTAATCTAACGGCGCAGTAATTTGGTGCTATTCATTTCAAAGCATTGACACACACGTCATTCAGTAACAGCACATGATTTGTGATGCATTTAAATATTTTCCTCTTTTCATCCGACTGTTTTGAATTTAAATGACTGAAAAAAAGATTATTGAGTTTCTCAAAAACTTGAGTTTCTACATCCATGTATGAAAGCTGTCAACAACACATTTGTGCCGAGTCATTTCAAAGACATCATTCTCCAACTGTGTCATAAAAAGGAGAAATAAACAGTCCAAACATGACTCAGCTAAAATGTTTTGCTGATTTATTTATTTATTTTTGATTGACATTTTTACAGTGAGTGAAGCATTTGACCTGTAGGATTTTTTGGATTATATTGGATTCTAAATTTGCATAGGTCCAATATTCGATCCAGTGATTTTGACCAGTATCGGACCGATACCGATACGTATCGATATCGATTCCCAAATTCCATGTGTGAATCTCTCTATCTGTTTTTTCATGTTTAAGGAGCAAAAAAAAAATAAGAGAAACAAAACAAGAAAGTCGCACATCCTCAGTCAAGCAACTTCTTTATACTTAATAATGCATAATGTGTATTTTCCCCATGTCTCTCTCTCGGCTTTTCCTTTTCTGTAGATTACCAACCGCTACATCTACGACACTGTGTTGCTGCTGGCCAATACCTTTCACAGGAAACTGGAGGACAGGAAGTGGCACAGCATGGCCAGTCTGAGCTGCATCAGAAAGAGCTCCAAACCATGGCAAGGAGGCAAGAGTATGCTGGATACTGTTAAAAAGGTATGGGTATGAAAAATAAATAAAATAAAGCACAAATGAAGTCTGAAAGGAGGGTATAAATTGTGTATGTCGGCGTTCACACTTGAATACCACTGCGTGAATGCTTCTTTCAAACCAGAGCGTGTGCATGATATAACGTCCTCTTGTGTTTACAGTCTCATACTCCCGAAGAGTTCATGAGCTGTGACATCATTTTCAGAAATGGCAGAGCCCATGGAGGCTTTTTTTTGTTGTGCGTTAAATGCACAGTTCTGATGCTGCAGTTTGTCTTTTATACGTCGTAGGACAGTGTTTTTACGTCATGGTGCCTTTGCATTTTTTGTTTTCTCTTCTCTTTCGTCCTGCTCTCGTTGTCATGATATCTCAGGAATGCTCTCGGGGGGATTTCTTTCATTTTTGGTACAATGATTCACTTCTACTCAAAAATGAAGTCTTTTGAATTTGAAGGTTCAAAGGTCAAAGGAACGTAGACACAGTAAAACGCCTTTGGAACAACCTACCTGCCTTGTTCCGTCAAATACACCAAATATTGAGTCGAGTTAGATTTTACAGCATGTTTGTGCAACTGCCTAAAACCTATAATGTAGGTATAATTATAGAGTGTACTTTAACACAGTATAATTAAGTATAATTAAACAAATCAGGAACTTATCAACAAACAAAGGTTGTTTTTTTTTCATAGGGTTATGGTCTGTTAAATGTATACTCGGCAGTTGGTCAAAGTCTTTAAACATTTCTTTTTTGAAGTGTTGTTGATCCTAGTGACCCAAAGTCACCTACATCTATTCTCAGTTTGAGGACCAACCATCTGTTTCATCAGACTCCTGCCGTGCGCTACCGCTGCGCGATGTTGTAGCCGTGTCCGAGCCTGTTAAAAATAGCTCAACAGTTTATTCTAAAAGGCAATCTAAACATATTTGAGGGGAAAAAGTATCACCTAACAGTAGAAAACAACTTTGCACGGCTGAAGCTGAACCTTATTTCCTCTGTTGAAAGCAAAAGCATTTGCTCACTCTCTTTTCCCAACTACAATATACACTCTAACCATTTTTGTCCTATTTATAGATGAGTCCCATGTGTGCTTTTTAGCAGTGGGTAAAATGCTTTTCTCCCACTTCATTTAGAGAGCACATATTTGCATGTCAAGACAGTGTGCTCATTACATAACATTTTTGAGAACAAGCACTATTGTTACTTGGCAGGAGCAGTACTAGTTAAAACAGGCGAGATACAATCATGGCTGCCAAATTAATTTATACTTTGGCTTCTCTGGGGTTTAATTAAAATCCTCCATGGATGAGGAATGACATGGTGGTGGCTCTAAATGAGGCAACCATTCTTTGTAAGGTTGCAGGACACCATGTGGTATAGAATAAAGCAATAAACACAACACAAAAGGCAAAACTAAACTAAAGCAGCAGATGATGGCAAAGGCAAAAACGGAGAAACCTAAACAAAAGAAAAATAAACAAACCCAATAACTAATTAAAACTAAACTGTGTGTTTATAAAACTAACTCAAACTAACTCAAACTGTAGAATAATTCTAATCCTTTTGGGTTCATATGAAGTGTATTTATTTTTTCTCTGCCGACAATTTCCAAAGGTTTTATTTTCATTCATAATGAAATGTTTTCAATTTGTTTTTGTTTACTATGTGGGACATAAGGCTATAGCAAGTTAAACATAACATTTGTTATGTAGTTGGTAGACGTGTCTCATGAGGGTTATTTATTATTTAAGTTATATTCATGTGTTTTTAGTCTCTTTGCTATTTGATTTTTACCTTTCACTCTAACTGCATTCAACCTCAGCAGTATAATGCACTTTTTGCACTTCAGGCTAATTTCTAATTTCTTCTTTATCTTTTGCAGGACACAATACTTAATATGACCATTTTTGCATCTTGCACCTGGCAAATACTTCATATTACAAAAAACTAACACTAAAACTAATCAAAGGAACTCGAAAAGCGGAATCCAGCAAGAACTAGAACAAAAACTCCAAACTGAATCAATGTCATCCAGGACCTGGAGTTAGAGTTTGATAATTATTTCAAGTGAAAGTCTGAGACATTCTTCCCTCCTCAGCAGATTCATGACCTTAGTGCTTATCAGTTTGAATGACTCCATACCTTCCTTTTTTTTTTTTTTTTTTTTATAAAAAAAAAAGAACACATTCTTCAATCAGCAAGTTATCCTCTGTTTCTGAACACTTGACTTTTTGGAGATAGAGGTTTTTCATCCTGCTGCCGGGATTTTGTGAATCTCTGCATTTCACCTTGTGTTTAGACCGGGGTTTGGCAACACTTTGATCACCGTTTAAATCAAATGGATCAACACCCTCTGTTTTGGTGTCAATAAAAAAAAAAAAAAAAAAAAAAAATACTCCAGGGATGGCAGTTTGACTGAATGATGAGGCCAAGTGAAATGCTAATTAAGGATTAGTGTCAGACAATAATAAATACAGCGTAATGGCTTTCATATCTATCTTTGTAATTCACCTTGAAATCAGTCTGGGGTTTTCATCAGCCAATCCAGGCTGTTAAACCAACCCTGATGTCTCAACAGAGCAGTGTTGAAGAGCCCTGAGCAGTAATATAGTTCACTTCAACAGCTTGGCATCAGACTCAATCGTTTCATTTTCCGTTGCATCAACAAGAGTGAGCTTTACTTACTGTCTGTTTCTGTGTGTTTAATCAGTGTTTTGGTACCTGGTGCCATTCTAAATACTAATTTGCAGCTATTGATGTTGTTATCTGGTGTTCAGTGACTTCATAGATGGTAATAAGTTGCAGCAGTTGAAACTGCTGTTATAGAGAAGCGTGTGTTTCATCTCTTTATAGACTGTCTCGACCCTCACAGTGGCTGCTATGCAAAGTGTCCATATTTCAGAGTTCATTTTAAAATTTACTGGGACAGTAAGTCAGGCCTGCGATGCAACCCGAAGAAATTCATACAATAGAATAGAAAAGAAAGCCTTTCTTGTCATTATATAGGAACAATGAACGCTTCAGGTACAGGACAGTGGGAAGTAGTCACGCAAACACAAAAAAACACAAAAATAGCACCAAAAACTAAGAGTTTTAGTGCTTCACTGCGTGCCACTATTTTGAGCGAAAAAGCTTTCAGCGTCCGCGCTCAACTCTTCAAGATTAATAATGCCTTTACTGAAAGACAGGGACATTAACTTTATTTTTATTTTGAGAAGCTTTCAAACACAGAAGAGTTCCATTCGAGTCTTTTTCTGTCCTTTTGCTCAGTCTTCTACACTAATTATTTCAGGCAATGCTCACGAGTAAAGTAAAGTAAATGTAATAGTGATGAATATGTTGTTGCCAATACTGAGGGACCACAATAATTAACTGAATAATTATAAAAGGTTTAAATAAACATGAACTGTATTGTGTGCATGCATGCGTGTGCATGTCATCCTTGGGGGGGAAGAAGCAATTAAATATGGAAACGTTATACTTGTATGTTGACGCAGATGAATTACCAAATGGCATATTAATGCTCTTAATGGATCATATTATATATACTATATGTCCTTGTTGGGCATGTACACTTACACACTCAGAGCCAGACATGATTATGAGTTAAGATAAAGTCAATTTTGCTCATCCATTGCCTGAATTTGCTGGAGAGATTGCATCATTTTATAAAAGCGATTAGATGATTCAGAATTCAGTTTCATTTTGAACAGAAGGCCATCATTTTTTTTTTTTTAAATAGACTTTTCAAGTTGTTACAAACTATTGCAACCACATTTATTGTGATGCAGATCACGGCAACAGTACAACTAAGCATCGCTTTTACCAAACGAAAATGCGCTCAACTCCATCTTGTCCTTGCAGTTTGGAGTGAGCGGCCTCACGAGTTTCCTGGAGTTCACCGACAACGGCTCCAACCCCAACATCTTCTTTGAAATCCTGGGAACAAATTATGGAGAAGACCGAGGAAGAGGAGTCAGTAGGGTAAGTACTTGAAACAGCATCCCTGTGTGGTGTATTGTGGAGGAGGGGGACAGGCGACTCATAGAGTGGATTTACATAATTCTTACATTTACCAGGGAACGTCACTGCACCTGCTCTCTACATTATTTGCATCTCATTCAAATTCAGGTATTTTTTGTAGCTTGTGGCTGTAACTAACATGCAACGAGGCTTCCCTTTTGTATTCACATCTTCTTCTTCTTTTATTAAGTCCCCCCCAACCTATAACTTCACAGTTTGCCAGCATATTCTTTGTTTTCCATGTCTGGTTGCTTGTTTATTTTTTTTAATATAGCCCAACGACCCAACAACTTACCTTTTTGCCACAGTCAAATTCACCAAGAATGGTGAACTTGTCGACATGGTATCATGATATTTGTATTATTATTATATTATATTATTTATATTGTTTTAGTCTTTTTGCAGTTCACAGATAAAACATAATCAAGACAGAAAAATTACTTTGGTTGCCCTTACAAACTTCAGTACAATGGTTTGTGTGTGTGTGTGTGTGTGTGTGTGTGTGCGCGCGCGCGCGCGTGTGTGTCAATTCTGCATCCTGACATAATTGCTTCAGTTGCCCCCTAGACACATGCATGATGAACTTTAATAGGTCTCCTGAATGATACTCCTCCCCCTGACAAACATTTGCAAACCTATCAGTCATCTGCACATGTGCAGGCGTAGTTGTGTTGTTCCTTTAAAAATAAATACAAGGGACTCCAAGCTCATGTCTTAAAAATGGTGAATGTACAAATACACATTTGCATTTCACAAATACCACACACACACTGTCCCTGTCCTCCATACAAGGGGGAACTCTTCACAGATAACAGTTGAGATAGTGAAATGTGATTATGCATAATGTGGTGAGACAGCAACATAACACGGCACGGCCGTCATAGACAAGAATTAATCTTTAAAGCGCAGCGTAATTACATTAAGGCCCAATTACCTCTAATTACTTCTGAGGGAATTAAGGCACTTGTGATACAGTATTCCCGACCACAGTCGCCCGCAACACACAGCATTTTGTTGCGCCGTCGTCGGGATTCAATTAAATCTATACATGGCATCAAATGACTAAAGAGCGGCTTATTATTCTCTCAGACAGCCAGTATATTAACTTTCCTTTGTAGCCTTTCAAAATGATGAGGAGCCCTCTAAAATGGTGTTCATGCAGAACATCTAACCTGCAATAAAAGCACAGCAGATATAGAGAATGTCAAGCTAGAGAAAAGGTTAATATAAAATAACTGCTCTGACCGCCCCAACCCAGAAGAAATAAAAGAGACAGAGGAATGTCCTTTGTTGACCCACAGTCTGCGTGTAAATGAGCGCAGAGGAAATGCTCAAAGAACATTAAATCCCTAGAATGCGATGAGAATATAAATCCATCTCGGGCTGTTCCTGCTCATGTTCACATGTTGCAGAAAAGTCGGCCGTGTATAATTGATGATTATGAAAGATTACCTGTCTCTCTCACCCCAGGTTAACATCTTCCTTTGTGTACTGACGTTTCATCTCAATCAGACCAATGTAAACTCCTCATAAATAACGCTCTCGAACAGTGTTGTGGACACACACCTGTCGGCATAACTAAGCCCATTTGAAAATTGTGTTCAAGCTCGGTTTATTATGGAGCAGTAATAATGTTTAATACGATTAACTTATACGTCATGAATCTGCTTGCAATAAGGCAACATGAAGCAATTAGCAGCAGCAATAACTTGGATTTAATAACATGAGTGTAACTTGGCGGGTGAAGCAATGTGCAATCATTTATTTTATTTTTAAATCAATATTATTTATATAATTAATACAGCGTTTCACAGTTTGATATATGTAAATCTTACCACCAAGTGGCTCAATTAAAATTGAATATACATACTGTATAAGTGCAAAGGTACAGTGCAGCAGGTCTGTCCCTGATGGAGCCACAACTCAGCCTATGAGGGAGTTGGCAATATGTCCCACCTTGAATAACCTCCAAACCATCAGTTGAAGGTGTGTTCACTGCAGAGTTTGGGGCTTATATCCTTATATGTATAGGATTTAGTGTGTCGTCATTTGCATATTTTCCATATGTTTGCCATGTGAACTATTGCTTCTGTCTGAAGTCTGTGCTACAACATTTTAAAACTAGCCTGCGTATAATAATTCCCCTCGGTCAGTTGAAACAGTAAAATACTTATCAAGTAAATATTTGATCCCTGACGATTGCAAACCTTTCGTAAAGCGACCGTTTGTTCTATTATTTACTCGGTGGTGATTTTGTGTTCTAACGGTTTGCGGACACAGAGGTTTCACCAGACGGTGACCTTTCCTTGAATAGATTTCCAACGCTTCTCCAAGAAATTCAATTAACGTTGGTTGTTTTTGCTAAATAAGTTATAGACCATATCTCTCTCTGTCTCTCTTCCCCTCATGCATTCCCTATGAAATGTATTTCTCTTGTACCAGACTACTCTCACGACATGGACAAATTATGGATAATGGGTGTGTCCCCCATGTATTTCATATACAGTAGGATAGCCATCCAATGTCTCAGGGTTTCTGAATTATAAACAAATATGGTTTTTTTTCTTACCTTGTTATCCTTCTGAGGAACACTCTTCATCTCCAACACCCTTCTCTTTCTACCCTCCCTTGATCCCTCTTCCTATCTCCTAGCTCTCAACCAGTTTCACCAACACACTGTCATGTCATTTATCCCATCATACTTAACACATATGCATACAGTTGTCTACTGATAATGGTAATAGCAGACACCTGAGATCAGTCATAATTATTACAGTTGCACTATAGTAGAATTGGCTCTCTGCTCCATTACCCTCTTATATAGGAGCCTATCTCTCGCTCTCCATGTATCTACAGGCGTAGGAGGCTCCACTGCTTTCTTATATAGACGTGACATGGCTGCCATGTGTAATTGCTTCGTTAGCTATCTGCAACATCTGTAATGACTTCAAATAGGTAGAATGCCATTGGATTTATATTTTAGAGCCTGCACACTGAAAGCGGGTAGCTGAGCAGGAAATAAAAAGCATGGGGCAGTGGGAGGAAGACGGATGCAGTGTTAAATTCAGGAAAGGGGTTCAAGTGAAGAGGAGAAAGGTAAAATGAAACAGGCATAAGAGCAAGAGAGAGGCAGCTAACGATAGCGATGGATGACCCAATCTTTCCAGACCCTCTACAATAGATAAGAATGACGGCCCAGGTCATAATTGAGTCACACCATTACGTTGCCTTTCCCCTCACATCTGCTCGCGCTCTCCTTTCTGTCACGTCAGCGTTCTCCATCTTTTAGTTGAGAAACAGAAATATTCCTATTCTCTGTAAGGATCAATGGCCTGCAAATGGCAGCGTTTCTTAAATTGAGGTCATCTTCAATTATCATTTTCGGTCTCGCCTGACACATGTGGTAAATTATGTTAAGTGACTGCAGAGAGTCAGAGGAACGCCCCCCACACACACACACACACACACAGTGCTGTCACCGTGCAAGAAGCCTTTCCTTCCAATGCACGTTTGCAACGATTGGAAGACATTTTGGTCATCATGATGGCTTAATGTGTCCGCCGGCTTAAACACACGTAATCGCTGCAGTTCACTTGGGAGCACATGCAAGCCCCCCTCGTGCACGCGCACGCATGCACACGGACACACACACACTCTCATTAATCTTCTGTCATGTTTGCTTTGTCTTTGCATGGCAATTAAAGTCGGTGTACTTCACCATCAGAACAGAGCACTGAAAACTCTCTACTTGGCTCTCACATCAGGTTAGGCAAAACAATACAAACTTCATTTCATATGGGCTAAACCATAGTGACACACAAATTCATTATATTAGATTTAATTCAGCAAAACCAGGAAATGCATATTATCCACAGGCAAACATAGTTTATAAAGTAATCTATGCAGTCTTCCGCTATGTGGAAGGAATAGCAGTGAGTGTTTGTGAGTGCTCGTCCTAAAAAAACCCCAGAGATTAATCTTTTATTTATTCACAGCACATACAGTTGAGGTCAAAATTATTAGCCCCCCAGGAATTATGGAACATTTTCCTAAAATTCTTCCCAATGTTTGCAGCATTGATAAAACGTGATATAATTAAACATTCACCAGTGCCATTTAGTAGCTTTTGGTACATTTTGGATATAAAATAAATTTTTTGGCTTGCTTTATATCAAATATAGTGAAAAATGGGGTGGTCAAAAATATTAGCCCCCATATGAATTTTTATTTTCAAAACAAACCTAATTAAACAATCAGGTTTCAAACCACACCTGTGCAGTCAATTGGCTTCCTGACAACACCTGAGCATTCAATCAGCATAAAAGGAATCCAAGGAACAGGGCACGTGTGCACATTGAGAGGGATTACTTTTACTCATCATGCCAAAGACAAAGGAAATCAGTTTTGAGGTCAGAAAGAAGATAGTGGAGGCTCAGGAGAAGGGGGAAGGTTATACTGCCATTTCCAAGCGTTTCACAGTGTCTAGAACCGCTGTACATTGCATCATTGCCAAGTACAAGGAGACAAATTCAGTAAGAAACAAACCTGGGCGTGGTCGTAAGCACAAGATTTCAAGAACTCAGGAGAGAAAAACTCTGGAAAATCGTCAGAGATGTCAGCAAGAACCCCCGGACATCTGCCAAGATGATTGTTGCTGACCTGGCATCTTCTGGAGTTGATGTTTCAAGGAACACAGTTGTGAGGGCTCTTCATCGTGGCGGGCTTCACGGCCATCGTCTGAGAAGAACCCCTTTACTCAAAGAGCGGCACATCAAAGCAAGACTGAAGTTTGCCCGTGAACATTTGAAAGGTAAAGATGAGTTTTGGAAGTCTGTGCTTTGGTCTGATGAGACTAAACTGGAACTGTTTGGGCACATGGATGTGGCGCATGTTTGGCGAAGAAAGGGAGAGACCTTCAACCCAAAGAACACAGTTCCCACAGTTAAACATGGTGGTGGGAGCATCATGCTGTGGGGCTGTTTTGCATCCTTGGGCACAGGGAGCCTTGTTCGGGTGCATGACATCAGGAAAAAAGAAAATTATGTTGAAATTTTGAGGAATAATATGCAGAAATCTGCTCGTAGTCTATCCATAGGTGGTCACTGGGTCTTCCAACAAGACAATGACCCGAAGCACACATCGAAATTGGTTCAACAGTTCATTAAGGATACCAAAACCAAGGTCCTGGAATGACCTGCACAGAGCCCAGACCTCAATCCTATTGAGAATCTGTAGCGGGTACTCAAGGTGAATGTCCATGCTCGGAAACCACGCAATTTGGACCAGCTGGAACAATTTGCAATGGAAGAATAGGCCAAAATCCCCCAGAAGACCTGTGCCAACCTAGTGAAGATCTACTTTAAGAGGTTGTTGTCAGCTGTGGCTCAGAAATGGTACACTATTGACTATTAATGGCCAGGGGGCTAATAATTTTGGATGTCTCATTTTTGCCTTTTCTTGTTTCAATTCAGTGTATCAATAAAATATTCTAATCAAACTTAGTGGACATTTTGTCTTTGTTATTTTGGAAACAAATGCAATACAAGCACTTGTTGTTAATGGTCATTTCCAGAGAGAAATAAAGGGTTTTGTCTAATTTCACAAGGGGGGCTAATAATTTTGGCCTCAACTGTAAGTGTTTGTTTAATGCATTTTCATTTTTTCTTATAGTCAGTGTCAGATAGGATGAAATAAAACGCACAGTACATTTTATTTCATCATTTTCCTTTGACATTGTGTTTATGTGTGACTTCAGACACTTTGGATTGGAAATTAAGGAATGAAATGAGGAGCATTTTCTTGTGGCATTTTGGGGATAATGTCTATTGTAAAGACATAGACAGCCACCTGCAGCTTTGTTTCTTGTTTCTCTTAAAAACACGTCCATGTTATTGGCCGACAGATTAATATCCCGGTGCAGGTGTTTCAGATGTTGCGTTCATCTGCTCACAGTGCATTAAAACAGCAGGACACATCCAGATGTTGGCTCTTATAATCAAACATAATAATAGTGTTGACTATAGGACCCACGGCAACCATGTTCCCTAGAAATTACATATCTATACAACTACAATGCAGCAGCAAAAATAAATATTGTAGGACTCATAGTGGCTTATTTTCAGAGGCAAAATATCATTTTAATTACTTAAACATTACAACATCTATAATTTATTACATTGCCATTAACTATTTAGACATTTGAGTGTCGACTGACTGATCATCCCCACATCACCAGCTAAAATTCACTGATACAATCCAAGTCTAACCTCGAATTCCAATTACATTTCACCCTTTAACACAGAGGGTATCGCAGACGACAAGTTTGCGTTGCCGGAATTACACGACGGTTTGTGCGATTGGAAAAATATCAACTGTTTCTGAAAGCTGTTAAGTTAGACGTCATTTTGGTTATTGCGGTAATTTCACTTGCACTGTTGCAGGAAGCCGGCGAGTCAGCGTCTTTGTCACCAGAGAGGAGAGAGTTGGAAACACGCCTGTACATAGTTTCCTTTTTTTGACCTGTTTTTGGACATTTAAACAAAGACTCATACAGATGTTATTTGAATGATGTTTTATACATCATTTAAGGACTGTGTTTTGTTGTGTGTTGTTTTGTTTTTTTTTTTAAATAAAACTTAGTTTTTTTCTTCATTTTAAATTGTTAATACACTGCTTTAACATAATAACTGCCAGATATTGAAAGTTATTCTGGTAAAAATGGAATTAGGTCTTAGGTCTGCTTAGGTCTTAAAGGGTTAAAGCCTGTTTTACAATGAAATATGAAATTGAACTTTTTCAAAATAAGTACAATCCAGTTCTGCTTTTAGAGCTAAAACACTAAAGATTGAAATGAAAGATCTAGTTATGATGACGTCTAACATGTTTTGTATTGGTAAGATAAGGTGTATGGTCTCAGATTCCTCCCACACATCGTGCAGATAGCGTACAACAGCTTATTATGTGCTCCCTGATTGTGGAGCAAAAGAGCAAAGATGCAGCTCTGAACCACATGTTAGCAAGCACTATTTTAAGGACATGAGATGAGAGGCAACATCACTGGAACCGATTATTACCGTGATGTAAAAACATACAGCTTGGGATAGAGAGGGTTGATAAGAAAAGAGAGGGAGGTCGCAGAGGATGTACCACAACGGAGAGCGGCAGAAAGAGTTGCAGTGGATTTAGACTTTGAGAAGTAGATAAGTAAAGTAAATATGTCAGAGAGAGAAAGAAGGCAAATCTTAGTAAAAACATGCAATTGTAAATGGTGGGTATATAGTGACAGAGGAAAAACATATCCAATTTTCCATCCCATTAGGTAGATATGCATGTACATTTTTATTGAGCATGTCTCCTCCACCTTCAGGCCAGCTAAGAGATTATGGAAAGGATACGGAAAGCTGAAGAAGAGGAGATACAGTAGGAAGCGCATGGATTAAAGGATAAGCGTGATGGGTGACAAAAATGCAAATGCGTTAGACAAAGTGCTGACATGCTCAGTCATCATCTTCATGTATGTAAATCCAGTATTTGATGAGAATTATGAATTATTCTGACCTCACAACCTCTCCGTCTTCCACACACACACACACACACAGTGGTTCACAGGTACTAATTTAGAAACTGTAGAGACTCTTCATTTTTACTGTTCACTATTAGTGCAAAATGCTGCTCAGCGTGCTGTTTGATTCGTGGCAAAAAGAAAAACAAAATTTATTTTGGAAACCGTTTCCATTTCAAAGATAATGTCACAGTGGCCTGATGCGGTGGCTGCGTGCGTCACTGTTATTGTGTCTGTTAAAAAGGCTCTGAAGTTTTTGGAATATTCTTTATGGCGTTGTATGAAAACCTTGATATGTATTCAGGACATGTGCAGCCTTATCTGTCACAAACGGTGAGAACAGGCAACAGAGGAATAACTCGTTTCCTTCAAAGGTCCTGCTGATGAATTATGCAGTAATATATGTAGGCAAATATAATATTAAAAAAGTGCTTTAACAAGCAGTTATTTTTATTATTCTTGCTCTCATACTAAAATGATTGGCTTTTTTTTATGATGGAAAAATCCAAACAAATCATGCGGATGTGTGGATGTTTTTGGCAGCAAAAGATACTGAATTGTTTCGGTTTTGTCATGACCCTTAGAACGCGGAGCATTCCGGCTGCTGCCTTTTGCCATTACTATATTTAAACATAATATACAGAGGTTTTAAGAATGTGCAATATAGAGTTGCTTACATCCTTTTCTCCAGCACAACCTAAAGGCAATCTGATGAAACATGTCTTTCATCACATTTTCACCAACTATATAAACACACCTGAGCAAAAAGTACTATTTTAACATGTTTCAAATCAGAGTTCACTTGGCTCGTTTTTGTAAACAAAAAGAAAAGAAAAACACTCTATTTTGTGACTTTATATCACTACTAAAAATGCGATATGAAATGAATCATGACTTTGACTCATTCGGGCCACGTGAGCACTAAGTGTTAAGCGGTTTCTTATCTTGTAACTCATAGGTATGTCAAGCAGGTGCTGAGGAAGTACTCCTTTTAGACCTCTGTCTTAACGCTTGTCATGACCTGTTCCTCTCGGAAGTGCAAGACAAAAAAAGCTATTTTTTGTAACCTTTGTAATGGTGGCTTTTAACCTTGTGAACACTTGATTATTTGCGGGCTTCTTCTTTGTGCTTGATTGATGTTGGTGATTTGTTATGGCTGGAAGGCTGTGTCAATCACGAGGGAGCACACATGCACTGACCAGCAAGTCTGGGGGACCACAGCGCAGTGGACACTGAACACAAATTGAAGCTGACAAACTGCCTCTGGTGTCCTTGGATCCGTTTGAATGTGGCAGTGCATGTGAATTCTCGCCTCTGTGTGTCTGTCTGTGTGTGTGTGTGTGTGTGTGTGTGTGTGTGTGTGTGTGAGTTTTGTGAGGGAGAAGTTAAATATCAAAAATCTGAAGAGTCGGTAAAGCGGGGGGGACAAGGAAATGTAAACAAATAAGGAAACGCTGAGATATCGGAGATAGTATGTTTACCTCCTGTCACAAAAACTCAGTTGGGAATATCTGAAAAACCCATTGTGCAAACAGTATGGGTGACACCAAACACTAGCCCAGCAGCTACTCGTCTGCTGCGTCTTTTGTGACAAGCCAGGAACATTTTTATTCCCCAGATGCCCCGCTGTCAATCCCGTTTCACGTCGCTGAGACCATTTATGTGCAACGAAACCAAGCACAAGCATGCTGATTTTTAAGATAATGCTGCTAACGTGTCGATGAATAGACATGATAAGGCTCTGCTCTGAAGAAATCTGAAAGTTGACGTGCTGTAAGAGCTGCCAGGCTCCTGTTGAATGAGGGAAAAAAAAAAACGCAAGCACGTGAGAAAGGATGAAAGAATAGCCGCACTTAAGCGAAGTTTTCTTTCTGCTCCACACCTATTTTTTGGAGTGAATCCTCTGCTTGAAAAGGTAAAAACACACAAAGGAGTGCAGAGAAAGTCAGCGATTTCTCTCTCTCCATCATGCCTTACCTTTTTCATTTGCCTTATCACTCTGCGACAGGATCACTGGAATCAATGCAGTGAAATAGTCTGGTGTGCGTTATGTGCGTTCCCCCGCTAAAAGCTGTTTTGAGGGTAAAAACAGAGATGCGAAAATGCCGATTTACGCAACTGATGCTGATTT
The DNA here is from genome assembly GCF_019176455.1 of Solea senegalensis. Taxonomy (NCBI): domain Eukaryota; kingdom Metazoa; phylum Chordata; class Actinopteri; order Pleuronectiformes; family Soleidae; genus Solea; species Solea senegalensis. Next base: position 9,046,154 of record NC_058025.1, on the reverse strand, counting down.
GTAAATGCTGTTAATCTCGACACTCGTTCATCGTGACTTTTTGACTTAGTCAGATCACAGCTTTGCAAATCGACACACATTATTCTCTAGCTCGGATGCGACATTAATAATACAGCGGTACTTGATGAATGCATCGGGAAACTGGGGCAGACGTGTCCTGCGTGGTGGAAGAATTATTTTCAGAGAAGTGAAAAGAAAGTGCAAGTGTGATGATAGAAAGCTATTTAAGTCCAGTCAAACGGACACGGACCACTGAGGACAACAGAAGATGTGAGTGATGGCAGGACTGGGGAGGACTAAGGAATAGGTAGATGAAGTTGGTCATTTGTCCTTGGCTTAATCTTCGCGACGCTGCGGGTGGATGAATGAATGGATTGACAGGATCAGAGATGTGAAGACGAGGCAAAGGGGAGGCCTAATTGCCTGTGACCTAGTTCTGGACATGGCCCTCTGAGCTGGCAGCAAAAGAATAAGAGAAGGATCAGCTGCAGAGAAATGAATTTGAGAGACTCCAAGGTTGTGTCCCGTAATCAACACACCATGGCTTTATGAACGGGAGCAGATCGCTGACTCAGAGCGGAGGGAGAAGGCAGTGGACTGAAATTTGGAGGGAGAAGAGGAACGTTTCAGGGGCACAGAGATTGGCCAAGGATTACAGAGCAAGGACAAGATTAAGTGAGATGAATATTAACACTGATTAAGGACAGTCTGAGTGAAAACAAATCTGCAGAGGCGCGCCAACACTGTTGCTCTTGAAATAATTAAAGTTATTGGGTGAATCGTTGTTTCATTAAGTTTATCATTTTTCACTAGGCACACACTACAACAGCTCAAACACACCCACCTTAATGTAGAAATCTGGGGAGCAATATGTAAAATAAGGGAGAGGGGGAACAGCCCATGGCCAAGTGGAAAGGAGACTCGGTTTGTGACTGAAAGGTTGCCAGTTTGAGTCCCTGCCAGGTCAAGGGTTGGGCTACCCCTGAGGAAAGTATCCAATCCCCATCCGTCATTGTTAATTGGACAGTCTAAATTGACCCAGTAGGATGGAAGGACATCCGGTGCCAAATCGTGTGTGCAGATCATCCGCTGTGGCGACCCCTAAGTGAACCGCTAGCATGCTATAACCACAGAGTCCAACGTGTGAGAGAACACGTAGCGAACTCGGTGAGTATCACGACCAGACATTTCTCACCTCCCGTTCATTTCCCACACTTTTCTTAAATCAGAATTATCTGAGCCAGATTTGTGACAAATATTCCCAGCAGCAGAAGCGGGGGCCGCTGCGGTGATGTAACTGATGACGGAGCCGTGCGAGTTGATGAAACCCATCAGCGCATCGGTCTCGCATGGTCCCCATTTCAACATCCTGTCGTTATCTCAATTATATTACTAGACTCGTAATCCTCCCGTCTAAAAGCAGCACCCCAAATAACTGGCTTTAGTCACATCTCAGCACACAAACGGCACTCACCCTCAATAGCTGACACAATTTCCTTCAAGTCTTCCCTGTTTATCCATACTCTAAAATGCCTCCTTTTCCATTATACTTACAGCATGTTCCAAACACAATTGCACTGACACTCACTGCTCTCTAAAGTGCGACCATACGTTCAGAGACACTCGCGCACAATAAAGAGAGGGTTTTAGAAACAAAGAGTCGCTGCACGACTTTGTTTCTTTGGTGTAATCCTGCCTCTCGAGGCCAGTCGTGGCTCCTTCACTCTTCTCCAGAACAATCAGTCAATATTGTCTCAAAGCTATTAAGAACACAAGCCAATTATTTCCCTTATAATTACGAACGTATCTTTTTTAGTATGAACCTTTTTCATGCCGCCGTACACTTACCACAATAAGTGTTCCCTTGGCAACAGTTATCCCTCTGGACCTACTTTACTCTTACTATCTAAGTAATGAAAAATATGTTGTTTTTTTTACTTATTATTATTATTTAAAATCAGGCTTTGGTTCAAACTATAGGGTGGAGCCTGTGCTTACACAAAGGTCCTGTTCACACCTGGCCATTAAAATGCATCTTTGGATGCGTCTCCTGTGACCTCATGAGAGCAGATGTCGCTTCTCTCGCGTTGTATGCAATTACACGACTCTCATTTGATTTCCTCTCTGCTCATCTCGTTTCCTGTCATCTCGTCCCGTACCTCACTCTCTCTCTTGTTCTGTCTTCTCTGAGAGAAGAGATTGGCCTTTTTTGGGTACTTGTATATTAGGTTTTTGAGTGACTATCCATCCTTTTCTTGTGAAGTATCGTTCTGTCTTAACTATGCAGTAGGAGTAGGGCCGAATGATTTTGAATAATTATCTACTTGCGATTATTTTTGACAGGAATTAGGATTTGCGATATCAGAGGGAATGGTAATTTCTACACTATGATTCTCATTTTCAATCGAAAAACACATTTAAAATGATGACTGTGTGATATTTGTGCAGCTCTGTGAGAAACAAAGATTGTTCTCTTCAGTCTGTAGAATAAGATGTGTTTAGATCAAGACAGCAATGAATTTAAAATTTTGACTTTAAGAAATATTGCAATTTTCGATTAATTGTTCTATGCAGCCACAAATCATGCTCAGTGAAAACCTAATACATTTTAAAAGCACTTCCCTATTTAATTTAGTCTCTATCCCTTTTCTATTTAGCCATTTAGCCAAAGTCAATCAGCATTTTCTAATCTTTAAATGTGACTTTTGGAAAAGGCTTAATTGTACATATATTTGGAAAAGCTAGTCTATAATTTAGTTACGAAGCCAAGGTCTTTGAAAATACAAATGTGCTGTATATATATCCCCTTGTAAGCTAGTATTAGCTCAGCAATAATAAAAAGCAGATTGATTTCTCACACCTCCACTTTTCTTTCTTTTTTTATTCATCCACACACTCGTGCTACATGATCTATTTATAAACTATTAGCTCACGGTTAACTCCGGTGCAGCCAAGAAGCTGTGCACTGTCAATGTTCATTAAAATGACGGGCAGTTTGTTTCATACAAAATCTATCCATAAGTATGATGCCGCTGTGGAGATAAATAACATTTGTATATCAATGTTATCAACTTCAATTGTGCAGGTGCTGATTTTAAAATAATAGGAGAAATTGCACCACCCTGTAATTAAGATGATCAACAGACAGGAGGCCTGAGTATCTAGTTAATTCGAGTGGAATAACTGTAATTAACAGATTTGATCACGCTCACTTTATTATAGTAAGTCAGTATTGTTAATTGTTCAAACAGAGCCCTTTTCCATTGGAACAGATTTCCCTGTCTAACCAGTGTTATCATATTTTGTGTTTGACCGCTTAGGAAACAAAGTCACCAACCAGTCTTAACTGTGCTTGATGGGGTGCGGGTAGAAGGTTTCTCGCATGTAAACTTGCTAAGTATTTCTTCTAACCCTAACCCTTTTAAAGCACGCAGATACAGACAAATTACTTTTCTTTATCTTTTTTTTGCTGTGAATAATCACCCTCACTTTCTTATATTCACACACACACGCACCTTTCTCCCCTTTTTCTTTAATTGCACTCAATCCCTATTTGTTCATCTTGAATATTCTACCTTCCATAATCAGCTTCTGCTCCTTGTGACGGTCTTTACTCTTCCTCGTCTCCTCTCTAATGTCCCTCCTCCTCCTTCTTTTCCTCTTGTGCTCTCCCCGTCTTCTTCTCTGCCAGCCAGGGCTGCAGGCTTTCAGCAGCATTACAGCATGTAAACCTCAGATTACAGCAGCCAAAGTCTGCCGAGCACCGCTTACCTCTATGGAGCACACACCCACGAGTGTGTAGCTGCACTGCCACCCACGTTCCTACATGCAGAGTATTCATTTATTGTTTTTATTTAACACTGTCGTACACCGTTTTAAATAAATTGTACCACACACAATTTTCAGTGACTTCAGAGGACATTACTTTGACTTCCATTAGTTTCCTGGAGATTTATTCTAATCTTTGCCACAACTACTACTGGTCTAACTCCAGAGGTGGAAAGTATTGAATTACATTTACTTGCGTTACTGTAATTGAGTAGGTTTTTGTGTAAGTTTATGTACTTTTTAAAAGTAATTTTAAAAATGTGTAATTTTACTTTTACCTAAGTATTTTTTGGAATGATGAGGACAGGTATATTGGCGTTAATTAAGGTCCGTGAGTGAGTGAGAAACAAAGCATTTGTGACATTCGACCCACTTTGACCCATATTTTATTTTGTCAGCACTTTAATTTGTAAAGGTTTGCCTTTAACTCCAGATGTATATCCCCTTATCCTAACTAAGTAACTTTTACTCTGAGTACTTTTTTAGACCAGTACTATTATTTTTACTTAACTTAAAATAGTGGTACTTTTACTGGAGTAGTATATTTCAGTACTCTCTCCATCTCTGCCTAACTCTTAACCTGAATCTTAACCTAACCTGAGCTTCATCCTGACCGTAATCATTGATGTTATGGGGACTTGGTTTTTGTCTGACAAGTCCCATAATGTGACTGTAAACAGATGTAGGTCCCCACAACATGAGTAATACCTGAAACACACACAAACAAATATTGACACTGTTCTCCTCCATCTCAAGTTGCTTAACTCCCTCTCTACTCCCAATGTCACACAGCTAACTCCTGGAGGATTAGCTTCCCTCGCCTTGTGTATGTTTTCCTAACTTCTTTTATTATTGCTTTGGTTTTCACCAACTGTCCTCCCTGCATGTGCTCTGTTGCAGGCTGCCTCCATCCAATTAGCTCAAGTTGTGAAAGATGCTTGTAAAGCTCACCCATTCATTTGAGATCTCTCATTTCTTGCCTGGATGCCTATGAGCAACTCTCTTAGGAATCATCCTGATTTTTCTTTTTTTCTTTTATGTTTACAACATCTGCCAAGCCACAAAGGCTCATAATAAATTGACTGTATCCACAAAGCACCAACTGTCAACACATTTACAGTCCATTATTTTTCATTACATTCTCTCTTGACATACTACTGACAGCAGTTAAAACAGGATAAAACATTATGAATGTGTTAGAGCTCGAGCACTTGTCAAGTGTCAGGGAAAAAAAACACACACTGTAGTCTTGGTTAAATATAGAACAAGTCAACAATTGTAAGAGAGTATCTTTCAAGCCGAGAGTTTCAGGTGCATGAACTGAACACTGTGAGTGAACTCTGTTCTTTACAGCTCTGCCACCTGAAAATCGCTCAACATCGTTGTAGAATATAATCCCACTTTGCAAAATACCCTTATAGTACCCTAATAGTTAATTAGGGTACTATACTAATAGTCAATTATCACACCTCTTCACCTAATCCCCAATCTTTGTCTTATTGAACATATTTAGCAATTAATAGTTATGTCATGATTTAGAGTTGTCCCTCACGTGTTGCTGTAGATACAAGTGCCAAATTCGTTGAGTAGAATATTTCAGTACTCTTACCACCTCTGCCTAACTCTATGCCCCTTAACCTTAACCTAAGTCAAGCTTTATCCTAACCATACAACATATAGGGACTCTGTTTTTGAACGTGTTTTACAATACTGTTTCAACACTTGATATTTTGAATGGGTAATTATTTCCTCTGCCAAAGGTAGGAACCTAATAAAATCCTTAGGGTTTTTTTGGGCAGGTAATCTAGGCAAGGAAGAAGAGAGAACAAAGAGCAGGGCATTACGTGTCCTGAATTTAATTATTATCTGGACTTAACTTGTAAAGGTTGATCTACTCCCTGATTTCACACCACACAATTTTCAAAATCTTAGGATAGCTGTAGTTCAGAATCCACAGTTTGTTGTCCTCAGGATTCTTGGAGCTGTATTTTGTCCTCAAACCATACTTGGCTGTGAAAGCACACATGAGGAGTGACAAACCAACTGAAGGGCAAAAGTAGGTTTAATTCTGCCTGTTTTTTTATGTCCCCGTGGTCGCTGTCAAAAAAAGTGTGCAGTGGTGACCACACAGATTTGGATTCAGAAATAAATAATAAAAAAGTTAACCATGCACGATATAGGGAGTGAATTGAAATTGAATTGTTTTTTGATGTCGTATTGCTTTTTCCCTCCCTTCTCATTGTCCCTCTCTGTGGTGAACAGATGTTGTATTCCTATTTCAGGTTCGGAGTGAGTGTGGTGTCTGGAAGAGTTGCATAATGATCTATCCATCTACTCGTTTGTTTCGCTGTTCCACCTCTCCGTCCCCCTTCTCTGTGTTGTCTGCGCCTCGCGTCTCTCGCTGCTAGGCGAGTGTCAGTTAACGGGAAAGGTCAAAAGAAGTGTTAATGCAGCAGATGCAGAATGTTTTTGTACATTCGAGACTCGGGGACAGGCTCTCAGTGAGCAACAAGTATCACAGTGATGGATGACACGACTGAGAGTGTGTGTGTGTGTGTGTGTGTGTACTTGTATTTTTTACCTTTTTGTGACTTTTTCTTGCAATAGTCCTCATGGGGACCACAGCCTGGTCTTAACAAGGCAGAACCTAATATCTGAGGAACTGGTTATATTTAGAGCCAAGATTTTAATTAGGTTAATGTTAAGATCAGGCATAATGCTCTATTTAAACCAGGGGTGTCAAAGTCATTAGTCAGGGGCCACACACAGAGCAGTCTGATCCCAAGTGGGCCGGGCGAGTTAAATAACAGCATAATAACCTATAAACAACAAGAACTCCAATGTGTTCCCTTTGTTTTACATTTAATGAATCTTTTCACAAAACATATTATGGAAAAACCTGAAAATGTTATGCTAAAGTTTACCATTTATACATGTGCATTGTAACTTACAGATCACAGTGGTTGACAAAGGTACAACACATTTAGTCACAGATTAGAAAATCTAGAAATTATTTTACTACACATCTATGTAGTATTCCTGAAACTAAAGTGGGAGCTATAAAAAATGTTAGGAATTACTGTATGTATAACTACATAATTGTAGTTGATTATCAACTTTCCTGCACTGCTTCTGGATATTGGTCAGGGAAGCACAGGGGAGATTTTACCTCCAGGTTAACACCTTCACTTCTACAGATGGGGGGTGAACAGGCGGATCTGGGAAGAGTCTGAGCATTTAGGCTTGGAACACAATATTTACCCCACTTCATAGTGAAGACACACACACACACACTTTCTTTCTCTCTCTCCCTGCACGTACACTTCCCCGGCTCTTAAAGGAGCCGCAGCATTCTTACAACAGCAGTTTACACAAAGTCTGATTTAAACTGTTTAAATTAATGGAAGTCAATGTAGTGTGAAAAGCAAAGAGAGCCAAATGTGTCCTCATTCCATGAGAACGACTCCTAACCGCCAACCTGTGCAACACACACAGACACACAGAATGACAGAGTATTTCAGTCTCCACTTCCTCAAAGCTACAGTACACGATGTGCAGCAGTCAGCTGTCCAGCAGACCTGCCAAGGTCTCTACAACCTGTACGCTTACAGAGCGACTGACCATCTCACTTAGTCAACTGACCGGCTGTCAGACTGACTGACACACTTGTAAATAGAGAATTCCATATACAGGCAGGTGGGCTAGCTGTTGATCATTTCAACGTAACCTGTTACCAGGCGCCCACCACTTTTGTGGAGCACTGTGAGAATAATCTGTTGTTTAGCCGCTCTCCCTTGAAATCTAACACTTTAAACCTTATAATCAAACAGCCGGAATGAATGTAATCAACATTAAGTCAAAGTGTCAGAGACACAAAAAGAGGCAGAAAAGTCATTTTTAATACCTTGTTCACCAGGAAATCAATAATGTATTTGCCTAATATCTGTTGCAAAAGCTTATTAATTATTTGTTTTAATTATTATTATTATTATTATTATTTCTTTTTGAAATGAAAGTGCATTCTTGTCTTTTCTTTGTCCCACGATGAGCAAATGAGGTAACCGAAACATTTGACCCTTGAATTTGTCAATAAGCAATATACGCCCATGTATGTATACAGTTTTCTTACCTGCATATTGTCATCCAGGAAAGGCTCTGGTGAAGTTTGTATATTTTTAGACCACCACTTTGGAGTTTTGCCCGTCTAATATTTACTCAACTAGTGATGAAAGAAGAAAAAGAAGTAGAACAAGACACAATAAAACTAGTGTGATGAAAAACTGAAAACAATCCTGCCAAAAAAGGTTTCAGCAGGATTATGGATTTCTGCTTCTCTAAATTAGCGATTATCTAAATGTTACTGTCGATCCCGATATGCTCTATTTTTTCTCTGATGACGTTATACAAGTCACTTATGAAAATCAAAGTTTTTAGTGTGTTTCACTGAGATAAATGCAGACAGATTAGACCAATCCAGGTTACAAACTATAATCATGTCGAACATGAACTGAAAACCCATAATCCAGAGGCAGATTTTCCATTTTCCTTCCATCGCGATTTCTCATCACTATGTGCATGCTTAATTTGTAACCACGTATGTATGGGCGTGCATTATTTATAAGTCGGTGGTATTTAATGACTTCAGATTATTCCTGCAGCGCTTAACTTCACTTAAGAATCCCTATGGATTTACCTCTTCATCTGTAAATTCATCTTCATATCTGTCTATGTGTGTGTGTGTGTGGTTGGGTGGGTTTTGCATGCATGTAAGAATTGCACAAGTACAAGTAGAACAAGTAGAAGAAAAGAGAAACAAAAGAGGGAACGAGCCCTGGGTTTAATTATTATTTACAGCACTACTGAGAAAAGTAGAATTAATGCCCCCTTTTTGTCCTAGTGAGCGAGAGATGAGGAGAGAAACTAATAAACAGACATCGTGCTGTTCAGGTTACACCATCTATGCAATTAGATTTGTGTCAATATTTTTAAACAACACTTTTCACGAATCAAGCAACACTTTTTTTTAAGAAGCGGAAAAAAATGTCATTCGCAAATATCGTATTTTATGATGATAAACATACTTAAAAGGCAATAAATCCACAAACAAACGATAAGCACCTAATCATTTGCATTTGCTTCTTCCGATGAAGTTGACCTTGAAATCGCACTTTTAATGTACCTTAGTATTTTTTTTCTTTCTCATAAATGGAGTCTAAAGAGAAACAAGTCAGTCATGATTTTTATTTATTCAGGCAGTAATTGTTTAAACAGTCAATTAAAATGGAGACGAAAATTAAATTAAATGATGATAATGTGTTATATAAAAGGTCACCCACTCATTTTAAGTTTTGGGTATAACGGTACATCAACGTACATGAAGTTTGTATGCACTAAAGCATTCTACCTCACACACACACACACACACACGTGCGTGCAGACACGCGCACGTCTTCCGAGCGATTCAAGCAAGCATTAAAACAGCTTGCAGCTCATCAGAGAATCCAGTACAGAGCTTGTTGTTGTTGTCGTCGTCGCTCCTCTAATGATCAGCTCGTGTAGACCGCTGTGTTTATGTGAGTGAGTGTTTGCTTTGCGATCTATGCGTCACTTATGTTGTGAGACCAGAAATCTGTGTACACAGTAACATTATCATTCCCACACGAAATAAAGCGTCATATTCTGAGGTTGGGGTGTTCAAAAGTGAGGTAAGTTGTTTTCGGTCAGTCAGTGTGTGTGTGTATGCATGTGTTTAAGAAGGAAAAACTGATAGAGTGAGTCATCTGGCAAAATTTTCTCTTTAGGTCTTAAATAAATCAACATACTTTAAATCTTTTACTCTAAAATCTGTTCAATCAAGTTTAATTTTTATCATTCCTATTTCGTTTTTTGGTAATGCTGTATGCTCATCACATATACATATATAAGTACTTTAGATTATCCCCCTATGGCCGAAATCAAACTTGTTGCCTGTGTATTCCACAATATCTCCAAATTCCTCTATGGTAATCTGGCTTAAACAATAACACACATCCACCAATAAACTGTGCCTTTGTCCACAGTATAGTTTGTATTGGGGACGTGTTAAATCCATACCACATACATTAGGAACGTTTTTTATTTACAATCAAATGAACTCATTGAATTGTCCGTCTTCATTTAGTAAGTTTTTTTATTTAGTAGAGTTGTCGTCTTGTGATAATTCTGAGCAGGCTGCCCTGTTTTTTTTTAATAGATCTGTTTTGGTAATAGTCGCTGTGTAAGCTAAACGTCCCGCGGTCCAGGCAAAACAGCTCAAGTCACTTCCCTTTTGTAGTCTGACACCTTTTTGTCAGAAATGATGCATACAGGCTGTCAAAACAATTACGCTGTGAGCATTGTGTCAACAAATGTGCCGACAGCTCATTTGTCACCATCTGGATGTCGAGCAACACCAATGTACATAAATATTCATGCTGTAAACTGCACATATATAATTGGGACTTTGCCGTTTTTTGTAATATCGAGACATTGCATGAGCTGATTTGTGTTTAAAAAGTATGCAAGTCATTTATTCATTTAGTTGTTAGTTTGAGTGAGAAACTATTAAATTGAGATTTGAGATCATCACAGAAGCAATTTTGTTCTCTACCTGGTGCTTGTCGAGTCGTTTAATACCAGCGTGTGACATGTCACAGATGTCGAGACTCTCATTTCGGCACAAATGCAGTCTTTAATTTTCCTAAAAGCCTGTCTAATCACAACTGGTGAACATGTGCATCCCTGTGAAGTCACGGGGCTCTTTGAGAGCAAAGTGACGTCCATTATTCCCCCTGATATTCCTTTGTGGAGCTCCTCCATATGCAGCCAAATGATTGAATGACAATAATTGCACCCAAAGAGAATTTCTGGATCTGAAACCTGTCCGACGCCATTTACCCGAAGATGTAGTCAAACAGCAGTTTGACTGTAATGATTGGATAAGCTCAAAGGACAATAGGCTCAGTCATTGGTCCAATGGAGGGGTTTTTTTTAAGCGTGGTTCTCTTTCTCTCATCATCTCAAAACCTACAGTAGATAATACTACACTCAGTATTGCATATGAATTCAATATGTAGTTGTGATCGGGGGACATTTTCCCTCATATTTGTTTCCATTTCATCTTATTTGAGTCTGTTTATAGACACTCAGTTGGATATAAAGTCCCTTTGCACAAATATGAGGCTGGAAATTGAACTGATAGTATGACAAGACAATTGGAAAAAAATCATAATAGACACCATCATAGTTTTGATCAGGCTGCTTTTTTGTTCACCGGCTTGTGTGTGTGTGTGTGTGTGTGTGTGTGTGTGTGTGTGTGTGTGTGTGTGTGTGTGTGTGTGTGTGTGTGTGTGTGTGTGTGTGTGTGTGTGTGTGTGTGTGTGTGTGTGTGTGTGTGTGTGTGTGTGTGTGTGTGTGTGTGTGTCCAGGTATTACTAATGTTGTGGGGACCTAAACCTGTTTACACAGTCACATTATGGGACTTGTCTTCCTTGTGGGGACAAAAAGCAAGTCCCCATAGCGTAAATTACTACATTTTAAGGTGAAGGTATGTTTTAAGGTTAGGCTGAGATTGAGATTAGGGGTTAGGATTAGGCCAGTAGTAATTGTGGTTATGGTTAGAGTAAGTCTCCAGGAAATGAATGTAAGTCAATGCAATGTCCCCTCATGTCATGAATGTCAAACGTGTGTGTGTGTGTGAGAGAGAGAGAGAGACAGACAGACAGACAGACAGACAGAGAGAGCTCTGATGTTTACTTTTAAAGTATTCACTCTAGTCAGTCACGTTGTCTGTAATCATGTTCCTCATGCGTTGAACAAGCAAACGGTGAAATCCTGTTAAAAAAAGAAGAAGTTCTAATTGGCCATGGTTTACTTGGATATTGCACGTTTATCAACAATATTCTCTTCACAATCCAATTAGCGGACAAAGAATTTGGGGCTTGTCTAATTAGTTTTTTTCCACTTGCTCCCCAGGTAGTCATTTAATCACAAACACTGTGATTTTAATCACAGGACAGCTTTTTTATTTATTTTTTTTATTTCATAATTTAGCATAGTAACAGCGTAAAAAAAAAAAAAAAAAATCCATAATTAATAGAGCAGCGTTAATCGCAGTTATCTGCGACTGAGAAGTGGATAAGAGACCGCGCAAGGGCTTAGAACACACTGACGCATGCATGTAAAACCTAATACCTACAGTGGTACATGGTCGGGAAGGAACTACTTTTTAAAGAGGGAGCAGAGTGGCCGTGCACACAGACTGTAAAGTGGAGATTAGGCAGCCATTGGTGCAGAGCACTGATGTTGGAGCACTGTGGACTGCTTGCTGCAACAAGCTGTCCCCTCTGTTACATGGCGAGAGGAGGGGGGGAGACACAGAGATGGTTTGTGGGCTGAGGAGAAATGGAAAATGGATTGAAGGGAAGAAGGAAAAAGGGAGAGGACAGAAGGGAGGCTTGGTGTGCAAGCTGTTTGGAGACTTCGCTGACACACATGTTGCTCCAGTGGAGGGAGGGAGGGAGGGGGTGGGTGAGGGAGGCAGGGAGGGGGTATGCTTTAGGAGGGAGCGGTTGACAGGACGAGTGGAACTGCTCAGCAGCTTGTCTGTGTTTGTGCCTGGCTACTGTCTCTCCACTGCAGCGGCAGACATGAGTGTTTGGCAAAGACAACAGAGGGAGCGTTACAGAGCCACACAGGCTGGAAGTGACACACCAGTGTTTGGCACATGAAACAAGGTTAGCACAGAGAAGAGAGAGATGCCTATAAATAGAGGGATGAAACAAGTATTTATAGTCAGTAAAGCGCAGACACATACGACTACTAAGAGATGAGCGTTCTGCGCAAACAATTAAATGTCATACTGCATTAGAAAGCCCCCCAAAATCAAATCTCTCCCTCCATTGATGGACCTCTTAATGTGGGGCAGAAAAATCGCAGCAGTTAATGCAGCAATTGCCCAAGTCCAATTTCATGGGGAGTTGCTTTTTTGTCTTCCAGCAGTAATTTAAAGCAGTGTACGACAGAATGTTGTTGTTGTTTTTTTTTTGACATTTATACATATTTTTCCTGATAGTTTTATTTTGTACAACTTCCTGTGCATATTGATTTGTCGCAGCTTCTAATCTCTGTCAGAACAGAATGCGCTGCAGCTCGGCTGCTTCCAAATGTCACCTGCCATCGATTTGTGTGTGTGTGTGTGTGTGTGTGTGTGATCACGGCAAATCGTGAAAGAATAACAGACAAAGCCACAGTTTGTTGCACAGTGAGTGTGCTTTTATGTGGTTGCCACGGGGAGAGAAAGTGAGAAATTCATGAACCCTCAGTGACTGTAAGTGCCTTTTAAGCTCGAGGATACCTGCATGCTGTTTGATTGTGTTTGTTTTGATACGTGTGGTTTGTGTTCATTTAGGTGCATGTGAATAGCGGGCAAGTGTTGTTGAGTAAAAAGATTTGTTTTTTCAGTATTAACTGGTAAAAGAAAAAAAATCAAAGTCTGCAAGTGTCGGACATCATCCTGTTCAACAACTAACGTTAAACACTCCACTGCTGCCTATTTAAGACTTCAAAGACCTGTCAGTATGTATTTGTCTTTTGTTTTTATTTTACAGAATAATAATTAAATAAGCCTTATTATTTCCACTGACATATCTTCCTTGAAGGAAGGTTGATGTTAATTAAAGGAGAAGCCGTTGATTTAATCCACTTTCAGCTAAATCTCTGGGTTTAGTCTGATGCAAGCGGGATAATACATCTCACTGCACTACAAGGTACAATTAATTTCTTTGAGTCGTTGGTAAGAGGTGAGGGTAAATTAATTCAAGAGATCCTATCAGCCTTTGCAGACCGTTAAATAAACTACTATAGATGTACTCCTTGATGTACGCTCTTGAAGTTTAGGCTTTAGGTGAAATGTCGACACGCCGTTAACAACTCGCTGTTTGGTAGCCAAAAGATGGTAATGCATGTAAATGCACATGTATATATTCTGTGTATAAGCGTTAAAGCCCAGCACAGATGCACATTATACTGGATTTAAGTGATTTATGGAGCCTATGTTTCGCCCCACTGCTAATACATGCGTGTGTCTGGTGAGCATATGGACTTTGAAGTTCACAAAAACTAAATCAAATAAAAAGTTGATTTTGAATAGATGTGCACTTCTCATTACCGTAACTCTTGGACTGTTTGTGATATCTAGAAAATTCAAAAACTATGGACTGGCGATCTGTCCAGCTATCTTGGGGTTAAGGCGCAGAAAGGGGCAGAAGCACTCACTCGTTGAACATGTTTTGACAATTCTACAGCCATGATGGTCATAAGAGGGTTAATATTGGGATGCACGATATTGGACTTTTTGCAGATATCCTATGTGCCGATATATCGGGAGTGCTTGGGCCGATAACTAATATATATACAGTATATTCACATTTTTCCCTGAGCTCATCTGCAAAGGTCATTCAGTCTCTTCTGGGGTGAAATTAACATAATATTTTGCCTAATAATGGCGCAGCAGGTGTAGCTATAAAGTGAGCAAAATAAATAAATAATTGTAGCATAGAAGTCAAGGAGGAAATAGCAGCCTATTTAGCCTAATGTTTTCTTAGTGTGTTTGCCGATATCCGATAATAGATTTTAAAGCCAATATCTGCCAGTACCAATATCATGTCGATAATAGCGTGCATCCCTGGTTTAATGGCATCATTCATTTTAAACATAGATCCTTTGCTGTGACCTACCGCTCGAACGTGTACACTGTGTGCACTTAAATGCAAGGAAACACCCAGGACAAACTTAAGAGCCGTCAAGGCCAATAAAAATATATAGAAGAAAATCATTTCTTATGTGTATTCATATATTTTTATGGTGTCTCTCTGTTTTAGCCACTTGGTGCACTGCAAGTGTCTGCAGTTTCCAGTCTTTATCAGGAAAGTGAAATTTGATGTCATTGCTCACTGAAGTCCCTCTCGTCTCCATATTTGTGACACAAGTTGGATGTGTAAGACGCGTCTTCTTGCTTCATCATCCACTCAAGTGCTTCATTTAACTGTCCAGTTATCCAAAGGGCCTCGTGTATTTGCGTTGGTGTTTGTATGTTTGTAATTATTGTTACTCGGGTTAGGCAGATGAAAGCGTGCCGTCTCACATACACCATGATGTGTGCTCTCACTCACAAGATCCTGTGTCATTATCATGTTAACTTTGACAGCCCTGGTACGAATACAGTTCAGGGAAATGAATAAGCTAATGCACATAAAGCAGTGGTGGTGAGATGACAGACAGTGTTACAGAAACAAGGAGACAGAATCCATATGGGGAGTATAAAGAAAAGAGAAGAGAGGGGAAAAATGGAACTTGTCAAAGTGGTAAACGAGTAGGGCAAAAAGCATTGTGGGATGCTAATGGCAGTATATCCAGACTTGCAACTTCATAGAAATGGTCTAGACACAGTGGGTCATTCACGTAGCATGCGCGCACACACACACACACACACACACACACACACACACACACACACACACAGGCACACTCACAAATGTACATTTATTTCATGCTGTTGGGGGAAATGAGCCTTTATCTGAAGCTGTGGAGATAAGCAGAGGCGATGGGCCACTCGAGCCAGCTTCTGATGCACATGTGCACATCCATTAATGCCCAGACAAAAGCTGCTTTCACACCTTCCTGGTAAATAAAAGTCAAAACTACTCAAATATAGAGCCAATAATTCTTTATCCCTTGCAATTAACACATACTATTTATAAATGAAGCTACTGTATATGTGATCAATATTTTATTGATTTAAAAAAAAATGTCTAGCATTTATTTACTGTTCTATGTGAAATAATTTGGGGGCTAGTCAAAGAAGAATCCAAAAGATACATTCAATGAAGAGGCAGTGAATAGATAACAGCTGCCAGTGTATGTAGCTGGCGTCTGAATATACAATGTACTTAGTGCAGCCTCTTCAAGTCATCGGGAGATGCACGTTATTCACCGCACTCTCTTCAGAAAATCAGCAGATGGCTCCAGATGGATTTCATGTTTAAAACTACAACCCCTGCTTTTTAACTAATAAATAATGAATCACTCAAGAACTGAGGGTGAAAATTAAAGGAAACTAAGAAAGATTTGCCTTTAATTCATAATGTGCATGCGTCTGTGAGTTTTGGTCGGCAAACAGAGTAAACTAATGAATAGATGAGGTCATGTGTTTGCTTCACAGTTGCTAAAAAAAAGCCCTGTTTGACCGTATTTAATTACTGAACCTCTCTGTTACTTTATTGGCTAATGTTTACACACCACAGAATGCAAACACTAACTACCGTCATTATACGGCATGAGTAGAGTCTCAAAGTGAATGTTTATCTAACTCTCTGGCTGAAGTATTTAGCACCTCAACAGAAGCTAAAACCGATGTATTGTTTTTAATATCATCTGTGCTAACAACATATGCACTGTATTGTTACTGTGTCTCGTGAGTTCATGCCACAGAGTCGTTATGAAAATCAATGCCATTCCAGTGTTAAGATTCACACATTTTACACTTATGGAATGTAAAGTGTCAGCTTTATGAGCATACCATTAAAACAGATTAGGGGAAAAAAACAACAACTACTAAAATGTATTTACATTGCAGTTTTTATTGCACCATTCTTATGGGCTGAATGTTTTGGAACCACTGTGTATGCACTGTTGTCTGGATTGGGATTACCTGGAGATGTGCTCAGGTGTGAAGGGGAAGTGGAAGCGTCCTTGTGTGTACAACCGTTTTACATATTTTTTTTTTATTGTGCTGTAAATGCACCTTTTCCTCTCATTATCTGTGTTCACAGTGCAACAGTGAACTTGTTAGTCTGCCATATGTTTCCATCTCTCCCACTTTCATAAAAGGTATCCCTTGCCCTCTCATGCATGCCCCCCTCCTTTTTTTTCCATTTTGACTTCACAAACACCCCATAATTCATGTTTGTTGACAACTGTTGGCACACATACATCCAATGCACTGTTATACAGTGAGATAACCAGGCTTACAGGCACCATGTGTGTGTACAGGCTGAGACACTGTGATCAAGGGCTGTATTGACACAGGGATTGTAGCAAGAAGAATAAATGTCAGTAGTTTTGTTGTGTTACAAAAAAAAGGTATTTGGCTGATCTTCAGAGAAATAGAAAATTGCAGACACATCCGGTTTCTTGCATGGAGAAGAAACAAAACTGACAGTTGTCAGAGTCATATTCTAGCGCCACATCTCCCCCTGCAGACTGCAAACCAGGATTTCTGCCTGAGTTACACAAATGCAGCCAGTCTGACTTATCAGTGGATTTCAATTTTAGAGACAATTTAATAAGATGATTATCTCTTCCTGTATTTTTTACATGTGTATATGTACATTTATCTTAAGTGGAGAGTGAGGCCACCGATGTCAGTGTACCAGAGTATGATGACAGTGAAGGTATTTTATGTCATATTTCCATATTTAAAAGCGGTCTAATGTGTTGCACACTACATGGACATTTCAGTTTGGACTGATAAGAAGTGATGGTGCTCAAAGGTGTCTAATGGAAGAGTTAGACACCTTTGAGCACACCCACCAAGGCCATAGGTGTATATTATGACTGTGTAAACACCATCATGTCTGTTGATATGTGTGTATTGCCAGTAACCACACCAGGACATAACTTAAATTTACGTAATACAAGCTGAATACAGAATATACGTTACTAATTCAAATATGAGCTATTTCAAGGTGTTGCTGTTGCCTTCTTTTCTGCCATATACTGCAGTTAGGAGTTAAAACTATCAATATTGATCGAAAACACTCACAAAGCAGTTGTTTTAGTAGAGATTCAACCTGGCCTAAAATCGAATAAGGTGTTTAAATGTCAGTATTGTGAGGGGACAACAGCAGGGCACTGCTGGGCGCAGCCTCCCCTAAGTTCTGTTATTCGTCACTAAATACTTTTGGTAACTTCGGCCCGAGAGCGATCGTGGAACATCTCTGCATCTTTACTTACAGGAAATAGTCGGGGCTGGCTTATTGAAAACCAGGAATGCCTGTGCATATAGTCAATCGCTCATTCAGTCGTAACTTGGGCTATACTAACATGGATTATCATATTTGCCCCTCTCTGCCTCTCTGGTTTGTTTGCGTTTTTCTTCCAAGCACAAACCATGCCATTTTGCAGTTTTGTGTGATTCGTGTTTGTTTGTCTCTGGATTTCAAACAGCCTAATCACTTCTTTTTTTTCCCCCTTACTGCCTCTCTCTCTCTCTCTCTCTCTCTCTCTCTCTCAAAAAAAACTATATTTTATTGAAAGCACAAGGCAGCACATAGATGAAGAAAAATTGGTCGGGGACTTCAATAATGTTGTCTGAGGGAATAGACTAAAGGTTATGATGCAAAGTGATCGACACAGCAGTCTGGGCTGGAATCATAAAGCACTTTTTAATTACAGGTTGTCCAATACGGCTTTTTCTATGGACAATGCTAATCCCTCTCTCAAGAAATCAGTGCAGCCATTGGCCGATATATGATGCCAATATTCTTTCCAACCTGTGTGTATTTTAGCACCTCTTTCTCAAATATACTGTTGCATCTTGTTGTTTTATGACAGTGTTCAATTAATATTTTTTGTTATCTTTTGTTCCATTTGCATTGATTGAATTTGCTTGGAGGTGTTTGCCAATTAGGCTTTTGTCTAACTTTTCTCTGTTGTTTTTTTTTCCTGCCTCTTTGTGTGCAGCTGGCAATGTGGGACCCCGTTCATGGCTTGAATGGCACACTGACAGACAGGAAGCTGGAGAATAACATGAGGGGAGTGGTGCTACGAGTTGTCACTGTTCTGGTGAGTATATATAGTTTTTATTTATTTAGTTTAATAAGGTTTCTTGTAAATAATCATTTCTCTGCAGGGAAGTAGGCAGAGACCGATTTACAGCAAACAGACATCTGTGAGACGGGTACTGAGAGAAGTCAAAACACAAATAATAAAAACAAAATGATCTTTGAAATAAATAAAAGGATCATTATTTCATTAGCTTCCATTTTGACACCTGACAGCTCAATGACAGAGGCCCATGTGATCATCGTAAGACTCCCAACACTGTCTGCCTCACCTGCAGCATGGATTTGAGTGCCTCCATGAGTGCTTTAATGATTCACTGCTGTAAATTCTTCATATCCCATCTTTGAAGTGAGGAGCAGAGAAGAAATAATGGTAGACATCTTTGAGGCTTTCCCTTTGTCTCTCCCAAGTCTTTGATTTTTTACCCCTCTTTAAAAGGAGGGGGGAAAAAAAGGAATATGAACAGTGTTTTTGAATAGTGGGCTTTCCCCATCACCAGTGTAGTTTGGCCCCTATAGGTGTACTCTAAATGCAAATGTTTTGGCCCTTGATGTTCTTTACCTCTGCTGTGTGTGTGTGTGTGTGTGTGTGTGTGTGTGTGTGTGTGTGTGTGTGTGTGTGTGTGTGTGTGTGTGTGTGTGTGTGTGTGTGTGTGTGTGTGTGTGTGTGTGTGTGTGTGTGTGTGTGTGTGTGTGTGTGTGTGTGTGTGTGTGTGTGTGTGTGTGTGTGTGTGTGATGGCTCTTGAGTGGTAAATGTCCAGGATACTGCCTGGATGCACTGTTTTTGCTTCATGTCAGAATGGTTAGAGGGCAAACCCTTATTGTGAGTGTCACTGTGTGTGTGTGTGTCTGAGATGTGAAGATTTCTAAAGAACAGATGTTTGTGTGTTGCCCTGGGTGTTTCCTACACTAAAATAAAAGTGCAGTTTCTCACTCCTCTTGACTAAAACACACGGACATGCACAGACATTAATCTGTAAGATGATGCGTTCATTGTATTCTATTCACCAGACTGCTGAATATGTAGTGATTAGTCAATTGATGACACTATATACCAATATCGGTGCCTATGACTCGATGTCATTCATTACCAGGGACTGTATTGACTATTGGATGGATGTTACTGAGGCATGCCCGCATCATTATGATTATGTGCTCATGGTCCTATACAGGTCACCAAATGATTAATTTGCAATGAGAATGAAATGGCATCTCTAAAGCTTTAGAGTTTCTACAGATGTAAAACTCAGAGTGTGGAAAATCAGACAGCCTTCAGATCTCCCCCTCACTAACTTGCTGATGTTCTTAATTTAGTTTGCTTCATCTCAGCAGCTGAGTTTTCCCCCGTTAATTAATTTCATTTGGTATTCTGAGTTCCTTCATTTTTGGAGGGTGCTGCCACGTATCACACGGTTCTTTTGTCGACAGCTGTGTTGTAGAGAAATCTCTCCGAGGTCGTTGTGAGTGCAGAAAGGAAGACTTGAAGAACAGCTGTCTTTGTATATTTTATTATTTCTTATCAGAAGGAAGTATTTACTCGCAGCAAACGGGCAGATTACGGGCACTTTTGATAAAGTGCGCCGAGGGTTTTTATATCATTACAGCAGGGGAGGAGTTATGCTAACTATGGCTCCTGTGTGTCATGGAGCCATAGGTTTAGACACGCCTTAAAAATCCTGAACAAAACACTGACGAGAAACAGTTTAGATTTTTTCTTTGCTCCATTTATTACACAGTTGTCACAGTTTTGTTCTTTAAGTTATATGTTTAGATAGCATTAAGGTACACAATTGGATTTACAAACTATCTAAGAGTGTAATTATAGTGTGGTGATGAATGATGAAGACTATATTATACTATAATAATAACAATAACTGAAAGTTTCACGCTTTCTTTAGACTTTATTCATATTACATTATAGTATGTGCATACAGTTTGCTAGATTTTAATTGCAGAAAATCGCTTGATTGGTTTTCTATCTTTTCGTCCATTCTGGGCCGATTTATTCCCAATAAGATAATTTGCTCTCTCGTCATCCTCCTCTTCCTCACATAATGTACTTCAGACACTGGTATAGTGAAACCAGATTAAGATGGAGCGAGAGATATCGTGACTCTAATTGGGGTTATTTAATTGCCATTTGTTCAACTTTCTTCGCACTCCTCAACGCCACTCCGATCACACACCCTGGTATATAAGGAAGCTGGCGTACCACAGTTTGAGAAACATGGCATTAAATGATATAGACGAAAATTGTTTGGGGAACATTTATTTTAATTTGGCAGAAATGTAATATAAAATATCATTTTTGACTTATTGTTTTTCATTAGCCCAGAATGAGGCTTTTATATAATATATATAAAATTCGGGTCAACTCTACAGAGGCCCCCTTTTTGGACCACCATGTTTTACAGTAGCTGACAAACATCTTTTGAGTTTTGACGCTAACTGAAGGCTACATAACCTCTTCAAAACACTTGGAAGGGAAAGGGAATTGTGAGGTGAGGGTTATTTGGCTGCAACATGCAATTTCACCAATTTGACACACTGTAAAGTCCAGGTCAAGATGAGCCGACAGAATACGACATGGACTTGTGTAGGCAGAGAATGTAGGCCTTGCAAAAGTAATGTTTTTAAGGGAAGTGGGACATTTATTGCCTTGGTTTGACTGAAACAGTTGCGATGACAAACTGTGAGACAGACGGGTGCATCAAAGAGCCTTAGCTGTGGACGTTATTGCTCATGGTGGCTTACGGTGTTGCAGTTTGTAGAAATGTGCGACCTGCTGAACAGTTCAGAAGGACTGATGTCGGCAAAAATCTGTGGTACGCCGTTATAAGTCATCGATTTTGCTACCGAGTTCCTAATCTTCAGCCTATTTGTTTAGTGATAAATATCCTCCATCTCAATCCAACTAATTATATGAGATCTCCACAAATGCACAAATCCATGGTGTGGTGTTCGAGGTGTTTTGAAAATGCTCAATATGCTGCAAATCACCACACGACTCTCCAGAATTTCCTCAGAGGGCTCTTCAGGTGGCCATTATTCTTTGTGGAAAATTGCTGTTCCTTCTCCAAGTCAGGTCTCTAAAACACCTGAGCCGCTATGAGACCACATGTGGTACCTTGCTCTGTAAGAGGGGGAGCGAGAGTCTACTAAAGAAAAAGAAAGAAAGAAAAGTGAGGGATCTGTTGGTAATAACAGAGGATGGTGACCTCAGACGAATAAAGAGGAAATGGAGGAAAAAGCACAGCTGAACACAATATGTGAAATAATATGACAAGAATGAGATTTGGAAATTCTAGTTTCTAAGCATGTATAGATGGTTGGCATATTCCAGTTTGTGAGTGGAGAGTACAAAATAACAGAGAGAGAGACGGATCACAAAGTGCCACAATCAGTCCGCGTCTCAAGAGGTTTTTCCGTCGCATGTTTTTTTTTTTTCAGAAAACCATCGATTGAGTATCGATTGTGCAGAGCAGCTCAAAGACGGACCAACCAATATGCGATGGGAAGTGTTTAGCCAACATGACTCTCAAAACATGAACAGATCTGGTTTTGATAGATTAGGGTTTCTTTGAAAAAGGCACTGGCTAATCTTTCACTTCAGCCTCATTGAAAACATCAGCACCCCAAGTGTTTAAAGTACGATTTCCATCGATATGTTGTTGTGCAAAGTCACAAAGTTCTTTTTTCTTACCCCCTAAAAACCCCAGACAACCATTGCTGCTGAATTATATTCTTTCATTATTGCCAAACATACCCTGTAACACCTGAATAACAGATCCATAGCTTATTATATTCTTCAAGACTCTTGTTGTCCCATCTTCAGAGAGAGAGAATGTGCTAATTGACGTTTCTGAGTACACTCGCATGACTTGTGCGTGTCATAATGTTTAGCTCCCTCATGTCTACGTGGGCAATTCCATCGATGAAACCCTGATAACTCAATTCTCTGCTGCATTTCCCATTACCAATTACAAGCCCAAAAATGTCGTTCTGACTTTGTAATGCATGATTTACCCAAGAAATGAGCTTTGGAGGTATTAGGGCCTGGTGGACTGTGTTATTGTTCCACTGTACAATAGTGTCAGCCATGTTTTCTCCACTATATTTTTGTTTGTTTATAGAGGTTTAAAGTTCCCCATAGGGAGGCAATAAGTGGCACTCACGGGGTTATTCAGTATGTACAGATGTGTTTGTTAGTGGGTGCTTCTGTCTTGATTGATGGATGCTTGTGGCGAGAGAGGGACTTGGCATGCATCTCCACTCTCTGCCTAATAGGTTATTGAACGACAGCGGCTGGCTAGGATTAGAAACCACCAAAGTTAATGCGAAGCTTACCCTGCATATGTGTGTACGGGCCTGTATATGTGTGTACTTAATGTGCAGCCAGTATCCAGTCAATATCACACAGGCCCTCATAAATCTGCAAGACATATTGGCCTAAAACATTTCTCTGATCAATAGGGATTTATTAAAGAGGAGAGAAAAGGAGGATTGAGGGAGAAAGAGGGCTAGCGTGGCTGACACAGACGAGAACTGAAAACTGCTGCATTAAATACTCCATCAGAGTACAATAAACAGAAGTATGAGTTTTCCATGTTTGTTTGTTTTGTTCTTGTTCCTTCCTGAGTGGTCAGTTAATCAACTTAAATGTCAGCATTGTCAAATGGGAAGTTACTTCCACAGGAAGCTGTGGTTTGAATGCCACAGTGACAATGAAGACGTCTGCTGGACGCAAAAATAAAACATTGTTCCTGTGGATGAAACAGCTTGAGTGGGAAAAGCTGTATGTGTTATCTGTACGCTTTCCTGGCATTGTATTGAGAACAGAGTAACATTTGAAAGTGTGTTAAACCCCTAAAAGATGACTTTCGTTGATGAAATAAATACGTATATCTATGGATTTAAAGAATGCTTGAAATATTTTAGGCTAACGTACGTTCACTCGTCAAAAATCGATGACATTAGTGAGTTTGTTTCTAGATATTTTGACGATTTAAATAAATGGGAAGACAGAGGAAACGCACATTAGCTGCTGATGGGATTTAGTTTGTTGAAGCATTGCTCATGTTCTTCAAACTGAGTAACCACAGAGCATTTCTTGGTAATGTTATTAAAAGCATTTAATAAGAGCATTTAAGAGATCGATACATGCCACAGGAAGAGAAACACAATTTCATGGACGGTAACGATGGGGGTGGTTAGGTTATGGTATGCGAGTCGTGTGCCTATAAAAAAAGATGAAAATCACAAATGATTGTAAAATGTGCAGTTCAAGTCTCCAGCTAACACTGCCTCAGCATTGATAGTAATCTACTATTACTCTCCAGGTGTTAAATGGCTGTTTGTATGTCTAACGTAAACTCTGTAGTCCCCCCGACTTTAAAGATGAGCGTTTGAAGTGGTATAATGGACACTTGAGTAATTGGGTGATTTAACGCTTGAATGATTGCTGTATTGATTGGACCTGAGGGGCCGACTGACACACGGATTGATTTTTGCCTTGTAGGAGGAGCCATTCGTAATGGTGTCAGAGAATGTTCTGGGAAAACCAAAGAAGTACCAGGGCTTCTCCATTGACGTCCTGGACGCCCTGTCCAACTACCTTGGCTTCAAGTATGAAATCTACGTCGCACCAGACCACAAATATGGAAGCTTGCAGCCTGATGGACAGTGGAATGGGCTGATTGGTGAACTGGTCTTTAAGGTGAGAAGAAGTTAATATAGTGCATGCACTAAAACAAAACACATCAGACCTCTAAATATGTCAACAACAACAGGGTTCTAGCTAGCGCATGGTAGCGTATCGGCCCGTTAGCCTGTGATTTGTGGGCGACGTCACGCTAATTTTCAATCAGGGTAGCGGAATTTTGACTGTATTTACTTGTGTAATAACGCCAGATGACAATGTGAAAAACATTGTTTTGGGATGGCCAAAACGAGTGAGCAGAACAAAGGCGCTCCGATGTCAATCCCTAGCATAGCAACTACCAAGCCCATGAAAATCATCCCCAGTGGTGTCGTGCTTTCCATTCGATTCCACTTACTAATCATGATGTTAACCATATTTGGAAGGCCGGACTACAGCCTGGACTGCTGCTTGCTGAAGTGTACCAATATCACTTACGTAAACAACTGTAGAAGCACGGTTCGCCACGTTCTCAACCTAAATGTGCCAACCGCTCCGCTGTAACTCCGCGCGTCACATTCCCCCTCTAGATCGTATTCTTTTTATCGAGGTAAAAGATTATTTGACACTTGCCGCGCGCCGCTCTTTGAAAGATGTCAAATTGACCTTTTGTGAAGGTTTCACACAGTCAAAATGCAAAAGGTATACAAATTACCCATCGAGAATATATGGCGTAAAAGGAACAATCTTCCCCTTTGAGTACCCTTAGAATGGCCAATTTTCACCTTTAAATTTTCAAAAGGTCCACACCAACTCCCCACTTTGTCGATGCACTCCATGAACATTGAACCTTGAACATTATATGTATGTGTGGATTTTACAAAGATGGAGAGGCTGCTTTTTTGTAAAGTGTCAGAATGTAATGCTTTAATCATTCTAACACAATTTTAGTGTCTTACCACACTTGTAGTTCATTAGCAAAATAAAATGCTACCACGAGACATACTACTTGGTCCAACTTTCTATTCCAATATATCCAATAAAAATGCAAATCATCCAGACGTTTTAGGATTAGTATGTTGATAAAAAGTTGAATAACTGCCTTCATCCACTGCCCTGTTGAAATGACAGAGCAGAAATAATAGCTAAGCAAACACATGCAGACAGTGCAAGAATAATAATCGATACACTGAGTCACTTGTGGTTTCTCTGATACTTTCCACCTCTGGGACTTTGGTACCCATAACATTTAGAGAGTTGTTTTAAAGGGACTTGTCAGCAATAATTCTCGAGCTCACCTCAGTTTCTTACAGTTTTGCCCTAAAAATAATTCCGCAAGACTGCAAAAAATGTAGAACACAAAAGGGCTGCAAAAAAAAAATGACAGTAATGACAAAAACAAATAATTGAATGGGAATTACATCCTAGTGGAAGGAGAGAGTGCTGGGAGGACATGTCTCAATCACCTATAGCAAAACACCCACTATTATAATAATGAATCATGCAGGTAGGCAGGTCAGGTAGTGGCAGGTACACCAGGGAATTTATTTGTCCAGTCTGAATAAAATGATGGTTTTGCCTCTTATTTGTGAGGGCAGACACTGGAGGTTTACTGTCTTGTTCCCCACAGATCATTTATATCTTTTGATGTAAAGACAGTAAATGTATTTACTGTTAACACGAAACCAATATTTGAGCCCAAAAGACCGCTGATATGATGTGTTTGTAAGTGGTGCAGCAGAATTAGAGGTCGTTGTTTCTTTGCCCTAATAAGCATCTGTGCTCTTTCATAAAATGCTCTTGGGAATAGATAACTGTTATATAGTTTTTGTGTGTGCCCTATTTCCTTCTTTATTTGCCATTTCTTACGTTGTGTACATTTGTGAACGTGTGCGCTTTATTGTCATGATTGTTATCCTTTGTGTGCTCTTTCTTTTATTATTTTTTCATGATTTTCCAAAGTTTTTCCACGCCTTTGACTTATTATTTGTATGTGACTGTGATACACAGGGTGTAAGACTAAAATGTTCATTCATGACAAGACTCTCCTTTGCTTGACCTTGTATACTTGCATGTGTGTGTGTGTGTGTTTGTATTCCCCCACAGTGCAAGCTCACAGAATGATAGAAAAATGCTCTGAGCACAATGCATATTTATGCGCACACAGAGACGAGCAGAAGCCGTAAATAAACCGCGACAAGCAAATCATTTTGTTTTCCCCATCAGTCAGCAACAGCGTTTATCTTTCCAAAAACCCAATTACTAGATAATTATTACCCAAAGTGCTCTGTGGAAGTTTCTATGTCGACAGACCACGACAGTCAGCATAGCAATTAATCTCACACACTTACACACACGTGCCGAGTTCCTCTTCATATTCCTCTTATGTAGTGTAAGTGACCTTGCATTTCTAAGTGCTTTGTTTCCTTGCTGGACTTTAAAATGAGAGGACTTTTCTTTCCCACAGTGGATACAGTATTTTTTTTGCATGTGCAGATAAAATTGCGGTTTTATCAAAGATGTTCATTATTTTTTGCCGCGTCTCGCACATGTATCGACTTCACACGCGACACGCAGCATCTTAAATCCATATGTGACGCGAAGACGACTACAGCTGCTGTCCAACAGGGGACTGCGAACAATTTAATTAGTCATCATTTGTCATATTATTTGAGGAAAGCCGAGCAGTTTTTGGCAGAACATCACTGACTACGTTTTTCTTTACTTAATCTTTCGATGTAAATAACTAAAGCAGTCATTTGTTGTCTCTTAAAATTCCAACAATTCAAAGTGAAAGCAGATCAATGGGATAACAAATGGAAGATTCAGAGGCCATGCATCAAAATATACCCAGCCCTTTGGGCTTACAGCGGGCTTACACTACAATAATCCTCCCGTACTTGTGTACAATGCAGAGACAGAGCAGAACATAATGAGTCTTCATACATTGCTTATTTTTGCTTGTCCTTTTCAGCCATTTTTTCACTATCTAGTACTTATTCACTACTAAATCAATCCATCAAGGCAAGAGAAATGTGTTGTCAGCAAACGTTTGTTGATCCTGGAACGTATATCGCAGATACAACCGAAAGTTTACCTCGTATCTACGACATATTCTTAGTTGCTACAGAACAGTGAAGATCAAGGTAACACAAAAACCCTTTTACCAAAAATCAAAAAGTGTCTCGGAACACAAAACAATCCACTCCACAACACAACCCACTGTTTCTAAATTCAGCACTGGTGTCTACACTGTACAGGGCCTGAGTTTTTATATATGTGTTTGTTTATTTATTGATCTATTTTTGAAGTTTTGCTTTTGTTGCTCACACACACACGCGCGTCTACAGGAGACCACTTTCTAGGAAAGTTACAAAATGAAATACACTAGTATTTTTGCGTTTACTTCAGCAGAAAATGAATAAACGCTGTCAACAGGTCGTTTTTACTCAGAAAACATGCTCTATGTGTCAGCGGGCAGGATATTTCCATGCTGTGACACTGTGTGTGGTAAGAATTTAATAGAAGAGAGGCAAGACTTCAAATTGCCATAAATACGAGTTTTCTTGTATTTATTGTGTGACTTATGTCATTTTTTTTAGATTTCTTTTAAGTGTTTAAGTGATTCTTTTGTGATCTGTGCTAGAATAGCAATCGAGCATCAGAAGGGACCTACGGAGTGGTTTTATCTCATTTTCACACTTAGTAGACCGCTTTGGGGGCGGTTCGAGTTTCTTTTCACACTTTTTGAGTAATGTATAAGAAAACTTGCACATCTATTGGTTAATGCAGGGCAACTTCTGTTAGCTGCATCAGATCCCATCAGTCTTGTTTTTTTGTTTATTTTGTTTTATGCTATGAACGTACTACACATGCGCTGCAACAATGGACTCGGCTATCGTTCTACACGCGCATATGTTTTGGTTGTGCTTTCCCTAAAATTTTATTATGGATCAGCAATGCCAAAAAAAAAAAAGCTTTCAAATGTTAAAGTTTTAAAGATTTAAAGATTTAAAAATGCCCTTCCTATTGTGCCTTAAACGTGATTTCCTCAGCTGAACATTTTCAACACTCTTCTCCTCTTCTTCATGCAGCGAGCTGATGTGGGACTTTCTGCCCTCACCATCACGCCCGAGCGAGAGAGTGTTGTGGACTTCACCACTCGCTACATGGATTACTCTGTGGGTGTTCTGCTGCGCAAGGCCGAGCGCACCGTGGACATGTTTGCCTGCCTGGCACCGTTTGATCTGTCACTGTGGGCATGCATCGCAGGCACCGTGCTCCTTGTTGGCATTCTGGTGTACTTGCTCAACTGGCTCAACCCACCCCGGTTACCCATGGGCTCTGTCTCCTCGACAACACTGTACAACTCCATGTGGTTTGTGTACGGCTCCTTTGTACAGCAAGGTAAGGACAGAATCTACATGACACAAGAATTACCAGGTGTGGCAAGCTCTTCAAATCTCAGGTTCCTTGAATTATTTGTATTTTTCCATTATTTGTACGTTACTAACCCCAGCTGGCAAAGCAAAGAAGGTACACAGTAGATTTATTTTTTAAAATGTTGGTATGTAGGGATATGGATTTTTACAACTAGATATTGGATTGGTAGGGTCTATTTACAACCTTTAGAAAAGAAAGGGGAGGGAGAGAGGGGAGCCATGAGTGAATGTGCTAAAGCAAGCCAAAGATTTGATAATAGCGGTCTCCTGTGTGTCATAAGTGCAGATTGACCTTTCATGTTCAAGCACAGTAGTCAAATGAGAACAAGGGGGAGGAGAGGTTTTGGTCCACCCGGACCAAGGCGAGGATAATGACCTCAACCTTGTTATCTACTCACAGATTTTCCAGAATCCCTTACTCCCTGCTCAGGTGGCATCTGACACTCGAGGGATGGATTTACATTTAAATCAGTGCAGGGATAGAGCGGCAGGGAAAGGAAGGGGCGGCGGAGACAATGAGGGAAAGTAAGATCAAATACAACAAATGTGTTTCTTAATTAGGTCTGTTTTCTGTTTTCTGTTTTCCGTTCTTGATAGATATGTAGTTTGGTCGTTGTCCATTTGTAGGTAGGTAGTTTGTTTGTTTTTGGTTTGTTTGTTTGTTCATTAGTTAGATAGTTGCCATACGCATTAGGGGCACATTTCTGGTAAATTTCCTTTCTTTCGTTCAGGAATTTTGGAAATCTGTCCATGTGATTTATGGGAATTAAAGGTCATTTACTGGAAAGTTTGGATACTTTAAAGGAACTGTCATATGCGAATATAAACCTTTTGTTTTGTCATAAACAGATATGCATGCAAAATGACATGATTACATAACATGAAGCAGATTAATTTGTATATATATAGAGAGAGATATATGACTAGCTAGCTAGTAGTATAGTATATCTATATATATATATATATATATATATATACGCATATATTTATGCGTATATATATATAGATATATGTGTATGTACATATATACACGATGTATGTTGTTTTAGCCACAATTATGCTACAATTTATTATTTACTAACTATATTTAAGTTCCCAACCTTCAATTTTCAAAATGTATTGACACCCGTTAATTCCAATGAATAGTTTCCACTTTTTAAAAAGCCTGGTAATTAACTTCTTCTTTCAGATATAATCATCCATTGCAGTACAGCCTGCTCTCAGACTTGTCTCTTCATTTTTTTCCTCCTTTCTGTCTCCTTCATTTTCATTGTCTTCATCTCCTTTGTCTTCCTCATATTTTTTTTTTTTTTTTGGTGTCTTCCGATTTATTTATTTATTTATTTATTAATCTGCCTGCGAAAGATTCTAAGCCCCGAACAAGCGTTCCACCATTTGGTAAATAATCCTCCATCTTGAGCTTCGGGTAATGGCTGTAATGATGATGATGATACATTCTAATTGCTGTTTGATATTCACAATCGTTTCTCTTTTTAACTGTAATTAACATTTTAGTCATGGCATCATTAGGGGGGAAAAAGAGCAAGAGAAATGATTTCATTCTTCAAGTGTGTGTGTGTATGTGTGTGTGTGTGTGTGTGTGTGTGTGTGTTTTGTGTTGCATACATAAAGAATGTATGAATCTGTTATATTGGGTGCTTCATGGCAGATGAGCTGGGCTGTATCTACAGGTAATTTAGTTTCTCTTTCTAAAAGTTGGAATAGTGGATCGTTGGAACTATCTGTCACAAAATTACCCGAGGCTGTAATTGCTATGTTAGTTAAACCTCACAAGCTTTAAAAGTCACCTGCAATGTTTTTGCTTTGATCCCCAGCAATTATTTAGAACAGCAGAGGTCTATTTTGCACTTTGCTCTGTTTGCTAATTACATCTTAACTGAGGAATTAGGCATAAACTATCAATATGTGCTCCAGAAAGGTTGACAAAAGTCATTTAAAATGGATAAACACTTCCACAGGATGTTCATTCACTTCTGTCACTTTCACAGACAGCAGCTACTGTACTGGTCCCGGGTCTTTTTTTATGCCTCACCCTGAAATGTTACCCTCAGGGAGAATTGTTTCAAATGCAAATAAACATGCAGACACAGTAGGGAAGCTACAGTTGAGTGATGAGAGTGAATCGTGATGCAAGAATTGTGTTTTTGCGTTTGTCAGGTTGGGTGTAGTTGAGAGGAGGTGCAGAAACACTAGAAAAATACCTCTTAATAAAGCCCTTTCAGCCCTTTCCCCTCTCTTTTCTTCCCTTTTCCTTTTTTGCAAACTGTTTTTTTTTTCTCTTTATTGTCTTTTCAGCCCCCGGCCTTCTCTCTCTTTTTTCTTTTTCCTTTACTCCATCTGGCCCACAAGCTACCTGCCAATTGAATGTGGTCTATGTTGATTCACCATTAGTATGCATGTTTGTGTGTCTGTGTGTAAGATCTATAATAACAATGGCTCCCTTAACTTAAGCGTGCTATTGGGGCTGTGGTGGGAAAATGTTTTTTTGCAATGTGTAATTGTTCAAGGAGAGTGAGGGAGAAGGAAGAGAGTAAGAACAAAAATATGCTGATTGATTTCTGACTTCAGCACAATTACAGTGTCTTCTCAACCAGAATAAAAAGAGTCTGAGAGCGACAGGAAAAACATGTTGATATTCCCATGAAATATCGGCACTAATGGAGAACAAAAATATAGCTGTGTGTATGTAATATTGCAGCTGGAGTAATTGTGATTAACGGTAAATATTGGCAAAAACAAAGGCTATGTGACTGAGGTACAGATGGAGACTGACCATAAATCCTGCAATGAGAACATTACAGGCAAACACTGGTGGTGGTTATAACAACGTGGATGTCACAGCAACCGCGATGATCGCTGCACGTACTTTAAAGAGCAATAAAGAGGAAGGGAACTGTGCGGATGTGTGTGTGGTACAAAAGATTAATAATGGAGCTATAGAGAAGACCATTTCCCACTTACAGGTGAGACGGGCAGCTGCTTTTCCTGCTTTGTGTGAAAAAGCGACTGTTTCGTCCTACAAGCGTACTGTGGAAAAGGCCAGTGGGAGAGATAATCCATCAGCAGACAGGATGTTGTACGGGACATTTTCATCACAGGCTGTCCTTTATAAGCAAACCGCAATTCATCTGCCACTACATAAATGTGACTTGGATATTTCGGCAGTGGCATCAGATGATGAGAAAAGCCTTTGTACGGGTAAATAATTTGCAATAATAAAAGTTCAATGAAAGCTCTAGGTATTGTTAAAAAAAAAAAAAAAAGACGTGAAATCTTTCCAGAGATTAATTTCAAGCTTTAGTCGGATTAGTCTGTGGCCCTGGCTTAGGTGGCAAGGTCATTCCAATATTTCTTAGAGCCAGGAGACGGGAGACTGGGAAGAGGGAGCACCAGGTCACGTTATTAGGAGACGTTGCAGACATTGATTGGCTGGTGTGACGCGCCTGGGCAGACGATGGCCCGGAGGATGGTGATGTCCACTAATTTGAAGACTTGCACACCAGGTTTTGGATTTTTGAAATAAGCCACCACAGGCAGTCAGTGGAAGGGGGAGGGAGACATGCAAGGATTCAGAAAGATGGAAAGCAAGACAGCCTGCAGCAAATTGGACGAGTTGAAGGGAGTGTTGTCAGTAGAAAGTTACAGTGCCGAGACAGAAGTTTTAAGAGCTGAGCTGAGAAGCGCTGATAAAGAGGTGCCGATCTTTACTTAGTGCTGTGGATTCAATAAATACTATTGGGAATATAATACTGTGGATGAATGTAGCCTTTGTGACATTGACATTTTCATACATGGTGTTGAATAGAAAAAAAAAATCTTTCTTCATCAAATAAGTTAATTATGTTTAAAGGTGGCAAATTAAACCATCTGTTTGAGTCGCCTGGAAGATCCTGTTCAATTATAATTGCAGTAATGATGCAATTAACCCAAACGTGTTGTTTTTTTAAAGGGGAGTCGCAATTGCTAAGGAAACCGAAAGAATGATAAAACACCTGGGAGCTAAGACATAATAAAAACAACAGAAATATAATTTTGTGCTTCCCAGAAAAAAACATCCAGAAGATCAGATGTGGCCTCAGGTGATTCTCAGACATCAGCAACCAAGTTGTGCATACTGTACTTTCAGGTGCCATAAACCACAATATCAAGTTGTCTAAATGAATAACGTGCACATTTAAACTTTGCATTTGCGGATAACTCGCAAGGGAGACATTTGTCTTTAGTGTTGTCACTCATAACGTGTTGCTGGTGGGAAAACAAGGGGATGGGAGTGGCCACAGCTGCGAAATGGATCGTTTACCCTGCTATAGATTAAATGTGCAAACGGGTGACAAAAGAGAGCAGTTAAAGAATATGTCTGTTCTGCAAGTCCGATGTGTTTGAGAGACGGATTGTGAATGCAGACACGTTTTCCTCCTTTTCTCTTCCATCTATTTTGCTCTATATCTCCTCACTTCCTATCTTGCCCCCGACTCTGAAGTTCTCCCAGTGAAAAGCAAAACATGTGGTGTGTCTTTCACACGTCTTTCCTCGTCGCTCACGTTGTCTCATGGTGTTTTCTCCTAATTAATGTCTTACCCAGTGTGGGGGAGCAGGACACCGCGGAGAAAAGGACTGTTTTTTTGAATCGTCTTCACAGTCCCACTGTCACCATGACTGTGGCGGAATGTGTCTCAATTAGAGCTAACTTTGTGGGAAATGCAAACACAGTTCCACTCATGAGCACACTGTTGTTTGTGTCGTATGGGAAAAAAAGGAAAAACTCGACAGATATTCCAGCACACACACACACACACACACACACACACACACACAGTGTGAGGGCCATAGGCCTCAATCAGAAGTTAAATCTTTCCATCTACTAACAATTCTTTTTCTCGCTCCTCTGACACACTTTGCACCGCCTCTTTTCACTGTCCCCTGATGTGCATCAATCTGTCTGTGTGTGTGTGTGTGTGAAAGAAATGGACTTGAAGTGAGTGTGTGTGCTCTTTTCTTTGCCTTATTAAAGAGACAAACATTTGTCTCTGTGTTTTCTTCCTGCCTCATTTTTTATTTCATCTCTCCATCAAGTGCTCTCTCCATTCTCGACTTCCCTCTACTCACTGCTGAGTTTTCTCAATGTGAGTTGTGCTCAAATGCCGCACTCCCCATTCCCTTATGCGCTTCCCTCGATGTGTCTCTCCCTCTGTCATTATATCTGATCCTGCTGCGCCAACACTGCTGGGAAGCCAACGCTATCATAATTTTCCTACTCTCTTCTATTTTCCTCCCCCGCTTCTTCCCCCTTATGTGTCCCTCTAATCCATTATCAGTCTCTAACAACTCTGTTGTGCTTCTGTGAATTGGACACCCATCCCGTCTGACTGTCCTCCCCGTGTCTCTGAATCTATCTGCCCTCTTTTCCTCTTTTTGTCCTGCTCGCTGTGTCTTTTCTTTTTTTTGGCTCCAAAGATGTGCTGCTGTAAGAAGACGGTCTCTCAGCAGTGCCAGAAAATGTGTGTCTTTCCACTGGCCTTTCTTCCACGCCGTGTCCTCTTATTTCTGTCACAGTTGCTTCCATTCCGTTCCCCCCCCCCAAAGCGCTGTGTGATTCTGCTTGGCCTCCCTCTGTCTCCGTCTCCATGTGACGAGGTGCAGTTGTGACTAGCTTCGCCACTTCCTATTTCAAGCTTAACTTAAACCCTCTTTCACCGGTGGACGACATTTGTGATATTATAGTATCACACTCTGGTGGGAGCCCCTGCAAAAATCATCATCCCTTGAGTTGATGTTGTGAACTGTTTGCAGAATGCTGCGTATGTACACAACCAGCAGCAACACAACAACATTCTCTGTAATTTGCTCTACAAGTTAACTAAGTAGCATATATTGGATTTTTAACCATTTTCTTGCTGTCTGTCAAAGCAAAAAAAAAAAAAGGGGGATGCTGTGTGGTAAACAAAAGTGGTTTCGTTTTAAGTTGTTAAAACAAACCAAAAAAAAGGCAGAGCTGAATGGAGAAGTCTCTGCACTACTGTGTAAAACCTTTAAGTCATGCATTGTCATTGTAGAGGTATTGATTATAGCATCTTTAAATAAGAATTGGATTACTGACTCAGGATTAGGATGACCTAAAAATGTGATTAGAAACTACAGGAAGTGTTCGGCACTCGGGAGATTGCCTTGCAGAGCTTTAGAACATCTCTATTCTTTCTAAAATAGCAGCAAACATGATCTTTTTTTCGCAAAGATAACACAAAATGATGATGTTCAACTCCTTTCGTTCCTTGTCGAGATAAAGAAGTAGAAAAATGAAAATGTGCCCCCCGTTTCTGTGTTTCGATTCCCATCACGGGGCAACAGATTTGGCCTTCAGATTTAATTAGCTTTTCCTGCCACTAGTGCAGACAGGAGCTGCAGCCACGAGATATCTTTTTCATGCTCATATTACACACTGCATAATAGGGTGCAATGTAAAGTACGTATTGGTTCTTCTTCTCTCTCTCTCTCACACACACACACACGCATTATTCCCTTGAATGTTTATGCATACATGCTGGTTAAATTGCTTGAAAACTATGTTTCCTGCTGTTCTTCTACAGCAAATGTCACATTCAGCTGGAAACTGCAGAGCACGAGATAACAGCAAACGTTTGCAGAATGAAATCATCTTTCATTTGCAATACTGTGGGGTTTTTTTGCCCTTACCTGTGTTTTACTGTGATTGTCATGACTAACGGTTTGTACCTCAGGCACAGCATTCTGAAATTGGTCCTCTTTAGCCGTGTTTCTTTCACCAGGGAGTCAGAGATGCTGCAGTTAACGAGGACTTTAATGACATTTGTTTTGGGCTTTCTGTTGTTAACTGTCTCCGATCAACAGACTAGGTGAGTTTCATTTATTTCCCTGTGACTGTAGTAAAGGTCAGATGTTGGTGCAGAACGCAGCTGGAATAAATAATACATTTAATTGCCTCTTGTGCTCACAGTAACCTTTCCTCTGATTGTTAATGAATGTTTCATTTGTTTATAGGCTTAGCTAAAAAAAATGAGATTCTTAGTACAGTTTCTCCTGCAGTTTTATTTACGTGTTATCAATAGGAATAATTGCGACCTCCATAGCAACCTCAGAAAAGACAACAGAGACAAAGTCCAGCTGGTTCCTCTTGTTCATCGGCAAGAGGCATGGCAACAAACGACGTCCCAATTACCCTCAATAACCTTCAGTGGATTGAGATATTTGCAATGCACTCTCGCCCCCCACCACCAAAACTCCAAAACACGTCAGTCAAATGGAAAAAGACAGAAGGACGGAATATGATGAGGGGAGGAGGGGGGGACTGGGCACTGCACACCTTGTTAGACCTTGTTAGTGCTCAGTCAGTCATTATAGTGTCTGCTGAGGCAGGACAACAGAGCAGACTGGAGAGTGAGAGTGGAAAAGTATAGTGAGAGGAACTGCAGTGACCGAAGCAACAAATGACTGATAGATAAACACAGTGGCATTGTGTTCTCATGTGCACGTGGATTATGATGAAATAGGTTGTATTTCATACACAGAACAGTTACTGTTAGTCTAAGCCTCCATAGTTGAATAATGCAAAAAAACTGTGGCCCTGAGTTTAATAATATTGCATTACTGAATAAAGAATTGTGTAAATAAATGAAGACTTGTGCAAGAACTGTGCAACACTGGCAAACAAACAAAGGCAGACAAAGCCATAGGGTACATCTAGACTGTGACTTGTGATGAATTCATCGGGAAACACGTGTGTGTACGCGTGTAAGTGAGTGTCGACATACAGTACTGCCCTTGAAAGAAGAAGAAGAAGAAGAAGGAGAAGAAGAAAGAGGAGAAACAGTGCAGGTCGTAGTGGTGGCGCGTGTTTCGTGGAAAGCTTTGAAATATTGAGACCGCCATTGTTAAAAGCAATTTGAACGATTCAAACACAATCGCCATGGAGTGAAAGAGCTTAGAAATATACCCACAGACTTTAGAATGTGTGCACAAAACACACACACACACACACACACACACACAAATGGCCCCAGTCGAGGGAAAAATTGCTGAGAGAGCCATCTGTCAGACGCTGCACTCAGGAAGCAGCGCGCGTTGGTCTCGTTGGTTTGATAGAACTAGATATTCTGCATGCAGTCACCTTTAATGAGGCCACAGCACTGAAGGCACGAGCTGAATTCACGCTGCATGCGCCTGTGTTGGACACTGTGTATTTTCAGGTTAGAAAAAAGGACAGAGTGTCTGCAGGGCCTTGGATTTAATCTGACTGGCTTTGTATTTTGTCAGATATTTAGTGTGCAGTCTGTGTTTTTGCAATCAAAAAAAAAATCTCCGTTACTCAGGGTTTCAGGCAACAACCACCCTGGGTTATGTCTAGCATTATTTTTTTATTCAAGACGTGCTTTGATGTTCAACATCAGTTTGAGCTCAGGTAGCATATTCATGAGCACACAGCCTGACAGAATTGGTACTGACAGAAAAAGTGTCTCCTTTTTTTGGTCTCCTATCTACCAGGATAAGATTTTAATCAATAGCTTCATCCACCGCCAATTTGTAAACATGTAAAATGTACAATTTCCAAAGAAAATCCATTATTTTCGCCACTCGGACGCGAGAAATCACGTCACGCGAACACCAACACACTCCCCCGTGTGCACACACAGCCTTCCTGTTGCCCGTTGTAACCTTTCTATTACACAACACAGATTGTATTGATCCATATATAGCGCCGGGGAAACACAGCCTGTAAATAAAGGCCAAAGGAATTTCTGCTGACGCCATCAATTTTTATGTTCCTTTCAACTGTGAAACTGAGGCAAAAGTGCTGATGATGCTTGGAGGGAAGAAGAGGAGAAATGAATGTTTCTGTAATAAGTTCAGTGTCAAGCGGTTTTTGCATATGGTGCACACGCGCGCACTTTTTCTCTCATCCTCACTGTCACACACAGACACGCGCGCACGTACAAATTCACTGCACTCCTACCCAAGCTATTTTAGGAGAGTATTAGGAAGCTGCCACACTAAGCCACACACACACACACACACACTTACTGATGTGTCACACACGTACACCTAAACAGAAAAAGCCCTGGGGTTTATCGCAAGTCTCCACACTTGGCCCAGTGCAACCTGGATCCACACAGGCAACGCTACCTCCATTTATTCCTAAATAGCACTCCAGAATTATAAGTATATACATATACACATATATATATAGATATATATATGTATATATCATAAAAAGCAGTCAACTTTAATTACATTTACAAGCAATAATGCTGCAAGTTGTCGGGACTCTGTGAATGGAACACACACACAAACTCATGTCCTCGTCTGGTTAAGGGTTAATTTTGCCAGAGAATGTATTTAATCGCTGTGACACAAAATGAAGTAAAGCTTTTGTATGTAGTTCTTCAACTCGTCAAAAGTCTCGTGTGCCGTGTCACAACACACTGAACGTGAAATATTATTAAAACCATCTGCTGCATTCATTTGTAATCCTTATGTATCTTATTTGTGTCTCTGCTAATTAAATAAACTCATGGAAGCACCCGTTTTTATGCAAGATTCTAATCAAATTTAGTAAAAAAAAAATTGTTTTTTTAATCATTTTTTAATCATAATTATTTAACCAAGTCTTTAAGACAGCTATATTTATAGTACTTTTCACTATACAGTTGTAGCACAGCTCGGCGTGGCACAACTGTTGCACCCTGGTGTTGGGTTGTTTTCCATTACTATAGCACCACCTCAACGTGGGCTGCATGAAAATGTAGTATTGTTTGATAGACAATACTACAAAGAAGAACGGGTTGTTATTCGGCTCACGGCAGCGCTGTCGCTAAATACACCAGACTCCTCTGTTAAATACTGAGATTTTAGACATTTATGGGCTTAATGTTGGAGATTAACGCATGTTTTCGGGGATTTTTATGCCTTTTTAACTGATCTACAGTTTGACATTGTTCAGTTTGACTCATGACTCTTTCAGTGACGACACTCTCTGACCAATCAGTGGCCGGCAGGCTGTTGATGTCACATTTAGTATCAGCTCACCTTGAACCTCACCAGAGCAAATGACCAAGCAGGTCAGGTACTATCGCTAATGGAAAAGCAAACAGTGTGGCGATACACTTCTTTTTGGTCTTTGACTGTTTTGCTCATGTGAGGAAAAACCCAAAGAAAAGTTCCATAAAATTATAAAAATCCACAAAGTTTCTTTTTTTCAATTAATTTCAGTCTCAGTAAAAGGCCATCAAATCCCACCTCCTCTTCTTTATCCAGATGTAAAGCACAAACTGTGCTATCTTCCACAGGGACAACGCAGGTGAAATTAAATAATTCAGTGTTATCAGTTTCCCGTCTCACACACACACACACACACACACACACACACACTGTGTAGGCATAAGCACAGAGTCCTGTTTTCCACACACCTCTTGCTCATACACAGACGTAGCCGATATCTATATAGCGAGCACACTTCAAAACACAGCTAAGTGGGGGAATCTTCTCCGTTTTAATCTTTTAATTTGCTCCCTTTATTGTTTTTGTGAAGCTGAACCGACCTCCAAAGGCTAACCACACTGAAAAGCTCAGGGTGAATCTGAATATTTTGTTTATCTGTTTTTTCCCAGTTGAAGTCAATTATTGCACACGCGTGAACTCTCTCGGTGTTTCAGCACAAATCAAGTTGTAGACATAACCTCTGCGTGATGATAGAGTTGAGACAATTGGCACCAGAGGTGCAAAAGAAATCTGCTCTCTGAGGTTGATGAGATAATGCAGTGCCGCACTTTGTTTACCAGTTTGCAGTGCGTCTTCGTTTAATCAAAACATCCTTCGACTACTTTTACTTTCCTAGCAGTACTACCTAAACAAGTTATTATAGATGCATGTTGATATTCATAGTTAATTGTGCCCCGACAAAGAAATAAATAACTACATGTTTGAGTCAGTTAATCAGCATTTCAGCAGCATTTTTTATTTTTGTTAAAATATAGTCCCTGAAATACCAGAGCGGGGAAACTATCTCGTATAGTTTAGTGAGAGTTATTGTGTTTTGTTAATAGTTTTGATTTAGTTATATTTGAATTTGGTGTTTGTTTGTTTTTTGCCTTTCAGTACAGAAAGTGATAATCAGGTCACGGTTTAAAAAAAAAGAAAAAATCTTCACGTGTCCAGGGAAACTGCTTCAGTTCAGTGAGGCTGATTAAAACTATAATCACTTGTAAAAGATGAGCCAGCAGAGACTTTATAAAATTCTCTGTTTGTGTTTTTTGATGCACAACATCTGTGACCTGCAATAATTGTGTATCATGTTTATCCAGCATACAACCCGATCAAACACACTGGCTTATTTAATCCACTTTCAGTCGTCTCCTCGGTGTGTGTCTTTCTGACCCTCCTCCACCTTCTCTTCACTTTGATCTCCCCATTTTCAATGTCCACAATGTGTAATGTGATATCAAAACACAATTATATTACGTTACTAACCTTTGCTCACGTGCTTTGTTGTGCCTCTATACTGGCAACAGCTGTGGATGCGGGCATCATGTGTGGATCATTGTTGTGAATGGGATGCCTGAAGAATGTCTTATAATAAGAATTCTCCCTAATTTGACCTAAATGTTCACTTGGAAAAAAGCGAAAAAATGGAAACAATGTACAGGCGTTTTTTTTTATTAGTCTTAAAAACAATTATAGTGACTGAACATGATGGTCAGAAGCAAACGACTGCTGGGAAGTAGTTTTGTTTTCATATAACGCCATTAATTTTAAAATTAGCACAAACATTATTTCATATAATTGTACTCAATATTTCCCTTGAAAACTGGAGTGAGAGTCGCTCCACCAACTGTATCTTGTGTATACATGTACGAGTGTACATGTTTATTCATTTATTGCATGATTTTGTGCAACTACACGCTACATAAGTCAAAGTCTATGTTTAATGCAAATCACCATCAATAGGCTCCACAACATATTACCTTATCATCCCATGAATATTAATAACTTTATTGAAACGATTACCATCATGAAAAAAAAACCCTCCACATGTGTGAGACAGAAATAAATGATACGCTAAATAATCTAGATTTATTACCTTTCTATGAGCTTCTCATGCCACACAGGGAAATTAAAGAAAGAATATGAACACTGAGGGAGCACACGTTACCTACAATATATCCTGCACAAATGACATTGTGTTTGTAGACAACAACAGACAACAACATAAAATAAATATGCTAAAGTATAGATTTTTTTTTAATCATAAAAGTGTTATGTGCCAAGTTAAGTCTCCAGTGTTGACAAATAACAACAAGAAAAAAACATTTTCTTTGTTCATATTGATTTAGTTGCCAAGGTGATTAAAAGTGGTGTTTGTAATCAAGACTTATGTCACTATCAAAGGACAAAAATACAATACATTTAAACTCTTAAACTCTCCTGAATAAAAATACAATAGGATTACAACATCGTTGTCGCCAATTCACTTGGGCTGTAAATTCGACTGGTCGATACGTTCTGGCTCGACCTAAATTCTGATTTTGCCACGTTAATTTCATACAGTCTATGGTTAATTTCATCAGAAGGAAAGTACCAAGTGCTAATGGGGGTGTCTTCAGAGAACACCCCCCTTGTTTTCACTTCAGTCGACCAAGAATTTCTTTGCTTGATTACAGCCCGACAATTCGGTTTGTTAGTGATCAGTTGTGTGATGTATGGATATCTGTATATCCTTTAATCAAGTCTCTCCATTGCCTTTAACTTTTTAACCATCACAACAATCTCCCCAAAACTGTTTTTAAATGTAAACATGCAGACAGACACCAGGACATGTCATTACCACTGTACTCCTCCGCCACGTTGTGATTTTTGGTCTGAGAATCTTTTTGAGCACCAGGCAGCATGCTGGAGAGGGAGATACCATTAGACACAGCTCTGAAATGCAAACTTCATGCGTCTTAGCTCCAAATCCACAACATTACCGGCCCCGCTGGATCCTCATAAAGGTGACACTTTATGGCTTGAGAAATTGCTAACCACATGTAAAAACCCTCTTTGCTTTGCTGATAACCAGGAGTATTAGAGGCAGCACATTCACAATGCAGAGATTGAGAAGGCAGGGGAGGCGCTAAACGAAGGAGGCATGCACTCTGCCATCCTCCTCCTCCTCCCTTTTTCCTTTCTTTCATATTTTTCATCTTCACCCTGTCCCCGGCATCAAAATATGTCTCTCCCAAGTTTTTTTCTTTACAATCACTTGGACACTCTTAGTCACGAGTGATTGCGGTGCTGGAGGAGAAGAAATTAAATAACGATTCCTGCAAGTCATCAGATGATAAAGAGATATCACCTGAGGCAGTGAGGGTGCATGCTCAGTGGTAAGATTTGAAGCTTTACACGAAAACCACACATAAATAAACCGCAACTCAACCGGCTTCAAAGCTGCTCTCATCTGGAACTACCTTTAACTGCAGCCCGTCAACAAAGATGGGCGGGGGAGGAGGGGAGGAGAGGAGAGCGGCAGAGGAAGGCAAGAAGTGAGACATGTTCTGAGGCAAGAACAAGAAGTGTGAGTCAGGCAGACAGGCAGGATAACACAGTGGGATGTGTTTGATGCAGATAAATTTGCTTCTTGAACAATGTTGTGTTCCAACCCTGAAGGACAAAATAGACACAATTCATTCCTCCATCCAACTAATACTTTTACTTGTTTATTTTACTAGACGTGTGTATCTTGTGTGTTTGTGAGGTCTCAAAAACATTAAAATCCTATCTTTGTTGGGACATTTTGACCTTGTGGGGACATTTTGTCTGGGCCCCACATCTTTAAAGAGCTTTTTTAAAGAGGGTTAGGGTTAAGGTTAAGGGTGGTTAGGTAGTCCTCATGGAGATGAAACTTGGTCCCAATGGTCCTATTTCTGAGGAAGTGGTTAAGCTACCAAATGATTTTTCACATGTGTGTTAGTTTTAGATGCCCTTGCACTAGACATCGTCCGGGCTGTGCAATTAAACCGTCCGAATTTGAGTTAGAGCAGTTACATCATTTTGTGGCAAGATTGCATTGAAGCCAGCTGGGAGGTGACATCATCTGAACAGCCAACTTTCCTTTCCTGGTTTACAAAGCCATAATTGACTGCTCTGCTCCACTTTCATCTAAGAAAAACTGCAGCGTGATGCCATCAGAAGAAGAGAAGCCTCGTGTTGGTCTGTGGTGGGAATGTAGGTTTAAAAAAATGATGGTATGGTTTAATAGAAGAAGCGCTGTGGACTTACACTCAGTACAACCCCATTGTCTGAAGTTGTGAAAAGAGAGAGAGAGAGAGGACATTAGACGGCACAAGTCTGTCCAACTGGACGCCTCGAGCACCTCTCATCACACTCGAGGACAATAAACTACTGGCTGATGGTGCTTGTTTATCTTGACTTCATTTGGTGACGATTATAGAGGTTGTATTGTTGTAACTCTTAGACCGTTTGTGGTATCTAGAAAATTCAAAAACTATGGACTGGCGATCGGTCCAGGTTGTGACCCCACCTTTCGCCCTATGACAGCTGAGATTGGCACAGCACCCCCCGCAACCCTCATGTGGAGGATAAAGTGGTAGACGAGGGATGGATACTGGAAAGCAGAGCTGTACGCACATATACTTCATTACATCATTACGGTAGCCCCTCAGGTCTACCACGGGACGACTTTCCAATTACAGACAAGATTCATCAGCGATTCACACGTTTGTGACGTCAGCTTCTCAGTACCGTAATTCCCTATACGGTTGAATAACAGCAGCCGTGAGTGAGGGCAGAAGCACTCACAATCCAGACGGCCCAATTGTCATGATGGTTTTAAGAGGGTTAGACCCATGTCAATGTCGGATTTCGACCTTCAAACAAGATTATTTTGACAGTACATGAACTTACAACAGGGTGAATGGCACCTCTGTCAAAGCCTGAGCAGGTCTGCATCGCCTGCATTGGCTCTATGTAACTTCTAGTTTTCAATAACCCGAACCAACTGCAGGTGAAAACTCTAAGGCCCTGTTTAGAAGACACTGGGGTGCAGTCATAGCTGTACTTAGCACTGTCACTTGTCATTTAATGACTCAGGAAGGAGATTAGTGCCAGGTCTAGACATGGAATCCACAAATGAATCTGTTATGAAGATATAATGACTCATCAGCAAATTGATAACAAACCACATTTTGTCTCTTTCTTCAACACGTCTCAACTTTCAGAAGGTTGCACATACTGCATGTACACGGGAGCTCAGTGACCTTTTTATACCAGTCATATTAATCTCTAATTATTTTGTCGTTTTTATTGAAGCTGTAGTACAACTTTACTACACCTTTATTACCCATTGCATCTGTATAGTGGATCAGTATATTTTTTATGAATTATTCTTGCTCCCCCTTTTCTTTTGGAGCCGTACAGTGGCAGTAAAATAGTGACATACCCGTCTGTTTTTTTGTGTTCCTCCAGCTACAGCAGCCAAAAGACAGGACAGCAGCAGTTGGAGATAAAATCAGAGATGGAGAAAATGTCTCAGAGAACCTTAAAAAGGACTAATGGCTTGCCAGCCAGCTTAGCAGCCAAGAATGTGAGACTGCAGCTTGTGCATTGGTGCTGCGAAGCCCTCACATTTAATGAAACTGTATTCATTTCACAG
Organism: Solea senegalensis; assembly: GCF_019176455.1. Lineage (NCBI taxonomy): Eukaryota > Metazoa > Chordata > Actinopteri > Pleuronectiformes > Soleidae > Solea > Solea senegalensis. The sequence continues at coordinate 9,001,687 of NC_058025.1, read as the reverse complement.
ACGGCAGTAGTAAAAAAAAAGAAAAAGGGGGACAATAAAAGCTTAGTGATGCCCTTCCCAGGATGACATCATAAAAGGATTGACCAGTATTGGGAGAGACAAATGCAAATCACTATCAAATTGAAGTAAATAGGCATAGAAATACCACGGTTTATTTAGCAACACCAAAATGGCAAATATCAATTTATGAGACGGTCACACACTGAAGGGAGAAGACGGGCAGATTTCCAACTGCAGTATTAATTAATCAGTTATATAGACATCCAGGAATCCACAGACTCATTCAATCAGAAAAGACTGACGGTTAGTAAAGCAGCAGTTGAAGTCTTCTCACATATGTGAACTGAACAAATACCAAACGGTCAGCAAATCATTTCCGAACATTGAACTTGACAAGGTTGTTGGATTGGCAAAAATATCGCATGCAATTTAGAGCCGTTGGCTTCAAAACATGCAACATCCCTGAAACGTGGCTTTTTTTTAATCATAGCGGACGATTTTGACTCCCAAGTTTTGTAGAAGGAAATGTAGAAATGCTGTTTGCTTGCAGCTTCAGGGTAACGCAGTAGAGAACGAGAGAAGAGGCAGGAACAGTGCGATGGTAAAAATTGAGAGCTTCATTGAGGGAACACAATACGGTGCCTTTCAAGCTGCCGACTTGGCGTCCACCAAAGCTGCTTCATGCCTGTGCCAGAATTCATAAACATGCACATATGCAATCCAAGACACATCCGCTTCCTTTTCTGTTACAATAGCCTTTTTTTCGGGGTTGCTCCCATAAAGGGACACATAAAAAAAGTGCCTTGAATAATGCGTTGAAAAGAAGCACCTTTTATTCTGAGTTCTACAAAGAAGAGAGTCACTGTCTACCTTTGTTTCTTAGTCCTGGTTGTCTTTGTTCAGCGAAATCTAGGCAAACAGTGTTATATTGTTCTTTAGTTAATAAAACCAGCAGTTAAATACAAGTTTATCTTCTCTGAGTTCCACCGTTCACCTTTAGATTTGACTTTATGGATCCTGTCGCAAGGAAATTCACTAGTCTCAATAGTTGTGCATCCATACGAGGTTGACAAAGACTAGCGTGAAAGCAAACACGGTAAACTGAATGACGTTTGGTTAAAGTTGCACACTACAGTTGTACTACACTTGTACAAAGGAAATCAGCACTGCTGCAGCTAGCTGCCACTGGTGTGCCACCGTCTTGTGGCTTTCTGTTGTCATCACTCTATAACTGTGTTTTTGCTGTCAGATATTCAAGTGGAGCATCAATGACCGTACTGGAAGATATATAACGGATTATACATGTTTATGTAAGGTGGTATTGACTGTGCACAGTAGCAACGCTTCCACTGAGACAATACACTGCAGTAGAGATGGGCTAGAACCCATTTTACAGTATATGTTTTTTTTCAGATGAATAGAAAAAAAACTGTTAAATAATCTAATAGACTTTTTCAAAAAAGCCCGTCATCGTTGAGAGACACGGTTATAAAAGATCTTAAAGAACCAAAAAACTTAATCGGTCCTTCATGGACGTTGCCAAGAAGAAAAAAAGAAAATTCCAAAATACCTTCTATGGGTGAACTGATTCACAAAGGTCATGTGTTTGAAACCACTGAAGCTCGAGATACTGCAGTCACGGTCTGGCATTATATTTGGACATTTTTCACAGCCCACATTATGAGAGAACAGCATCTGTGCCTGCTGGTTGCATTCATCCCTGGAAAAGATTAATTTCCTCTTCCCACTGGCAAATCTGTAGTGATTTCTCATGAAGAGTTAACGACATGAACTTAAAAAAATGTTTATATGCTGTCGCTATTATATTTTAATTGACTTGGAACTTGATTTGTATATTTAAGTATTTTGTATTTTCCTCCCTTTAAAATACATATTTGAGTAGAAATCTAATTATTATGAGGCAAAAATGACGTTGTATTTTTATTATTCATTATAGGGACGTTTTCCCTATCATTTCCTTGTGTGAAAAAAGATTATTTGAAATGAATATACTGTGGTGTACTGCACTGCACGTTGCTCTACCTCCAGGCACATGTTAAGACCTGGTGTCAACAGCGAATGTATTGCTTCTCAAAGATTCAATAAACCTAGAGAGATAGCAGGAGAGAGATAACCCATTTGAATTAAATCAATTGATATCAGCAATGCAAAAAAAAAGAAGAAGAAGAAGATGGTAAACGCAAGACTATGGTGGGGAAAGAGGAGCGGGAGTGAGATAAAGGGAACTTGGGATTATGTGGGTGTCACATATATTATTGAGTCTGGGCAGCAGGAGAAAAGCAGGAGTGAACAGAGCAGCTTCGTCTGTGCTGATTTAACAGTGATCCCCCTGCTACATGGATAAATGGGGCTAATTTCTGCCAGGTTTCAATGAAAGGCAGCAAGGAATCGTTGCTCTGGGTGTTTGTGTGCGTCTGATTCACCGATGTATGCAAATACAAGATCGTATTACAGTACATTCTGTCTGTCTGTCTGTCTGTCTGTCGATCCATCCGGGGTTGGAGTGCCAACCATTTTTGAAACTTTTTACTGTAGCACGGCAAGATATTAGACGACACGCCAATAAAATAAAAGCAGTTTGTACCACAGGACAAGAATCAAGCTACTTTTCATTATAACAGGCACCAGACGACCGTGTTTATGTTGTCTGTTGATGTACGACGCGGTTGCACATTCATTTATTTATTTATTTTTAAACTTGTCTCCAGACAAGTAATGCCAGCTGGTATTTTGAGAGTCACTACTAAGACACATCCACAGTCTGCTCACCTTTAGCTGCACATGAAAATATCATCACATCACAAAGACTCTTGATGCATTTCTGCCGAGTCGCAGAGATCCAGTGTCATCTTTCAGGATGTGATTTGCTTTTTCTTCTGAAAATATTCTGATATGTCTGTAAACGGTTCTTTCTTTCTCTCTCCAGGTGGAGAGGTACCCTACACCACTCTGGCTACGAGAATGATGATGGGCTTTTGGTGGATGTTCGCTCTAATTGTCATCTCCTCGTACACGGCCAATCTTGCAGCCTTCCTCACCATCACACGTATAGAGAACTCCATACAGTAAGTATCCAACAGATTTTTGTTTGTTTTGAGTTGTCATTGATGGCCACCAGGCTTATATTCTGGGACTGTGGCTTTATGACCTCTGCCAAGCAAGGTTATGTTTTCTGTCTGACTGTTAGCGGCATGAGTCAAAAAGGACACTTTTTTATTCCATTTTCTGGATCTGGGATGAAGGTGGAACAAAGTAAAAAAGGATGTGACTTTGGTGGTGATTCACAGCTCCGGTTCCCGCAATCCAGAATTGTAACTTTTTCTGAGAAACTCAATGGTATTGTAATGCAAGTGCCTTATAGGTTACAGGTTTACAAACTCCATAATGTGAAGGAAAGTCAGTGTGTTTAACTAATGGAGATAGAATGGGAGAGAATGAGGTCAAAATAAAAGTACATATATAAATAACTGGTGAAATCCTCCTGCTTCCACTGCTGTGTTATCACACTCATGATAACTTGCCCACAAATATGCATTTCCCCCCCCTCAGCCCTGTGCCCTCTGTTTATTCTATCCTTCTGATAATGTGGTTGCCAGCTCCTCTCCTGGTGGCACGAGGAAACACTCATCCCTCACTGAACTAATCATCATGCCAGAGCATCCGCTATGCCCAGCAGTGCCACAGCTAATTGTGCTTAGCTCTGGAATAAACAACATTTATTTCTGTTATTATTCACTCAGTATCTGTCTATTAACTTGTCCCTGTCGGTTCATCTCTCTGTCATACTTTTCTTTCCTTTGGCTCACTTTCAGCTCTCCTCTTCGTGGCGTCTCTTCTGTCCACTCCCCGAGAAAACAAACAAACAAACAAAGAAAGAATCATTTGTTTTCTATTGTCTTTTTTTGGCTCATATTTGCTGTCATCCACAAGTGCCTCTCAGTTTGCCGCTTCATTCGGCATCCATTTAGCTAATTAAGGATTTCCATAAATTTTAATGCATTATCTGTAATGTGTTGACTCTTCTGGGGTCATTAGTGGCATAATTACACCTTAACAGCAGCACCCACATGGCCTGGGGCCTCCATAGATGGATGGAGGGATGAATGCATGAGGAGGGATAAACAAAATAACCTCACTTCCAAAGCATAACAGTGTCTTAATGTAAAGATGATGGGAGCCTCTGAGTGCAGTAAAATCAGTGTGTCATTGTGATTAGCGTGCGTTTTATGCGTTCACACTTTATTAACATATTACCCCAATGGAATTTCAGTGAGTCCACTCTTGTATGAGCGATATAAGGAGAGAGTAGTTTAGTATGGATAAGAAAAAGCAAGCAAATGCACCGACAGGAAAGGGAGAGGTCGGGGAATTCTCAGTGAGCCGTCAGGAAAGACAAGGAAAGGGTTTCTTAAGTATTAATGCCCCCGTTTCATCCTGGAAATGAAATAACGAGAGAGCATTCAGAAACCTCCCTGGACTATTTCACGCTTGGATGTTTTCCCTCAATTTCAGCGCGAATCCTTTAGGAAAAGAGGGAGGGATGGAGGGTGGAAAGTGACAAAGCCAGAGGAAAAGAGCGACATGCAAAGAATGAGAGAGAGAGAGATTTTATAAACATTATGGGAGGTGGGAATGAATGAATGAATAACCGTGAAAAGATGATACGGATTAAGAGGGGGAAGTGTAGAGGAAGAGATAAAGAAATGTGAAGAGAGGTGAAGGGTTTGGGTCAGAATCAGAAGTAGAGTTGGGCGGGGAAAAGAGGCAGCACCTGTGGAGAGAAGGATGAGATGGAAAAGCAAATTAGATTAGTGTTGCAGAATATAAGGCTTGCATTCTTGGTCCACATGACAGATGTCATATTGCATGGTGGCAAAAGATGCTCAAGGTCTCTGTGTGTGTGTGTGTGCTTTCATTTGTACCTTGCTTTGGGCAAAAAGACAAAACCAGGCTTCCTGCGCTGGATGTTAATTCATATGAACACATGAAAAAAAAAAAGTCACAACCTCTTCTCAAATTTAAATGCACAGCCACAATTATAAGCAGTTATAAACTCAGTGAGGTTACTCCATTATGTTTAGCTGCTGCATTGCCATTGTTATTCAAGTTGACATTGGCTCTCCGCAAAATACTTCAAAACACATTCATCAATGCATTTACACATCCGTGCAAATGTTATCTTTGTGCCTCCGCTGCTGGGAAGAGTAAAAACATCATGGTTTATCATTAACAAACAAACTAAACGCATATGCAGAGCAAGACCTTCCAGCAAATCCATAAATGGGGAAAAAAAAGAAAGGTTTTAGGAAATGTTTTATTTTTATTGCGCTGCCTTGAAATGTGAAACAGATTTGAGTTTAGAAAGTATACAGAATAATATGCAGTTACTTTAATCTCACCTCTCTCTTTATGTCTCATGTCACATACAGTGGACTGACATCATGTCAAGAGATACAGTTGGCTGCTGTTCACTCACATTTCAGCTTTTGTGTGCTTCTTGGTAGAATTACAGCTCATATGAAGCCATCTGTCATGTTCCATGATTGAAGAAACTTCATGTAAGCACTCAGGCCCGGTTCAGACCTGGTATTGACGTCAGTCCAGAGATCTGAGTAAAGAGCAAGTAGAGAACATTAAGTACATCATGCTGTGACCACATATGACCAATTCTGGCTTCACTGACACTGTGAAAGCTAGCAACTCAAGTATAACTCATGCTGTCATAACATGATAGAAGGTTTTAACAGAGGTGGAAAGAGTACTGAAATATTCTACTCATGTAAAAGTACCATGTTTTAATAACATTTTACTTAAAGGAGTATGTCACCGATTTGCATTTAGCTTTTGTATTACTAGAATAGGGGTAGTATTGCTCCGAGGCTTGAAACTGCAACACTAATTCCGCTCTTTTTAGACCCACTCATAGGGGAACGGGACCTCATTCCCAGAATGTAAACTGTGTCAGCCATCTTTGCTAACAGTTATGCTAACAGTAATCAGTACAAATGTCACTGGTGGGCATGTAAATTAAAAAAATCCTTAAAATGTACTTGGAGTAAAACAAGGTTGGGGTTCTTTCCTGTGTTCCAAAAGGACAAGGGGATACAAATCTCACATTAATTGTTTTTAATTAAAGGCAAACCTTAAAGTGTTGACAAATAGCATATGTAAACACACAATGTCCTCATCATTCACTGCCAAAGTTTCCAGTGCAGCCAATAAATCAACACATGTGCCTGGAGATTGGATCCATTCAGGACACCTCGAGTGTCCGTCTGCATGTAAGGACGGACGTGAACACCAGGTTAGGTAGGATATCTGAACAACAGGCAGTGGTAGCTGAATGGATGTTGAGGCAGGGGGCAAAAACAATAGGGGTGAAGTTGGATAACACAAATAAAAACAGAATATTTCAGAACAGAAGCTGGAACACTGTGCTCACTGGTAACAAGACAAAAGGGCAAAGAACAAAAGGAAACACAGTGACTGCATACTACAGTGAGGCGAGATAACGAGACGCAGGTAAAATCAATAATGAACAGGTACAGGTAATTACAGCAAACACAAGGGCAGGAGGTATAACACACACACACACACACACACACACACACACACACACACACTGAAAACACCAAAGCGATATTACATGAACTTAAATATAAATTCAAAAAGGAAATAATCTCCCCCGCAATCTGTAATTCCAAATACTCATTGTGTCTCATAGGAGCAAATCCTGACATAATTATCACAAAGTGTCCGTGAGCATTGGCAGTTCTTACAAGCCCACAGACCAACTGTTGTAATCCCCTAAAGAAGATCTAGATTACTAAAGGACAGTGTTTTGTTCTGAGTCACACCAATAGCTTCAGTATTTTTCCTATAGAAGATATCCCTAACGTGGCATCAGTCAAAAGAACAGTGATTTAAAAATGTGAGTTGTTGTTTAATCACAATATATATCGTCATTTTTTAAAATATTTTTTTAATATCAGTACAACAAATTTTCAATATACAGCCTATTGATTTGTTTACCCACTGTACAAATCCCACTCCTTCACCATCCCTTATTAATTAACATATTTAATCAGCTTCATAATATCACAACATTTGAAACCTTTGAATTGTATTAATGTTTCTGCTCCACCATGCAACCATTACCACATCACTCATTTCATCATTATTGGTTTAGATGAATCACTTATTCCACTGTGCATATTAGATCACTTTTCAGTCATTGCATTAATGCCCCTGCTTGTGGAGAATCTTTAATAAAAGATCCAGTGTAGTTCCTTTGATGTAGTCAAACATGAGCCGGGGCCTGCTTTAAACGAGTCCACATTAAGTTCTGCTCTCATGCTCTAGGTGACACACTGGACTTTTGACCGGTACCTGTGTGCAAATGCTCTGTATATCATCTACTTTTCGTCGCTCCCTCTCTTGCATGCACATGCCAGTAAACAATAACAAGCCGTTACCGCACAGTAAAACCTTCTCACAAAGAGAAAAGCCTGGTCAAAGACGGCATGTGCTGACGGGCATACATGTTCACGGGGGAGTGGCAGAGTGAGGAGATGATTAGGGCCAAAGTTTAACGGACAGCAATAAAAGATTCATGTTAATGGCAAAGTTCATTAAAATCTTCAAAGGTTTTTCTCTCTTTTTTTTTTCTCTCCGAGTGGAGAGGAGAGGCAGTCGAGAACAGGAACTGCGAGAGCTGTGATCTTATACGAAAAGCATGAATGTGCCATTTTATATACATTTTCAATCCGAGTGAGCAGCCTTGTAATAATTGAACCACTAATTATATCTGTGTCTGTTGCTAAATCTGTTTGTCGGGTTTATTACAGCTGAATGAATGAAGTGAGATGCTGAACACTTGTTCTCGACACGTTGAGAGTTTTTTGGGGGAGCGTGTTTTGTGTTTTCTCACAAATTCATGGGTTGTGCGTTGCAGCCATTTCACAAACAAACAGTAATTAGTTCCTGTAATGTTTTTTTTTTTGTTATAAACTCTTTGAGAGGCAACCTCAGCACTGTTGTGTTATAATTAACAGAAGCTTGTGTATTCTCACAGTGTTGGCCAATTATGGAAAGGTTAATGCAATAAAGCAAGAGAAAGAGACGCAAATAAAACGTCTTTAAAGGACAGACTGACTTGTAGTTTTTGTCCTGTCCAATACTCTATTGGTGCTGGCACTTTTTCTTGATATATATTTATAGATATTATTGCCACAGCTCCCCCCATGTCATCTCATGTCACCTCATGTCGAGGACAAAGTGGTAGAAAATGGATGGATGGATATTACAGCTCGTTATTGCAGCCAAAGTGATTTCATTTCAATGTCTGACATACTTATTTTTCTGTTCCACTTATAATGCCAATTTTGTTTGGAGATGAGAAAATACTTCTCAGAAAATCAATGTAAGGCTGTTTTGCGGAAATGGTTGGTGTATGGTGTATTTCCACCGGCTCTACTCGCCTCACCTCACCTCACCTCGGCATGGCACGGTGTAAGTAGTGTTTCCACTCCCATAGTACGGTGGAAATACGCCATTATATTCTGTCAATATAATGAAGTCAAGTAAACGTCCCTGAATAGGTACAAATGTAATCAGGTCGATGGATACATAAACAAGACATTGGGATGTGCTTAAAGGTAACAACATGCGGCTGTGGCTCTAAGTTACCATGGTTTCACATTGTTGCCCCAAAACTGTCGTCGTCTGCATTGTTACACTCACCCTTGTGAAGACTACTTGTTTTCAGAGACGCTCGATACCAACACTTTTGTGTCTGATACCAACATATCACAACCTTGAAGTCCTATTCATACTGATAATAGTCCAATACAGTCTTTGCTGTCTTCTAAACAACTTAGCTGTAAGTAGGACGTCATTATTTGCTGATGAGTGCATCCCATAATAACCAGCCTTTTCATAAACATAGTCCTCCACTATATGTGAATATGTCACACATATGTGAACTATCCACACAGCGAGAAAGCCACACTGGCTGCTGGGATGCAATCCAGGTCAAGATCAAAACCTTGGTGGTGCGGGGGGGGGGTCTGATGTTGAAAGACCCCGAAACGCCCGAGGATCCCAAGGACATCACTGAAGATGCATCCTAGACATGTATCATGAAACCATTTTGCTATCTTTTTCTCAAAAAGTTGGAATTTTCTTTCACTTGACCCCCATACTGACCAAACTAGACACCATTTGAGTTTGAGACCCCTGCTATAGTGTCTTGCCTCTGCTTAGTGAAGCATTTACATGGGGTTATATTTAGGGTGTGGGGCATATTAGTTTCTCCTTTTCCCCAATATGTGATCCAGTGAGTCTCACCAGTATCATACGACACCAACACGGAGTATCGTATGAGCTCATCCCTACAAATTTTTATTTAGAAGGGACAACAGCATGATGTATTTCCCAGGTCTTCAAGTGCTGCAGAAATAATGGATCGCTGAAAACATGTATGCTCACTCTTTTCACCTCTTGTGTCTCTCTTCAGGTCTCTACAGGATTTGTCTAAGCAGACAGATTTGCCCTATGGCACAGTGATGGATTCTGCAGTTTATGACCAGGTCCGCTCTAAAGCCATGAACCCCTTCGAGAGAGATCCCATGTACTCCCAGATGTGGCGGATGATTAACCGCACCGGAGGAGGAGATAATAATGTTGAGGAGTCAAAAGAAGGCATTCGCAAGGTAGGTTCTTTGCTTCTGTAATTAGTCGTCAGTTTTAAACACAAGAACGACGATACGGGTGAAACCATTTTGGTTAGTAAAGCATTTATTTCAGTGAGATGACTCCTGTGATGTTTTTTTGAAAAGCATGGTATCAGGTGCAGAACAGCAGCAATGTCAAAGCTATTATTCTGTACTTAGTGCATTCAGGCCATGATTTGCCAACATCTGACCTTGTCATCTTTGAGAACATAATTCAGTTGTGTTGTGAAATCAAGCTGAAGCACAGATTGCTTCAGTGTGTGAGGTTGTCACATGCATGACAAAGTTTTAATCTAACATAAATGGAGTTTACTTTCAAAATGGACTTCTTCTAGTTTGGTTTCACGGGCTCACATTTGAATTCATAGCTTGCAGTTAGTGCAGTAGCCTGCAGTGAAGGGGGGGGGGCTTATCAAACAAGTCACATGACTAACATAAAGAAAGACTGAGTGCTGCTAGGAGATGCTGCCCATATTGTTTTGGGGTTTTTGTTGCACATAGGGATAATTTATCTCTAGAGTGAATGATGACATGGTGTAATTATACTAATAAGTTGAAAAGCACCAGGCTCCACCAATTATTTTGATTATTCTTTTTAAATTTTACACATATTTTCCGGATAAATCACTGGAACGAATGCTACACGCTGCTCACATGAAAACAATTAGCATCATTGAAATCATTTCACAGGAATTTGTTTTGTAGCACTTGATCTCTTATACATATTCAATTACATTTTATTTGCATAGTGCCAAATCACAACAGACATTATCTCAAGGCTCTGTACATAGTAAGGCAGAAACCTTAACAGTATTATAGAGAGAAGAGAAACTCAACAGTTCACACAATGAGCAAACACTAGGCATCAGTGCAGTGAAGAAATCTCTGACAGAACCAGACTCTAAAATGTGCCTTGACCGGTTGGGGTGAATGGAAGAATTAAGGACAGAGGGATGCGAGGTAGAGACCGAAGAGAGAGACCAGGGACAGATATATAACAGTTGTCATTATTTATTATTTATTTCATTTATACAGGCAGCAGCAGAGATTGTGGATTAATATAATATAAATTAAGAAAGTGGATCTGGATCCTGCAGCCTGCAAGATGAGGACAGAAAGAGAGGACAGCAAGGAAAGACACAAACTAGGGAGAGAAAGAACAAGGTTAATGACATGTGCAGAATTAAACATTTAGATTGATAACACTCATTCTTGCTTACACATACATCTCAGATTACAGGTCCGTCCGTGCTGAAAGGGGATAAAGCTATCCGAATGATGTTAATGACACACTGGAAACATACACATGGTTAAATACTTCAATTCTCTTGGCGATTACCCTGGCTTTATAAATATCTGAGTTCTGCATCTCATTTGCATGCATCTCTGTTTGCATCGCTTTCCTCTCGCTCAGACACGGTTACAGTTTATTCCCCGGCCCTCTAGAAAACATTAGACTTGAACTGTAGCCAGCGCTGGAATCTTTGGAAGTGTTGGGAGGAGTGATTAAAGCGGCAGGAGGTGTTTTTAAAAAAACGATTTGATGAATGCGGTACATAGCAGCATAGCACACACATGATAACACACACATTATGAATTATCCAATGTGTTGTGTTTTGAAATGGGTGATTTGTTTTACATGAAGACAGACAGAGGCTACAACAACACTGCCCTCGTAAGGCAAGACGGTGGCAGAGTAGAACACAAAGAAGCAGCCACGAAAAGTTTCTGAAGTGAATGCTACTGTTAAAAGAAACCAGATAAATGCTTCTCCTCCCCGCCTACCCCTGAGCTGCTGCTGTATACAGTTATGTTGCATAGTTTCTGTTCAGGACGACAAACAAAGTTATGCACTGCACTTTAAATACATAATTATACATCACATTGTGTCCACGTTGAAGAGCTATCTTTTATCTCCGGGGGGCAATTTGGTTTGAAGCCAGCAGTCGCACATAAACAACATCAAGCAGTACAACACAACAGATAAACAAATAACACAATAAAATAAATACAGAATCACATTTGAAAGCCATTTAAAAGGCTGATAGCAGCAGGAATGGATGACTTTTTGAACCCGTTTGTTGTACATCAGAGCAGATTATATCTGCACCCCGACGGTAGCAGCATGAAGTCATCCCTCAGGGGAGGGTTTAGGTCGGCCAAGACAGATTGGGCTTTTTATAAACACCTGACCTACTACAGGTTGCGGAGGTCGTTTAGAGCTGTTCGTGAAATTTTGCTGCCCACCATAACGATACCCTGTAGGCAGTTTGTTTTCTTATTTAAAAGAAAAGTGAGCCATGCTGGCAAAAAAAAGACAACGTAAGAACAGACTTGATAAAACTCGGAATAAAAAAGTTTCCCAAAAATGGTGTCGACAATAAAGGAAGACAGTCTCCTGTAGTTCTTTATTTCTATTTTTCTTTATTTCATTTTCTTCTTTCCTCCCTCTTAATCTCCTCCCTCTTTTCACTGCATCACCAAATCTTCCAAAACTTTACCCCCCTGTATAAAACTCTTTCTGTATGCATCTATACTTCCTGCATCATCTTCTTTCTTTGACAGACTGTGATGAAGGCAACTGGGAGCACTCACACTAGTGGTTCATTTATGTCTGCCCTCATTTTAGTTGCCTTCACAAAGTGGATGTGTTATTCTGCATGCACTGGAGCCGTGTTTTATCGTGTGTTACGTCGCAAAATAATGAATTACTATAAATGTGAAATAAACTTACTGGTGATGAGTAGTATTCTGCACACGTTAGGCCTAAAATCAAAACCTACTCTTATATTTTTACCTTGAAGTCAAAGGCTTAATAATAAAATGGAGACATATAAACAAAGAGCAGGTTCGCTGTAAAATGCCTCGGAAAACTGAAACAATCCGACTGTGAGCTTGTCATTACTTTGTCTCATTCTGACAAATATATACATGGAGCCAGTGAACAGTACCTGGAATAGTATTTAGAGCTTGAGGCTGTATAGAAAGCCATGGTATTAATAACGGGCCCTGTTAGAGGAGTTCAGACATCTTTTGTTATTTTTCCTCTGGTATTTGATTTATTTGAATTTGTTTGTCTCCTTTAATCCCGTCCCTTTCATTTATTTTATTCTTGTGAGGTTAGGAGCTTGATATACTATTGTCATGCTGTCTCTCCTCCTCTTCCCTTCCTTACTTCCCTCAAGCTGCTCTCTCCCTCTCTACCCTTTTAAAATAAACCTCTTAGTCCTATCTGTCACTACTGTCTCCTGTGTGCCATGGATTTTCTCCCTTTTTAGTTTTGATCCCCTGCAGCAGAATATTATTATATGTCAGAATGGGTCAGTCATCTGACTGGTCTCTGATGTCACTCATGCAAATAAATACAGTACATGCACCGTGCACGGGTGACTCAATCAGGTAATAGTCGTTGTATCTCAGACATGATTTGTCATTGACTTGATGTCACATATGATATCAAAGACAAACATGTCCACTCTGGTCTTTTTCTTGGCAGAAGCTTTTCCCAGAATCCGCCTTTGGTTTGCGACCAGCTCCCTGTTGTTGGCACCTTTTCTGCCATAACGTTTGCTGCAACTTCGATATGATTGCATGGTGTTATTACAGGCCTGTCCGTTCCACAGCTGACTGACATTTTTCATTTTTGTGACAATGCATTACTCAGTTGGTTACAATCGGGGTGTGGAGAGGATTTTTAAGCAATACAGTAAAGCAGCAACCCCGAGATTGCAATTTCATCTAAATTACTGACATGGAAATGTAATAAGGCATCTTATAGGTTTTATATCAAAGACATATATTCCTTATCCTCTTTATTGATCCATAGATTGTGGAATCATTAGATCTAAGCGTATGTTCATGTGTTTTTAACGGTTGGAAGTGCCTCTTATCCTGACACTCAGAGTAAGTGCATGCACATGTGGTGGATATAGTCAGATTTGAGTAAAAAAAACAAACAGAAACCTTGAAACCACTTCACATTTGCATGTTTATTCACCTTTATGCCAACATATACACATGCACACCTGTAAGTGTCCCTGTGTGAATAGCACCTCTCCGTCAGGCCTCAAGTGTCCCTGATGGATGCCGAGTGATTCCGGAATCGAGTGCATTGCCAATTTAAGTGATTTTTCTGTCTGTGTGGCTTTCTGCATTCTGTATTAAGAGAAGGCTCCAATTTAGAGAAATATTCCATTTCCCATATGTCCTTGTACATTTTATTCTCATTATTCCCAAGTCTCAAATTGGTAGTGTTTTTAAAACCAAAAAAAAACTGTATTCAAACCTTTTCTGTGACATTTACTGAAATCAAGTTAGAAGTGCCATTCTTCGACAAATATGCACAGCACTTGGAAAATATCAGCAACGGAACAACTTTCCTGCAAACCTAGCCCCAGGCTGAATAGCTTTAAATAAGTAAATATTGCATTTTGAAAACATTTGGATCATTTTGAGTTTTGTTTATGCATGTGCGGTATCTAATGGCAAAAAAGGGCTGAGGTTCACGGAGGAGGAAAGGCATGGCATGTTTATTAGAGTGTGGTATTCATACATCATACTTATGTAGATTATTTTCGATCATATGGAGGGCATTTACCTCAGACAAAAGCACACTCTGCTGTTATTTGTTAACCACCCAGAAAATGAAAAATCATTGCATTTAATTATTCAAATCTGCGTTGACGTATTGAAATGTGTGGGATCCATTCAGCTAATAAGGTCACGCCACTCAAGAGAAGCACCAAGTGTTCATTTCATAACACTTTTGGCACTTTTATATGATGATGATGATGATGATGATGATGATGATGGCCGTACACTTGTCCTACATATGCTTCACTCCAGTCTGTAACATAATGACTCTCTGTTACCATCATTTCTTAACCTCAGGCAAATATATTTTGAGTTTGGAAGTAAGGAACTTACCATAATGACTACATTGATGATGATGATGATGATTAAGAAAAAAACGAAGCAAAAAAACGAAGCAAAACTAAAAAGTTAAAAAAAAAAAAAAGATGAGCTGAAAAGAAAAAAAAAGAAGGGAAAAGATAGAGACGGGATTGAGAAGATATAGAGAGATGATTTATAAAGCCAGACAGGCAGAGTCTGAATTTGTCTCACTACAAATGAGGCCTATCCTTCAGTGACAATGATGCATGAAAGGGTTGGGTCATATTTCGTTTTCATTGTAAACCTTCATTATTTAAACTTTATGTATGAACACAGAGGCATCTATTGGGTACAAAACACTGGACGAGTGGAAAAGGTACCAGGAGGAAGAGAAGAATGTCTAATTGGTGAGAGTGAGGGAGAGTGCAACAGAAAGAATGGGGAAAGAGGAGAGAAAAACAGGAAAGGTCGGTGAAGGTAGTGTGGTGAGAGGGAGAGATCATTGGAACGAGGATGTAAGAAAAATAAACAGAGTAGATAACTCACAAACAAAAAAAACCCTCCAGGGTTACTGGGGAGCAACCTTGTCTACTATAGCTAATGACTAGGTTAGTGTGTGTATTTATAGCAGATAATGGAGAAAGAAGATACATATGATCTCCACGCTTTGACTCTAAAAGCCTCTTAAAGATAATAATTAAACAGAGCATTTCAATGTATCTCGCCCCCTGTGTGTGTGTGTGTGTGTGTGTGTGTGCACGTTCCTGTATTTGTTACCTCTTCAGGAGCTTTTTCTGGCATAAACACTAACCTTGTCCAGGACCACACATGGAGCAGAACCTGGTTCGGTTTAGTGTCGAGGGGTGTATGTGTGTGTGTGTGTGTGCACGTGCATGCAGGTCAGTGTGCTCTTCACTTAGAGAAGCCTTACAAATACTTGTTTAGCCAGTGGTCCTGTGTGTGTGTGATCATGATTGAGTCAGTCTCACAGTTCTTGAAGGACCAACCAGCCAGTGATCAGGGAGTTGCCAAGGTTACCAAGCAGCTGTGTTCAGGTGACAGAGCTCTCTCTCTCTCTCTCTCTCTCTCTCTCTCTCTCTCTCTCTCTCTCTCTCTCCCTCTCCCTCTCCCTCTCAAAGAGACATTTCACATTTCAAGGTTACCCACAGCTATATGACTTGTGTCTTTAAACTAACGCCAACATCCTTCCGGTACCTCCTCTTGTGCTCTCTTTTTTAAAGTCATCCTGTGGTATTTAGCGTGTGAATCAGTCATTGGATCCTAATGGCTCACAATGATGTCACTTTCATATGTCTTGTTGTGTATTTTATTCGATTTCAACAAAATCTGTGGCAAGCCTGAGCTGGGTTGATCTATGTGTGTCACTGGGTGTGAGTGTGACTGTTGCAATATCCTCTGTAATGACCCAGCCTCTGCTAAGAGCAGAGAATGTTGTTGTGGCTGCTGGGCCGCTGTCTTATTTTCTATTTTCTTGTACCACAAATCATTCTGACTGTAGGAAGCTCTTTCTCTTTTTCCTGCAAACTCTGGTAACTCATTAGAATTCAACTCGACAAGTCCAACCGGCAAACATATTTCCCCGCTGTTATAATTCTCTGCCTGTGTGATGACAGTGTTTCTGTGTTGTGATTCAGATTCAAGGAGCGCAGATAAAAAGGAATGGGCTACGGGAGAAAGAACAGAGTAGTATTTACCCTGGAAAGGAAATTAAATAGATTACGATAGACATTTGGAATAAGGGAATGATATATGTCATATTAAAAAAAAAGTGACTGATGAAAAATGTGTGAAAGATCTGGCTGGAGTGGAGGTATAGCAGGAGAGAAAACAAGTCATGGGGGTTAATAAGTGTTTGCTTTACAGAAAGAGACAGGAAATGGAAAGAAAATATTCTCTTTTTTTATCTGACTATTTTCATAATGTCCTACATTTGTCAACTTCATACAGCCCTTCTTCCTGTTTCTTTTTGTTCTACCTTGCAATATTCTATTCATTTGACCACCGTGAGATTCTATTTTTGTGATTTCATCTCATAACTTCTTTAACTCCTGGCCCTCACTCTCCCCATATTTGTTTAATCTCTCATTCCTTCTGCTCTGTGCTACACCTCGTGTTTTTTTCTCCCCTGTAATCATTTCAGCAGTGAAATGATGAAGATGAGTTTGCATTGTTAGGTCTGAAAAAGCAAAGTGAGTATAATCTTCTAAATGGCAAATTAGGAAAAAAAAAAAGCTGTAACAGTGTGATACTTTTGTGGTTAGCCCAAAAGTAATGATGTGCTTTAAAATTGTATTCCAATCACTTCATTTTTTTGTGTGCATCCTGTATGATATCAATTATTTGTTTGACTCTGATTACATACTTTGCTAATAAAACACCTTTCAGTAATGAGCTCCATGGCCTTAATGATATCCCTTTCACCCATAATGAGACAACTCACCTTAATGAGCCAGAGAAGGAGGTAGATTGCAATGTATCACTTTGATTAAGTTGGGTCGGGGAACCTAATTCAAAACCAGCTGTTGGCCGTGTAATGGATGTAAGCTTGGGCGATGGAATTAAAGAGAATTTAAATCTATTACTGAAGTACCAGATACAAAGATACACATCATTGATACATGCGCGGGCCTGCGGGAGATTAAAAACGCGCTCGTACATTGGCTCAGAGAAATATGGAGGAGTTCAAAAGCAATTAGGGCATCAGGAAACACAAAGAGCAAAGTTGCTAAAGTTAGACAACAACATTCATCAAACGGCCAAATGGCTCTGCTGAGGGGCAAAAAAACAGAAAGGAGAAAAGGAGCTTTTAAAGCACTTTTTTTTTCATCTGTCTGGTCTGTGTGATGTCTAGTCAGCTCTGTGACCTAAAGCCAACCATGAGATAATATCTTCATTTTCAAGATAAAAAGAGGATTAAAAGGAGAAAAAGAGAGAGTGAGAACAGAGTATAAAGTGTTATTTAGTGTTAACTGCTGTTGTTTACCGGTGGATACACCAATTTAATTTACTGGATTATAGGGATTGGAAAAGAAAACATGGTTTTGATTGTGGGATACGTATATATAACTGACCCCCTGTCTTGTTCTCAAGTCACCCTCAGCTCTTCCCATTTCTCATTCTGCCTCCTTTCCTCCTCTGTGGCACAATTTAACTACACTCCTCTAATTTCCATTGTTTCTCCTCTTCTTTCTTGTAGCGCCTTTCATACAAAGCAATGCAACTCAAAGGGCTTCACAGGATAAAAAAACACTTAACAGGGAACACATCAGCCCACTCCTCTACCACCAACCATCCCAATCAGCACACACGATTAACAAACATATATATATATATATATAGATAGATATATAGATATATGTGTGTGTGTTATCGAGTGTGAATTTGTCCACCCTCACTTTTGCCACTGGTATCGCCTTTCATACTCCCTTTCATTCACATCTCTACGTCTGTCTTTGGGCTTCTGGACAGTATCACTATAACTCTCTCGCTCTCCCTCTCCCTGTTCTCTCATTTTCATGTGGCTTGCTGGGCATCCATGCTCTGCTTCTTTATCTCTGTCTGTAAGACTGGAGGCGGCCCAGTGCCAGCAACTAATGGACTTTTGGAAAACAACAGACAGCCATGCATCACACTCAGGACAAGTAGGGAGACAGTGAGAAAGGATTTGGAGTGGAGCCGTGGGGAGAGTGGTTGGGAGTGAGACTTACAAGGGGAAGAGTCATATTGGAAGCAAAATACCAGACAGAGGTAGTTCCTTTAAAGCAACTCGGGAGAAAGAAAGTGTGTGAGGGGGAAAAGGTCCTGATGCCTGTGGGAGCGACAATCAATCATGACCTCTAAAATTCATTCTCACTTATTTAAAGATGTGACCTGCCATGATTTGCCTCAGTAGAGGAGTCTGCACGTGAGAGGAAGCTCTTAAGGCGCTGGTATACTTCCACGCTATGTGCTATCAACGCGCTGGGTGCACATTGACAGCGCGTGCTCAAACTAAAATTACGGCCCACCTGTGGAGTATAAGCCCCGCTCACCAAGCAGAAAAAAACATTTTGGCAACAGAAGAAGTAGTCGCCAAGGATAGTCAGCCTCGACCTGGCGACCCACGAACCGTCTGACACCCCGACTCCCCAACCAGACGTGTGTGAGGGAGCTGTAGCATTGTTCTCTTCTTCTTTGGTTCAAAGCCAAACGTTTACCACAAGTAGTCATGAGACGAAGAAAGAAGACACCTGTAAATGAAAGAAAGTCACTTCATACATTATTAATTATACATATTCATTACAATATAAGAAAAAAAAAATGTTCCAATCAAATATGCATGCATTTTCTGGTGTTTATTCTGCTATTTTCATACGAGAGATGCAATGTCATCAATATTGAACTGAAACTCCTAATAACTTCTGACACCACCCACCAGTTTTCAGGACTCAAAAATCATTGGTTGGACATAATTCAACCTGATGGAAATGAGATGCAGGAGGGACGGTCGAGACAAAACATATGGAAATGCGTTGGTGCCGAGTTGACACCACGGCTCCAGTGTGGTAGCAACGGAAGAGGATAGCGTATAGTCATTACACACATTATCTCAAGCCACTTTATTTAGAAAAGGACCTTTAGAATACGGCAGAGAGAAAGAGAAACCCAACAGTTTACACAATGAGCAAGTATGTGGTGTCCATGGAGACAGAGAGACAAAAAACAACTCACCTTTGAAACAGGAAAAGAAATCTCAGCAGTTTGGAAATACTTTAAGACATACAATGATGACAAAAGAGGAGGGGGGGAATTGCACAAGCACTTTAAAAAAACATCAAAAGAACCAACATGACACACAGCAAAGGACGAAATATTATTTAAATCTAATTCAAGTCTATCTGTACCAACATATCTTAATGTAAATACTGTAAATGCTGATCTCTTGACTTATATTCATCTCTTAATGTCAACCCATAGTGGTGTCTCTTTATGTTATGCTCTGTAAACTTTGCTCCTCCATTGCATCAACACTGCGTCGCCAAATTCCCCCAAAAACTTTAGAACGGCTCACAAAAGGATGTGCGTGATTCATGAGATTGGTAAGAGCATTAACTGAAACACACTAAGAAATTAACCATCTGCAAAAAAAAAAAGAAAAGCTTTTTCAAATGAGACCATTCAGCAGAAGTCGCGCTCACGCTGTTCCACGTCTACTAAGCTTTTCCTTTAAGCCCATGAGACATGATTTTCCCGCCAACACGAAATATGAAGACAACAGTAAAATCTGCTTTTGAAGCGTTTACGATGAACATTAACAAAACTGTGTTGTGGTCCTTTGTGGCAAAACAGTTAAAGATAAAGACATGAGTAACAAGCAAGATTATTCCAAATTACAGACATAATGTTCTGAGTAACTACTCGTTCGTTATGATGTGGTTAAATTAAATTATGGCATTATAACAATGCAATATTGCAACAGTATGCATCACCACTCTGATGCCTTTCATTTCTATTTGAAATGAATTACCCTCCAGAGAAAGGAAAGGCGAGGCAATATTGTCTGAAGCTTAGGCTTAACTGAAGGAATAAACTCTGGTGTCTAGGTCACATCTCAGCTTGAAGTGGGTTCAAAGCATGCTAGCACACACACACACACACACACACAGAGAGAGAGACAGATCATTGCACACTACACTCTGCGGGCTGCATGTGGTCTGCCGAACATTGAAATGCGCTGTATCTGTAAAAACCAGTAGCATAGCTTCAGTGTCAAAGTCATTTCCCAGGCTCAAAGCAGACCATCAAAACCGCATTGCATGCATCCCCAAGTGCTCCTTCTGCCTGTGAGAAGCAGAATTTACAGTGATGATGTCAACATTCAACTCATGTCTGGAGTTGAACTCCGGGCCAGGTTTCTGTGAGCAGTGACGATAATTAGTGTTTGTTCGTCTCTGTCGGACTGGTTTTGTATTGACCAAATTAGCCAAGACACACAAAATATTTTCACGTGCAACAGCGATTGGAAGCCTTTTGGCGCACGAGTTGGGTCCACAAGTGTTGAGTAGCAGATGCTGCAAAGTATAGTTGTTCTTTTTAGCACCAATATGATCTTCAAGAATCATTTGAGTTAACACCAGCTGTTGTGTGAGCGCAGCTGAAGAACCGCTCATATTAAGAGACCTGTTTTGAAATATTGGCACCATATACGAGGGAGCCTGCTAACTGATAGTAATGATCATGTTCTGTAATGTCAGGTCTTCCATTTCAGGCGTACTGACAGTCGCGTAGGTGTGCGGCGTATTTTTAGCTCTCATACAGGGGAACTTTCTACTGAATAAAGAGCAGTTACAAAAGAAAAAGTCACTCCGTTTAATTACCCCGATGGGGCTGATGAAGCTGCAGTGACAGCATTGATGAACCTACATCTGTGGCTGGAGAGGCATCTGAGTGTGTCAGTCATCGTTTCCCCTTCCATTTCTTTCCCTCTGTTCCAATTAAATCTCAAAATTTCACTGTACTGCACCCATGTCATCAAGTGTTTTTTATCTATTTTTTTATCTAAAACGTGCCTTTTTTTAGTGCACACACACAGAGTTTGTCTGCAGTGTGTTGTACGTGCCAGTGTTGCATGGACAGCTTTGGCATGAAAACGCTCCACTGAAACCGATGCTAATGAACCTAATTTAGGAGAACTGGCAGCGTCTGAATGGTGGCTTGAAGACTGCAGCCTGCATTTAATCAGCTTTTTATATTCTTTGAACTGTTTTGGCGCTGAAGATGTTAAATTGGCAGAGGATCCCTGAGGAGCATGTCTTGAAACTGGGTCTGCAGACTGTTGACCATGATGACATACAGTGGTAGGAAAGAGCTTTTACCTGTTTTGGATCGTATTCACTGAGCCACTTTGGGGAGTGTGTCCTCCTGTAAAAACCAAGCCCATACATCTTTTATTTAATAGCTTTTTACAACTCCACAATAATGCTGAGCGACCTTGTAGGAAGAGCAAAAAAAACTGCTGCTTATTTCCTATCCTGTGTCCTTCCTCAAATTCATTAAGATGTCTTTGTGCCTAAACCTAAACTAATTATAACCAGTGCCATACATAAAGTACAATTTGCACTGCTGTTGGTAACCATGTAACCATGGTCACTGGACTGAAATACAGCGGCAGGGCTTGAGATGCAGCTCGCCGATCGCGATCGCCACTTTCAGCAGTCCTGCCGCTAAATACACCAGACTCCTCTGTTAAATGATGAGATTTGAGACATTTTCCTGGTAATTGTTGGCGAGTTTTTAGGATGGTTAAGTCTTTTGAACTGATCTACAGTTCGGCTTGATCCTTGTGTCGGACGTCTTGCTCATGCCTCTTCCAGTGACAGCACTCTGACCAATCACTGGCTCGCTTGGCGCCTCGCAAGAGCAGGTATTAAAAAAGTACCAGGTACTAGGTACTTTCATATCAGCCAAGATCCATAATTATCATGTTAAATATCAGACAAAACATTCGATTCTCAATCCTGAAACCAGTCACTTGTGCTTTTTAACGTATTTATCGGCAGAAAAACCCTCACTTGTTAAACAGAAAACCATTTTTAACATCTGTGGTTAGACTTTCATTCAAAGTGCACTTGTACAAAGCTTATTATACCAATATGGCTTTTTTATACTGAAGAAAATTATGCAGTGTATATATATATTGATATTAAATCATTGCCCAACCTTAAATTCAAGTGTGTGGCTCATGGCATAAAGAGAAAAAGGTTGAAGTCAAGTGTTGTGACTTCATATTTGACTATGGCGGTTAAAGTTAAATGCCAGGAAGTATTTTCTTTTTGACCCTTAATAATATAAATGTATGCAGTGACCACAGTGCAAGCGATTGAGTAAAGTAGGGTGTCTGCTCTCATCGGCTTTAACAGGATGAGCAGCTCAGTAAACCAAGATGACAGTTGCTGAACCTTCACATTGGGAGAAGCAAGGTTGCAGACACGGTTCACACGCTCACTGTGTCCACTGAGCATGATTGAGTGAACGGCAACAAAGGGGCAGAGCCACTGGGACAGCCAGGACGTGCTCACTGATGGGAAATAAGTCGATGGACAGACTTACATCAGAGTTGATTTCAAGGATCATGAAATCAAACAAATACCCGCATGGATTTTTACATAAAGTAGTTTAATGGGATTCCACTCCACACGGAGAAGAGGAGAGAGAAAAATGAAGCACATTCTTATTCTGTGAACTCGTATTACACGGAGAAATCTAATTAGAGCATTTTCATTTCTTAATTTCAACCTGAAATCAAATGTTTTATGTGGTGAGCTCATTTTGAAGGTCATTTTCCTTTAGAGTGGTGAAGCTGAATTATCCAGCAGTCACAGAGCTCATTGATAAGTTAGCTGAAGCCATGCAGAGACATCCATGTTCACTTTCCTTCCTTCTCTCCCCAGCAATATCATTGTGCATGTTTCAGTGACTTTTTCCCCCATGCTTAACTGCCCTGTTGTGTGGTGACTTTTACACATGGGCCTTTAACCCTATGTGTGCAAAGGTGTCAGTAGTAAGTAAGTGAGCGCATTACACTCCACTATATCGTGCATTAATGCAGGAGCACAGCTGGATAGCTCACAGATCCCACACAGTGGACTAAAAGGATTACGAATTAAGAGAGACACACTTGCATCTTCATCCCTCCCCATAATTATACTGCTTGGTTTGTTGTTTTCAGTATCTGTTGTCGTCCAGTGGTCAGATCAACAGTGATGCTGAGGCGTCAGTTATTTCACACTGTCTGTAATATCCGCAGTTATTAAATGTATGATTTATTTGTACTCATCTTTGACTGTTTTATGACTTTATGACATTTTGGAACTTTTTAGTTTTTTTATTATCCTTGTGCTGCTGCTGTTAAAGAATAGCTGTTAAAGCAGGACAAATAGACTACTTTGAACTTTTGATCAGTTTTAGGTCTGGTTCTGACACATTGCCTCATATATTTTTATTTTATTTTACATCTATATATGTCATTAACGTACAGTAGAACATGTACAGTCAGGCTTTTAGCTAGCTTTTTTAGAGGTTTTTAAAAGTTGTGGCTTCCTATTATTAATTTTCTTCATTATCCATCTTCAGACACCTGCTCTGATTCTTGTTGGGTTTGAGCTGGAATAGGTTTTCTTGAGAAATGGTCTTTCTACAGCATTCTCTCTGGCTGCTTAGGTACAGGGCTGAAGTTTACTGCCAATTTGACTTTTGTAAAATCATTCAAAATAACATTAATTCTAACTTCTGTGTGTATGTGTGCACTCAGCCAGGACGGATTTTTCTTTTTTCTTTTTAATGTTACTTTTGTAGCCCACTTTGATGATCTCCTACAAATTACTTCTCCATTCAGTTTTTTTTTTTGAACAGTGCTACATCAGGTACTTAGAGAGAATAGTGGGTGTACAAAGTGCACAGCAGTCACTCTAAGCTGGAGTTTGCTTCAATCGTCCCATCTCGTCTTTGGTTTTGTGTAGACAGTAAAAGCACGTTGGTGAAGGTTTGGTAAAGATCATGCTTGACACGGTGTGTATTTTCTGCTTCAGATGTTTTCTGAACAACAGCTGGCTGCACGTCACAGAGGTTGCAGTTGAGGTTCACGTCTGAGCACTACATTAAATAGCTTATGTGATTTCTCCTGTTTCATCTACTATTAATGTTTAATCTACTTAGTTAGGGGGAAAAAACTATTTTAGTTCAGAACATCTTGTACATGATGAAACAGTCCATTGATCATGTACTAAAGAAACATGTAGAACCCTGATTCATGTCACTAGACGCCTTGCAAACTTAAAAATCCCCACTGTCTGTCTGTGTTGCTGGGAAACCGTACAAGTGGGCCTGACACTTAAGTGGTTGATCCTTTTATGGCGTTAGTCACACATTACACTCATCATTTGTGAGAAAAAGTCAGTGCATTCAAATGATTCATAACAATAATTATAATAATAGATTTTATTTGAATTACACTTTACATTTGAACAACAAACCTCAAAGTGCTACATTTTAAAAACAAGATAATAAAAGAAATAAAAGCAATAAATTAGCTGTATGCTTTTCTAAAAAGGTAGGTTTTGAGTTCTTTTTTAAAAGCATCCTCTATCTGTGGAGCTCTGAGGTGGTCAGGAAGGGCATTCCACAGACGGGGAGCGGCAGCTTTGAAAGCTCTGTCCCCCATGGTCTTTAGCTGTGTCCTGGGTGCGAGCAGACGGTGCTGTTGGCCTGACCGGGTCATGGCTGACAAGTGTGGTGTGAGGAGGTCAGTGAGATAAGTGGGGGCATCACCGTGCAGACAGTGGTGGGTGTGCAGGAGGACCTTGTACTCAATGCGGGCGGAGATAGGGAGCCAGTGAAGTGAGTGGAGGATCGGGGTGATGTGCTCGTATTTCCGCATCCTCATCAGGACCCTGGCAGCACTGTTCTGAACATACTGGAGCTTTTTGAGGCTCCTGCCAGGGATCCAGATGAGGAGTGCGTTACAGTAGTCCAACCTGGAGGAGACAAAGGCATGGACGAGTTTCCCTGCAGCTGGAAGGGAGAGGAAGGGGCGAAGTTTGGAGATGTTACGGGGGTGAAAAAAGGAGGTTTTGCAGATGTGGGTGACATGATCGTCAAAGGAGAGGTGGGAGTTAAACTTGACCCCTAGGTTGGTAACGGAGGGAGAGAGGGGAATGTTGTGGCCAAAAAGTGAAACTGAGGTTATGGGGGAAGAACGGAGTTGTTGAGGAGTACCGGTTTGGATGGCTTCTGTTTTTGAGCCGTTCAGCTGCAGGAAGTAGGCCAACTTATGCACCGTCAGGCCAGATGCTACGCTGGCTCGCTCCAGGACACAGCCTGACCTTTTCATCTGCCTCAGCTCCTTTGTGTACCATGGGGCAGGCCGGGAGAATGAGACGTGAGCGAGAATGAGCGTTTTTTCGATGTTATGGGGAATCGATGTTATTCAGGTTCCTGAAAGTTATTGTACGTTTTGGTTTTGTGTAGGGAGATGGCAGGAGGAGTTTCATGATCACTGCCTGATGGTCAGACACACCAGTGTCATATACATGGAGCTCAGTGACTGTGAGGGAGTCAGTGATGACTAGGTCCAGGGTATGGCCTTTATTTTGGGTGGAGACATTGACATGTTGGGTGAGGTTGAGGCAGTCCAGTACTTCTTTGAATTCTGCGGCTAGTCGATTGGAGGGAGAGTCCATATGAATATTAAAATCACCAATAACCAAAATGTTTTTGTAGGATGTGCAGAGTGAAATTAAGAAATTGTGTATATCTGTAATAAATGTTGTTTGGGGTTTTGGAGGACGATAAATAAGAACTATTGTTACATTAAGAGGGTGTTTCCATTTGAGTACCATATTTTCAAACAAACAGAAATTTGGGGCAGACAAAAGGCTCACTTCAAAGTCACTGTGGTGTAAAACAGCAAGGCCACCACCACGGCCAGTTGTACGGGCTTTTCTCAGGTAGTTATACCCAGGGGGGCAAGCCTCATTTAAAGCTGAATAAACTTCAGGCTGCTGCCATGTTTCTGTGAGGCAGAGAATGCCCAGCCCCTTGTCCTTAATGTGTTTGTGAATAAATCCAGATTTATTTGATAAAGACTGTACATTTAATTGTTCAAAGAGGATATGATTTGTGGAATCCTGTTTGTTCAGAGACCGGAGAACACTGTGATCCACTCCAGGTTTTGCAGTGCGCTGGCTCATATCTGTGCTTGTAGTTGTCACGCTCTGATGACGTGCACCATGATGCTGGTGTTGCGCGACGGGACGTTCAGCTGACCACAGGGATGTTATGGAGCTGTGGTCACCAGGTGAGGACAGATTGAACCTGCGTCCAGACCCCCGGTGGATGTAACGGGGCCGACGAGGGAGGTCGAGGTGTCCGTGCGGATCGCTGCTGGTATGGTGACGCTGGAGTTCCATTGAGCTGCCGAGCATGCCGGTGCTCGAGTTGCTGGTGTTAGCTGATGCTAACGTTTGCCAGGATCCTTGCCACCAACAGCGATGGATGACGGTCAGACCAGTCAAGATAATCCACAACAGGAGAGGAGATGGTAGTCCATATGCGAGCCTTCGTTTGATGGCTGTATACATCCAAGAGCTGAATGGCTTTTGCTTCGTCTGGGCCCCGGCTAATGCCAGAGCTGCTGTTAGCACGTTCGCGGGGGGCGCTGGGCTTGAAAACCCCCCGTGCGGAGACAGTCGCCCAAGGACACACAGTTCAAAGAAACAGCTCTACCATTGTGGAGACCGTCTGCACCGGGACACGGCGGGGACGATCCTGTCCCTTCTCTCCAACATCTGTCTCCAATTACTCTTCTCTTTGCTATCACATCTCTCATCGACTTAACGGGGTCTGAGCAAAGATTTGCATACAGCATGGCAATAGGCGATTAATTTCTTTCTTTTTTTCTTTCTTCCTGAAGAAACAAAGAGAACTAATGACAGCTGATGGTAATTAAACAACAGAGAAAACAAAGAGAGGAGAGGAAGTGAAGAAGTTGTCAAATCATGTCTCAGGGGATGGAGGCGACTGTTGCTGCGAGAGCAGGCAGTCGGAAAGAGTGCCTCACGAGGGATTGATGCCACCTGCGTGCCAGGCTTTCATCATCCGAGATTTGGCCATGAGCATCTTTAGAGAAGTGAAATGATTGTTCACTGATTACAAGACTATGACAAGTAAAGTAATTTTGGCTGATGTATGAAAAGATAGTACTTGTGTACTAAACACCAAAATAAAGGATGCATCTACAGGCTTGGACTTCTATTTCCAAATTGAAAAGCATTAAAACTAGTCGAATTGAAATGGTTACATCACTATACTCTGCACTACACATTCCCCTCACATAGTTTCTGAGAAGAACTGTCCTGAAACAACCTTCCTCATGTATATTGATGCAGTAAAGGAAGGTACTCTTCTGTGCTTTGATTGATTTGCTTGCACCTAATCTTATCTTCATTCAGATCTTGACATATCTGCAGGAAGCCAACTCGTGCACACTGGAGGGAATATTTGGCGGGGGAGCACAGCGTTTCATTGAAATGCTCTCTGATTTGTCAAATGAGGTCCACACAAAGGTAGAGCAAGTAAAAAAAAAAGAGAGGGAACACGCCATGGCTTAAAACTGCAGTGCATGACTTTTAAGTGTTGGGTTGATGAGGCCTTGCATTAGTTCGTGCAGGACATGGTATAGTAATACGCCACAGCTGTTTTTAGTTGACAGCCAGCTGGCCGCAAACTAATAGCCTCACTCCAATCACAGCCACTCTCATACTAAGCGGTGCCATTTAAATAACACTTATCCCTCACTCATTCCCTGCTACATCATCGCTGCCTCACACTGCTGCCACTAGCAAAGCTTTGCCACTGTCAACCCAGTTTAATTGGCACAAAAGTATAATTACGACAACAACATAGCGGACAGCGACGAAGGGGACAACGACATAGCGGACAACGGCGTAGTGGACAACGGCGTAGTGGACAACGACGTAGTAGTCGACGTGTGGAGCGACGACAATCAATAGCGCGTTAGCAGCGGACATCGGCAGTAGCGGACATCGATGAAGGGGCTAGTGAAGAAGCGGACAACGACGAAGCGGACATCGACGAAGCGGACAATGGCGTAGGGGACAACAGCGTAGCGGACAACAGCGTAGCAGACAACGACGTAGCGGTAGCGAACAACTTGTGTTTTTTTCTGCTAAGTTTGGGACAGTTTCAAAATAAGCGCGGGTTGCGGGGGAGTGGTGCTTTTCTGTCGTTCTGTCCTAGCTCCACCCATACAGTACCATTACTCTGGTACCCCAAGGGAAGGGCACGGGAAAAATGGGCCGGTTATTTTTGTATTATTCCTAATGGAAACACAAAAAAATACATACAAACTGAACCAAATTGTTTCACTCAGTGGAAACAAAATAAAAAGCAGAATATGTGTCGTCTTCCTCTATTAGGGCAGGTTTTCGCTATTGCAACAATACTTCATCAGTGTATTCCCATTTGTAAGACAAAAGACAGTCCCTCGTATGAGACATATTCCACATCCTTTCCTTTAAGGCTAAATCCTGAACATTTAACAAACAACTTCACATCAGGGGACAATTTGTAATATGCCACTTTAAAGCTGTTTGTAATCTAAGATGTAATTTATGGTTGAGGATGAAGATGGATTTAAAACATGATTCGGTTTAAACTTGGAGCAACATGAAGAATATACTTTTTGCATGTTTGGTTTCTTTCCAAGCAAGAGGAGAGAAAGAGAGAGAGAGAGCGAGCGAGGGGGGAAAGAGAGAGAGAGCAAGGACCCTGGAGTAGCCATTTTGAAGTTTCAGCATCGGCTCTGATGTCAAACTGTTTGAACCATGGATATGAGAGAAGGACCTCTTGAAACCTGCCTAGACCAGTGCTCAGTAATGTAATTGGAGAGTGTTTTCTGGAGAGGCCGTCAGAAAGTGTATGAGCTGTTGAGTATGTTCAACCGTGGACGTGCAGTCCTCAAAGTCTGCACTTCACCTTTTAATGCTTTCTTTCATCCGGCTGATCATGAAGGAAGTGGACTGACCTGATTCTGCTTTTCTTAAATTGAGGATTTAGAAACTGATAGTAGCTATCAGCTAAAATAGTTGCTATTGTATACTAGGGTTTAGGTAAAAACTATTTGGTTCCTGTTATGGAACACCTGTCAGGAGCAATGTGGGATTAAGTGTCTTGCCTAAGGACACATCTGCATGTAGACTAGCAGAGCCAGGAATCCAACCCTCATCCTTCCAGTTGATTGATTGTTGAAGGACGACTTGCTCTACCACCGAGTGAGTGAGACATGAGAGGGGAGTTGTCTGCCAAGCAACAGACCACAGTTTGAGACTGGGTCCCGACCAAATGTGTGTGTTTTCATAGAGGGCTA
Organism: Solea senegalensis; assembly: GCF_019176455.1. NCBI lineage: Eukaryota > Metazoa > Chordata > Actinopteri > Pleuronectiformes > Soleidae > Solea > Solea senegalensis. Next base: position 8,972,095 of record NC_058025.1, on the reverse strand, counting down.
ATAGGTTGTAACGCTGCGACATTGTGTGCTTTCAGATGTGTCTGTGTTTAATGCCACAATATGAGGACATCCAATGTTTTTTAAAGCTACACTTCTGTGTATTTTCTAAAGAAAACAATGTTGCAATGATGTGTGGAGAAAATACAGTATAATATCCATATAACCACATGCATTTTGTGCCTACTTAACCACATTTATAACCAAGAAATCATGTTATCTCCCTCATTTCCTCACATCTGTTAGAAGCAGTATAAGCAAGACAAAAACACTCATTTTGTTTCAGAAAATGCATACCTTGCAAAACCTAGAAAATGAATTTTAGTTGTATGGTAACCGTAATTTCTAGGAGACTGTTGATCACATAAGTCAGTGTTTTCTGGAATATTTAAACCAGCAAAACGCAATTAAGCGAGGATGGAGGAACAATTAGCAGCTTAGCTCTTGTTTGAATGGTGGCTGTGAAAAAAAAGAAAACACCACCACAAAAATCGGAGCAGCTGTAAAAATAACTCAGGCTAGTGGTCCTGTGTTGTTGTGGCTCCATTAACTGAGCTCCACCACCATCACAAAAAAAAATGCTTTAAAACTGAACAACAGGACACACAGAAGCTAAGCAATAAAACAGCAACGCAGATTAGTTTCATTTCGTCTTCTCACTGAAAAAGTTGAAAATGAAAAGGTGTTTGATGAAAAAAAGAGATGTTGACTATGTATGTGATCATAATCACAGTCAGAAATATATGTGAGTCAACATTTACTGCACACACTGCTTTTGCATGTTAAGGGAATATCTTAGTAAAATGCCATGTCAACAATCAACAACCACAGTCAGGCAGTTTAACAGTTTAAGTTTTTTTTTTAATCAAATTTATCGTTTTTTTCTTTTTCTTTCATTTGTGATACACATAATGTACTCCCAGTGTTTTGTACTGAATGAATGAATCAATGTACTGAATAACTGACTGAGCCATCCATCCATCTTCTGCCGCTTTATCCTCCACATGAGGGTCATGGGAGGAAACCAGAGAACCTGGAGAAAACCCACCCAATAATGTGTACACAGTGTTATTATAGGGACCAGTCAGGTTGCTTCAGTCCATCGAGTTCTTCTCCTCATTCAAACCACCTTTAACACAGAAAACAATGGCATCCCTTAAAGTGACACAGTGTAGGATTTCAACCTCCAAATAATGTCTCAGGGATTATTTTGATAGTACATGAATTTACAACAAGGTGAATGTCACCCCCGTCTGCATCGCCTGTATTGGCTCTATGGAACTTCCGGTTTTGGGTCCGTGCCACAGAAAGAACTATAACATTCTATTAAAGTTCTTAATAACATAACAAGTCCCAAAAGGCAAGAGTTCTATACCTGAGTATTGCTGATGTGAACATATGAACGCAGGACACCACGGCCGTACATGAATATTATTTGAAGTCTAAATAGATTAACCCAAATAGCACTTCACTTGGAGTATGGCCCTTTGCCAAGTTACTCTATCGTGTGACTGTGGTTCTTGCCAAGATAATCCACTGAAATCCCACTTAACTTCAGCACTCATTGATCTTGTTTGCCAGTGACATTACATTTCTGACAGCTAGGGACGGGCAGAAATTCAAACTATTTTGGTCGTAGGTGTTCTAACATCTAATGCTTGGCAAGTCATCTGTTATGGAAACAATTAACTGACTAATTGGAGAACCTTGGAGAACGTCAGGCTATTGGATTTGGGATCTCACCGAAACTCGTGACTTCAGAATATAAATGGACATCGTCGTCAGTTAAGAGCAGTTGTTGGCGTGCGATGTTTTGGGGTTAGAAACGCAAAAAAACTGTGGATGAAGGCGTGGCAACTTGGCTTGTACAAGTAGCGGTTCTAAACAAAAGTATGCAACATTATCACTCACTCTCATTATTCGTGAGGTTCGATGTTAAAATTTCGTCTGTTAATCCCTCACACCAGATAATCTGTTCAAATAATCCTAAAATTGGAAGGCCATTTATCCTCTCGTGTGGGGCAGTCTTTATCATTGATAGTTCATGAAAGAAAAAACCTGAGCAAAACAAAGTACTAATACATTTATCTACCACATTGGTAGATAAAGGTCATAATCCATGTTTGCACTAAACTCTCTGGCCCACACACAGTTATGAGCAGAAAGTTACAAACCTTTTCATGAGCTGCTTAAATGATTACAAGTAAATTAGAGAGCTGGCCTTCAACACATTTCCCCTCTGATCATGATTTTTGTATTCCGTAAACAAGTAAACTTCATCCAGTTAATAAACAGATGCTCTGCATTTAGAGTACTTAAGTGGTACATCACATCAATTCCTCCCTATTCACTGGTACATTGTCGCTGTTTATGAAACACAGCTGCTGCTGCAGGCACCAGCAACTTATCATCACAGGCTCCAGCATCCTTTTTCATTGTGGGGGATAATTCCTTTTATGTGATTCTATGCTATGTAGCAGTTGCTAAAATTAGTTTGTTTCAATGGAATCAGAACCCAGTCAGAGAGAACACCCTGCACTTGAAGATGGTTTTTGTTGATTAAATGACGGCGCGTTTGAATTGAGCGTCAAGACCCATTTGTAAAACATTTCCATGATTTTCCTTTGAAAAGTAAAAGATCTATTAATCCTGCTCGACTGCAAGAATAACACACTTCCAGTCCACAATATTAGAGACTGAAATCAATGTTTGGCTTTCTTGAAAAAGGTTTGCCTACATGTGATTTTTGGTCCGAGGCTTGAAACTGAAATGCTAATTCCGCACTTTTTATACCCACTCGTAGGGGGCGGGACCTCATTCCCAGAATGTAAACAGTGTCCGCCATCTTTGCTAATAGTTACACTAACAGGACCAAGTGTCACTGATGGGCACGTAACAAAGAAAAGAATGAAGATATTTCTAAACTCAGGGGAAACTGAGGTTGGGAAGCACAATTTTTCAAAAATACTACCCCTATACTAGTAATACAAAGCTAAATGCAAATCGGTGAAGTACTCCTTTAATGAAGAGTTGTGTCATCTGGTTGTATCTCAAGAGCAAATTATTGCAATGGGTAAAAAGGATAAACGTGCTTAATGGATAATGACGATGTTCACAAGGCTTTAGAGGTCACTGCATACATATTATGCATCACTGATCATTCCTTTCAGGGTTTTTTGGATGTGTAGTGGAAAAAAAAGGAGGTATCTTTATTGTTCAGTTGTAAGTCGAAAGTGATTTTTCATAATTCCGTTGCCACAAAGCCAATATTCTGTTCAATTGAAAAGCAATAATGAAAAGCCATAAAATGATTCTTCAAAGTAATAAAACGCCCCTTCCCCTCTTTTTAAACTTTGTAAAGAGCAGAATCTGCCATTCTGATGCCCTGCAGTGAGTTATTGCACTCTCACACACGAACAGAAAGCCACTCACACACATGCACAGAATAAAACTCTATTAAAGTTAATGGTACACCAAGTGCAAAATAATGTGTGAGAAGAAAGTGTGTGTGTGTGTGTTATTCATATCCTGAGGCGACTGTGGGTGAATTGTCAGCAGAGGTGTCAGGATGTGAATATCACATACAGGCTGTTTATTTCCACTTTTCTTTTTTTCTCTCTCTCTCATTTGAAATGACACCACAAAGCCATGCTAACAACAGGCCCTTACACCTTTCACTCAAGCAAACTGTGATTGTCACTTACATTTGCACTGACCTTTTAGTTTCTTCTTAACTGCAAGCGACACGACCACACTTTGATCACTCATGCAAAACAAAGACGGACACATCAGACATTTACAACATGGATGCACAGGATGCGATAAACGATAACACGGCAACGAGCCATTTAGGCTCGTGCGTCAAGAGGGAGAAGACAAATTGAGACAGTCGAGTGTAATCTCGACTGTGGTTGTGTAATATAAACATAAGTGGCTTTATAATTGATCAAAAATGAGCTGAACACATGATAAATTTCATTGCTTTTCTTTTCGTTTCATGTCTGCAAAGTAGAGCTACCCACCTCCATATTCTTATTATTAGTTTAAAAAATGATTTTTGACAGACTTTCAATTTTATTTCTGAGGGGAAAATATTCATTTTGTCACTGAATGTTTGAGTATGTATGTATTCAAAAATTCCAATTCTTTTTGTTTGTGTTTCTCTTTCAGGTGAAGTTTGGCCGCTTTGGCTTCGTCTGGGATGCCGCCGTGCTCGAATACGTTGCTAACAATGACGAGGACTGCTCCTTTTACACCGTCAGCAGCAGGGCGCCAGACCGTGGATATGGTATCGCCATGCAACATGGCAGCCCCTACAGGGACATTTTCTCTCAGAGGTAAGAGTCGCAGCAGAAGGTAACACACTTTGTTTTGTTATTTAAAACGTGTTGCAGATGCACAAGGATTTATGGCAGCTTCGAATTGATTTTAGTTACATAAAAATGGCCATCTCCATAAGGTTTGCCCCTCTGCAGTGCTTTAAAAATCATGTAAATAGTAGATGAAAGTGTAATATCTCCTTTTCCAGAGGAAACCACTGGTGTGACAACTCAGCCTCACCAATAAGAGTTAAAAAAGGGAGAATTAATATCCAAAGTGATCCAAGCTGTTTATGTCGTTGCTCTGGCACACCATGGGCCTTTTGTTGCTTCAAATTGTCTTGTGTATCAAGACAATAACCAAACGTTTTCATTCAAACAGTCATTTATTCATTCACTCACTGTTTTTATGGTGACTTATTAGATTACATTACACGTTATTGATACCACACAGGGGGGAATCGACTTGTTACAGCAGCATAAAAGAGTCAGATGTAGACAAGTGGCAAAATAAAGCTAAATAAAAAAATACTAGTTTATTTGTGAAGCCCAAACCAAAATATTAAAATAACTTCACAAAATGTTCTGCGTTCCTTATCTTGACACAGGCTGCAGCTGGTCATCTGACATTTTGCTTGAATTATAATATTAAGGACTCTATTCTCATAATATTATGACTTTATTCGTTTGGCCCTAATACAAATCCTAAATATAATAAATATTCAAATAAAATATAACCAGGAATCTTAAACATTAGAGAAGATATATATGTATATTTAAAAAATCAAGATATGTACGTAATATATAATATACAACCGTTCACCTGAAAAAGTGCAGTGGCATAGGACTATGGTTTGTACTGACGCAGTGAGGCAAAAAGACGTATGTCTTTTATAAGATATATATTTATATAGATGAAGAGGAGTGCAGGTGAGTCACAGTGTTGTTCCAGCATATATGGCATTGGGGATGAAGGACCTGCAGAAGTGCACCGTCCTACACTGAGAGCTGCTTAAGCTCCCACAGTGGCGACATGACGGCCACTTCAAAGCTTAGTAACGTCTGGTGAATAATCTCCCGGCTGCAGAGCTGGCATCTGTGCTGTGTTGGCATGTGTCATTATTATTTTAATGTCATATTGTGCTGTAAAGCACATCAAGAGATTATATGTAGATTAGGTAGCTCAGTGTACCACCACCCGATGAGGAAGTGAGATATTACAGGACCCGGACGCGCGAGTATAGCAGGTTCTGCGGTTTGTGACACACACTTGGGCACGTTTTTCCGGCAGCGTGTGAATGGGTACGAAAAATGAGTGATAGAAATAAATGCACCGCACATGGAGGCGCTGTATGAAAGTGTGAGTGGTCATCAAGACTAGAAAAGCGCTATATAAATACAGACCATTTGCTAGATGGCGAAGCGTTTAGGTAACACTTATTAGTTAGTAAATCATTTATTAATTATTAACATTATGTAAACATTAACTAATGACCTAATTATCAACTAATCATTTGTTAGTCATCACATAATGTTGCTTCTTCTTATACAGTAACTCCTCTAATACAAGGATAATAATGACGGCACAGTCGTCCGACTTGAATTAAGGCTTTTTAATGTCCCAACTTCCCAAGGTGAACTCAGTGGGAAAAAAATGGATATTTACAAAAATAAAAGAAAGTCATGAAGAGTTCTCCAATAACTCTTAACGTAAGCAACACACACAAATCCACAGATGAGCTTGATTTGATGTTTCTATATGTGGACTGTATGAAATTCATGTTGGGTGTTTTCAAGCATAAGATCGCTTGAGGTTGAGGGTAAACAAAAATGTGTAATGGCTTCATTAAGCGGTCACACTTTATATCAAGTTAAAGAGCTGGTGCTTGTGCGTGGTCAGAGATGAAGACACATTTTTAATGCGCATTGGCCAAAATCCATTAGCAAACTGCGTGTGTGAGTGACGGGGCTTGTTTACTGCTCCGTATCCAGTGAAGCGTTTGCTCGAAAATACTACCTATCATTGCTGTTATTAAAATAAACAAGCAAATCATTGACGGGTCATGTTTTCAATTTTTCATCATCGGGAAGTCAGTTTCAAACATTTAACTTAGATGAAGTCCCTGTGCTTCTTACAAAGAATAGACAAGGAAATGTTAAGAGAATACAATCAGAGGTAAAATTGTTTTTCTTTGCCTTGATTTTTTTATAGTTTTCATTTTAACATTATTAAACAAATAAATGGAAAAGATGTCAAGGCACGAACGGGTTCTCCTTAATTTTGTTTGGCGAGTTGATCGTGATAGGCCTTGTAACTTGTTGATGCATCTTCAGTTTGGTTAATCTTCTTCTAGCTTCATTTGAACAAAATAAAAAAAACAAATCTTACACTAATAAATTACAGGGTTCGATTTTTTTTTGTCTGTAACTTGACAAATCACCACTGTATCTGAGCAGAACTTTATCAACTTCAAGTCATTCACTTGTAGTTTTGAAGTCTCTCTTGTATATACAGAAGAGTATATACAAAAAAAAAAACAGCATGAATTGTGAGACTAAATTCCGACATTAATCTGAGAACAATGACTTTAATCTCAGAATTATCAATCTAATCTCAGAATTATGACTTTAATCTCAGAATGATGATTTTTTTTCTCAGAATTTATGCTTTCTTTCTTTCTTTCTTTCTTTCTTTCTTTCTTTCTTTCTTTCTTTCTTTCTTTCTTTCTGTCTTTCTTTCTTTCTTTCTTTTTACATGTGGCCTTAATACACTTCTGTACATATAGACCAGTGGTAGAGCACTTTTTTTTACTTTGACAGCAGCAACAAAGGTTGCTAATGTAAATATCCAGCAGCAAGTCTACATTATGTGCAGAAATGAGTTCAGAATGTTGTGACGGCACCTTTTCAATATACTGAGGGGAAATCTTGTTGGAACTGAGCTGGAGTGTTTTGATGTCTACAGATTACAAAGGCCACTGTGTCTCCAGAAATGATGTGAGAACACCTTTGTCTTCGTCAGTGCTCTACTTTACTGTAGGAATCGTGTCCACTGAAGAGGGATTTTTAAATCTGCAGGGAGAACTGGGCAAAAGCACAGGCAAAAACAACTCCAGCCTGAGGGGAATTCAATAAGCAGTCATCTACTGAGGCTGTCTGAGACCACGGTCTCATTGTAAAGATACTGTAGCCCATATAAGAGACACGTCTTGATATGACATGACATGAAACACAACATGACAGAAAGAATGATTCACCCTCAGGCTTTGTCTTTGTTTCAGAGGAGCGTGCTCTTTATCGTCTCTGTAAGGTTTTTGATTCTGGTTTACATAACATTTGTCATGGATTTGCTTTCTATCTACCTTATTCCTGGAGGCACTACTGGAGAAATGATTTTATTTTGTGTGAAACTTCTGGAGCAGAAGTGGAAGAAGCCGTAAACTATAGTTGTTTCAGTGGCAGCAGCTGCGTGTGAAAATCACCTGACGTTGAAACTTGAACACATGCTTGGTTAAGGCTCTGACTTTGTCTGCAGATTGAATTAGTGAAATTTGGAAAGGCATCACATTTTTTTAACTCCTGCTTGGTGTAAAAAAAAGGGCTGAAGGGACCATTGTTCACAGCTCCACCTTCTGTAGCAACGGAATAATGAATTGAATTCTCTACATTTATTATTATTTGGAAATTACAGACACTGTTGCATCACATTATTCTAGAAGAATCAATATAAGCTCCCAGTCTAATTCAGTGTCAATATTAAGAATATTAATTCTCCAGCTCAGTTTACCATACATACTAAAGCCTAGTCAGTGAAATACTTTTAAATCTCTCAACTATATGCAAATAACATATAAAGATATGGGTTCTTGGCGTTGGTGATGAAGTGTACACTTAAGTTCAGAAGAGTGGATAGAGTAATGCAGTATAGCCGTATATAAGAAGGATTTCATTTGTGGTGCCACCGAAGAGAAACAAATTTCATTGTATCTGAACCGCTTTGTTCTGTGAGGATGTGCAGCACCACTGTGCGATGGTGAAGCCAGGGTTATATTCGTTGGCACGATAACACAAATTGTGACCGTGTACATGCTTGCTGCTGTTCTGTGATTGATAGAGACAGCCCGTAGATTTACCAGAGTCAAAAAAGCAAAACACACAGTGGTATAAAGGATTTGTCCGCTAATAATAACTGACAGATGCTGACAAGTTGTTTTGAAGTGCTGAAGGGGCAAGGTGGTAAGAAAAAATAAAAATAAAAATAAACCCGTTCTCACAGGCTCATGTTGTGTTTTTTTCTCCGTGTGTCTGCGGGCATTGATGTGAAAGTATTAAGCTGAATATTTAATCCATGGCATATGGACATCTTGAGGTTGCTGCAGTCTGAGAACATAAGCTGTGGGCCAGACGCTGTATTGTGAATATTGAACATGATTACAGTTTATTTTATTTTTTTATGTCAAGATAAATGAAGTTTTGTGCAGCGAGTGCAACAAATGAAGGAAGAAGCTTATCAAAAATGATGTTTGCAAATGTCCTGTTTGTCTGCAGACTAAAATGATTCTTTCTTCTTTTTTTTCATATGGAGTAAAGAAACCAGAAATTATTCACAGTCAAGGAGCTGAAAAATTAATCAGAATAGTTGTTGATTAATTTAGTTCTCGACTCCAAAGCAACAATACAATAACAAAAATACAGATTTGACTGTGGCCCTTATGTTAAATTCATCTGTCGGCTTCTAAACCTCAGCCAAGACACAGCACCGTAGTTTCTGTGGAGACTCATTCCAGCGGATGCTGCCTGGAACACTGGCGGTGATGTTCACAGCAGTTGCAGTTGATTACCGCAGTCATGGATGCATCACACCTCTCGAGAACATGGGTTTAATTTGCAGCGGTGAGTGTTCGCCACATACAGACTTTGAGAAGTTCATTTAGACTTTTTTTTTTGTTTGTTTTTTTAACCTTCCGCCCAACAATCCCTCACCTCTCTCCATCTTCAGCTACTACCTGTCTGTCTCTCCTGTCTGACTCACTGCTGGCAAGTGACTGAACACCAGAAGTAAACAGGCTTGCGTTAGCTGCGTTAAATAATTTTTACTCGGCTGTACTAATCGCAATGATTGACGCGTTCGCTTTGACAGCTCTATTTATCACACAACAACAGACAAACATGTACGTGTATACACACATATGGCTGCACTCGTATCCTTTAAATATATGATGCAGCATTTAACAGTGATCCTGAGGAAAAATAATAATAACAATAATAATCAGGACTTTTTTCCGCTTATAGGACCAGAAAATATTTTAATAGATATTTATGCAGATATTTTGCCATTAGCTGCATGTTAAAATGGTGTATGCAGTTGTACACAAACACCAGATTTTGTGTGTTAACTTGAAATTTGAACAATATAACAATAAAACATATTCAAAATAACAGTTCAACAGTTTTTGTCTCAATGTCCAGAAACGGGCCAAGAAATAGAAATTATGCACAGGCGTTTTTCCAACTCCTCTCCTCTCCGTTTCGCCGGCTTCCTGCAACAGTGCGAATGAAATTACCGCAATATCACACGTTGGCTTTGACGTGTAACTTCTCAGCTTTAAGAAACCACTGGAATTTTTCTGACAGCACAAACCGACGCGTAATTGCAGTGATCGTGTCGCCTGCGATACGCACGGTGTTAAACTAATGAATGACTAAAAAAAAAAAACAGGCGGCTACAAGGCTGTAAAATCTTCTCCCTCCTGAAATCCCATTAATGAATTTCCCCTTAACTACAGAGCAAGGCAGTGCAGTAATCCCTCAACCCAACTTTGCTTCCTCAGTCCATGAGCAGATTTCCATGACAGTGCAATTTTATGTTTAGCTTGGAGGAGACAAAAATATGACCGTCCATCATCTTCTTAAACTTCTTTTGAAGTTCTGATAAAGTTATTAGGGTTTGATGTGACGAATGTAAGAATTAGTCATGTCCTGTTGAACCCAGATAGGGTGTTTCCCTTGTTCAAATCCATATTTAAAAAAAAGTGTGGAACAAAAAGTATGTGTAAGTATGTATTAATATCTTCCTCCAGACGCGCATTTTGTCTTAAACGCAGCATTCCACATGTGCATTTTTCATCCTTCCTTCACGCCACACAGTACAGTCTTGTTTATAGTTGCCCGAGGCGTGCCGGCGCAGACCTCTGCAGACGGCGTGCACCCTAGAATCAGGCACGCAGGCGTTTAAGGTCAGCAGCATGAATCAATATGCTATGGGAACCGCTGGGCTGCATACAGATGAACCAGTCTCTGTGGATAAGCAGGAAGTCGACGAGTGGCAAATACCATAACACTGTGATTTACACGCCAATATCATTACTGCAGACGGAGCAAATGAATACATGTCTATCTGCAGCTTTCATCTATTCTAATGTAAGCACTATATGCATATGAAGCCGAAGTAATATAATCCTAGCTATTGTCACAGTGCAGCTGAGGGAAACATGTTTAAGGAATTTTATGTCAAGATTCTTCACAGATATGATGATCTTGTTTTATATTTATAGTAAAAAAAAATTAAAAGAGATTTCCCACAGGAGTTGATGCAGCTTAAGTGGCATTAAAGCGCTCTGAGTCACAGTGAACACGGCGTATATCAGTACAGTACGCGGCTCGTAAAAGTGTTTGTGTTTGATTCATCCCGTATCTTGGTAAGCGTCCATATCAGCAGCTCTCATGACAATAAAAAACGGCAATAGTTACAAAAAAAAAAAACCAAAAAAACTGTTGATTAATGTGACTTGAGAAAGTTTGATGATTGTGAACCTTGAAAGTGAAAGCCAGTGAGTTGTGTCGCAGTGGAGTTATTCCTTGGAAATGTGTGCGAGGGAGATAAACTAAACTGCGCCCACTGAAGGACACATATAAGTGGCTTTTTAAAATGTCTTTGTAAATCATACGTTTTAGTCGCGGCAGAAGGCTTGTAAACAGAGGCGCAGACGCTCGGAATAAAACACCCGATTTTGCACTGTGAGCTCTCTGTCACAGCTGCCAGAACTGGAAAGTGGCTCCCATTAAATAGGTCTTTTTTTTAACAAGTTTCTCAGATTGTGCCTGTAATCAGCCAATATAAATGATCATTACACAAGAACCTTCAAATATAATCAGTTCAACCCTCTTAAAGGAGGCCTGTAAGCTAACCTTTACATTAATGTGATCATCTGTTTCAAATATCAAGAATCAGATTTTTCCCTAACTTTTCTAAACACAAGACATTTTGTAGTTCAGCACGTGTAAAAGTTACTGCACAACCAGAAGCTTTCACTTTCTTATAAATACAATATATTACAGCTCACTTCTTGGAGCTGAGGGAGCTTTTTTTTTTTTAGCAAAACTGACTTAGCTTCAGATATTTTTCTTTTCCTTTCGGGGGCCCTGTGGAGCCAGGGACATATTGAGTTGGGTATTGCTATTTTTTTATTTTCTGTCTCTTTCTGTTTCTCACTCTGTTTCGATTTATTTATCATTTTGACCTTTTCTATTTCACCATATAACTTCAAGTTCAGATTCTGACTCTGATCCCATGGGAGGGGAATAAAGAACACATGGCAGAGTGGGGGAGAAGAAACACTCTGATACAAAAATGGGATTTGCACTAAAGGTTAAAATGTATTTCTTATTTTGCAAGTATAGTCCCATTTTACTTTGCACTATATACAGTGTGTGATCAAAGCTCCTGCTGAAGAAGCCAAAAGCTAAGAAGCTAAATTTGTGATACATTGCCTCTCCTTCAAGATACATGAGATAAATCTGAAATGTAGGTTCTTAAGTCCTGAAAATCATCTCCCATCCCGAAGCTCAAATAATTTGAGCTTCGAATGAAGAATTCTTATATAACCGCAAGATTTTTAATAAATCCGTGCAGAATCCTGAACTACAAAAGAGTCCATGTCAGTACTGTATGTGTGCAGGTTTTCTCCCGCTCATCTGATTTGACAACAGTGACATTGTTCCACGTGCCAATCAGTTGATTGTGTGTGACTTACTTGATGCTCTATGTGACTTTTTCCCTCTCGTCCTCTGAAACCGCGTCAGTCTTCTGCTGACGACGGTCCATCAAAGTCGAAGCCCACACACTCGGTGTGTTTTCTCTTTGAATCTTTATCAATCGTAACTCGTGATGTGGACGTGACTCAGTCTCTCTCCCCCTCTTTTTCCTCTTTAACTCTCTCGATGACTTAATGATGGGCTAATCATTTCGTGACTTCTTTGTGTTGTTGTTGTTGTGTCGTAGTTCAGCTTAATAATCTGTCCCCACTTCACCCACACGCCGTGGTTTAATGACGCCTAATTGAAAACTTTGTCAACAAAGTGGATGACATTGGACCCTGAAGGCACTAATTGGAATAATTGAGCTTTGCAAACTTGTCAGAACAAAAAACTCATGGGAATATGAACTTAATCATCCAGTGTCTTGGGTTTTAAGTGCAGTGAGAGACACTGTTTACTGATGAGCACTGGTGCCTTATGTTGGGACACTGGTCCTGGTTTTCCAAGCTCACGTGTGTCAGCTTTGCATTTAGCGTTCTTTGTTTTACCGAAAGCGTCAGTGCATGCAGTGCAGACTCAGACAATTTCTGAGATTCCTGACATGCGTTCACTTTTTCACTTGACATCACCGTGCTCCATGTAGCATGGAACACAGGGGTTTTCTGTGTCGAATGTCGGGCTCTGAAGTTAACAACAATTACAGATTTTGTGTTTGTCAGAGGGAAATGGGGTGAGTTGGAAAGTTCACTCGGCTCAGACATTGTAATCTGCACACGTCGCACAAAGGAACTAATTGGGTTTAGACTCACGATTTATAATTGTCCCGTGACGTGAGGCTGATGTGTCATTTAGCTGTGCTATACCCATTTGTTTGTGCAATTAATCTATCCTCTCTTTTTATGTCCTTTTTAAATTTCCTCATGTTTATGATACTCGTTTAGCTTTCTGCTAATGCTTCTGTGGGTTTTTTTCTGGAAAACCCATTTGCTGCTGTAATATGGATAATAACAGCCTCACTGTGGGACTAAGAAAGGAATATCTCATTTGATCTTATATTAACATGTAGCTGATAATAGCCACATGTGTTTCAAAGTGTGTTCTGAGAAATCACCCGGTTGTCTGATAGTGTTCAACCTTGTTAAATTATGAATGATCTGCGTTACTAAAAACACTGCAAAGATTTCTCTTTCGCTCGTGGCACAAACTCAAACGTTCACCACCAGTGCTGGAATCTTACTTTTGATGTGAAACGAATGACTACAGCCGTGTGTGTTCCAATGAGGACACTGTGCAGGCGTCAGGCTATTATTGATGTGTGGCTGTGGGTCAGTGGGATTCAGTCTCCTATCAGTTGTTAATAATCAGGAGCAGGTGCCGTTCGGTCACTGGGTCGATGATGCTGTGTCTCTGTTCCTCACCAAGAATCACTCAATGCCTTGGAAAGAGTGATAAACTGACTTGGATGAGAAAAGTAAGTGGCTGCATTCCAGGTCAGTTTGTAGTTGTTCTTCTGTGTGTGTGTGTATTTGTGGCTTTGTGAGGACCAAAAAACATTTTGTATTCTTTGTATTTAGAGATCAAGGTGATGGATAAGTCTTTTTAATACGTTGTGTGTCACATTCAATGTCTACGTCAAAATGCAATATTAAAAAAAGCCTTGACACACTTGTGTGTGAAATATGGGAAGCCACGAGGACACATTTAGAGTCCTGTCCATCTTTGGATCCACATATTTCTGCCATGCAGGTTTTTCAAGCATGAACTACTACTTTTATTTACTTTAGTTTGCCACAAACAATGGAAAGACTAGGTCTACATAATTCTTATTTTTTGCTGGGTCTAAATTGCAATAGCATGTCAACAGTTTTCTTTTTGTACTTCTTAAATTTCGTAAATGCAACAATCTATCATTCTTTTATATAGAGAGTAAACACTTTTATATGTTGTCTTTTATTTTATGGGTCAAATAAGGCAAAAATAGCTATTTTCATCCTAAAGGTTGCAAACCTCTGGGTTAGGCACTTAGTTGTTGATGGTTGAGTAAAGGGTAAGGGGCTAGGGAAAGCATTATTATGTCTATGAGGGTGCTCACTGTGACACATCTTTGTCTGTGTGGGTTCAGTTTTGTTTTGTTTTTAATCACAAGACGGCAGCTTGTGATTAGTCACAAATAGGAAAACACAACATGATGAAGAGATAATAAGCGGTTGATTCACTGGTCCAGCCTTATCCTTACTGGCAGATTAACATTAGGTTGAGCAGAGCTTTTACTTGTAGTGATTTGAAATCTAAGGACACTTCAGTGGCTTGTTTGCCTCTCTAATCTCTGTGGCCTTGTTCAGACCTGGCATTAACATCCATCCTGAGAGATTTGATCTCAAGTGGACACCTATAACGACAGCCACTCACACCCTGCATCAGAATGCGTACCGTGTGACCGGGTGTTTGCCGATCGCTTCCCTGCTCGGTATGCAAATAAGCACTTTCATCATTTCTTTTCAAAAAGACCAAATGACCTTCTTTTTTCTTTTTTTTTAGCCAGTATAATTCTATAGCTGTTTCATTGTGTGTGTGTGTGTGAGAGAGAGAGAGAGAGAGAGAGAGAGAGAGAGAGAGAGAGAGAGAGAGAGAGAGAGAGCTGAGGGAATCAATGTGCTGTCAACTTTACAATGAAATAAGATTTTTACTCCTTTAAAGGAAAAAATAGAAAATCGATATGTGGCGGTCAGTGTTGGCATAGGCCACATGCAGGACAAGTCAGTTTATGGGAAACACGGAGGAATAAATAAAAAAAATACTGTAGATTCTTTATGTGTTCATTATAGTTGGTCAGTGGACATCAGGTCACGAAAATGAATGAATGAAAATGTATTTATTACAGAATATTAAACGAATATTAAAAGTGTTAAATGCTTTCTTTGGTTGGTTGCTTGGATGCAATAGGCTCTCTCTCACACACACACACACACACACACACACACACACACACAGAGGGACCATATTTTAAAAAATACAGCAACGATGTGATTGGTACATGAGTTAGGACTAATGTAGCTTTATTGAGGTCACGCGACTGACTAGAGATGAGGCAGAATGCTGCCTCTTGCTGTGGCAGTATGATGTTTCAAACTAGTTTGACGTTCACAAAACTTTATAAAGACACGATTGACTCAGTCATCACGTGTCTCACCTGCTGTGGAGAAGACGTGTGTCCACACTGACGCTGACAGATCTGCAGCTGCACACCAGAGCCGCGGTAGTTACCGGAGTGACATGTTTATATCCGGTTATCTGGGCCGGTCCACTTGGCTGTGGGTGCTAAATTTTGCGCCCCAGAGTTTTCCCATCTTTTGCATTGCAAGGGCGTTCCTGTGTGCAGGCGTCAGAGTCTATGGTTAAGATTTGTGCGCCCCAAAGGAACCGGAAATATGTCACCTGACCGGCACTCACTGTAAATTAGTGAGAGAATGTTTTGAATGTCACAGACTGTATAATGTGTAGCTCTTATTTAAATGTTCCATCTTTTTATTAATTATTTTAGATGATTTCTTTTTTTCTTCTTCATGTGAGACTGGTGGGGCGACGCCCTAGCGCCCTCTATCAACGTGCCACCGCTGGGTTAGATAGAGCAGCAGATGAACAACTGACACCCATTAAGAACAAGTCATTGGCGGCACATGCTTAAGAGGAGAGGAAAGCAGGAAGTATGAGAATGAAACGAAAAGCAAGCAACACAGTAGTCTACTTGTGATTGAATTACTCAGGATGGATGTTAAGACCGGGACTGAACAGGGTCTGTGTCAGTCTCACCGACACAGAGAACAGTGAATCAAAGCGGCAACAGTCGCATGGATGACGACACAGACTGCCGGCGTCACCTGCTCAACTTCCATCTCTACCCTCACTCCACCTCTCACCTTGCTGTCACGTCCTCTTTTCTCTGCATTCAACTGAAAAGTGTGCTTGCTTCAGACGTGACAAGAGGGAAAATTGAGCCCCAAGCACAACTCTTGTTTCAGATTGATGCGGTCGTCAGGTTAAAATGAGGTGTACGTTGCTATGATCCGGCCACAGCATGATGCTGCACTGCTGACCGACAAAAATCCAGTTTGAAGCCAGAGGTGCTATTTAAATTATTTCAAAGTGAACATGAAGGCACACTAATTAGCTTTTTGCATGTTGTGCCCAAAATATGCCTTTGATTACTTTAGATTTAAGAAATGAAAACCCTTTTTGAACAATGCATCACATGGATTTGGGCACATCCTAAAAGAACCTCCACGTTCAAAGCCCCAGGACTGTAGTACCTGCGGACATGTTTTACTGCTGCTCATACTCAACATTTTAACTGCTGAAAACACTTAAAGTGTCTGTTTAGCTTGTTCTGAAAATTATTGAATAGTTTCACATTATGCTTGATAATCTAACCCCCTCCCCCTCTGCATATTTATTGCAACCGCAGTAAAAACCTGCTCCTGGAAAAAGAACTGCATGGGACATAACTTTTATATTTATTTATATATATGCATTTATAGGGGCCTTATGGAGGGGCCTTGTGAGGATTGCAGAATCAACACAATATATGGAGTTAACGTGCATTTAAAGAGTCAATGAGTGAGATTTTTTTACTTTCCCATAGCAGGAAGCAGCCATAATACATGTAGAGAGGGTTGAGAGTTAATCAATACCAATGACTCAGTCATCAGTTTGCCAGGTGCTGAGATAACAGGCTTTCAAACTTCACTTGATACTTATTTTAACAGTCTCACTGTCTGTGTGAGTTGGAAAGACGTTCCCAGCAGTGAGGCAGCGACACAGTGTGAAATCTCTTTTCACTCCAGTAGGGATAACATTTATAACATTAGGAGGTGCTCATTGAAACTGTTACAAATACATAAGGCTGTCACATGAATTCAAATGAGCTTCCGAAAGGATAGGTGTGACTTGCTCGATAAAGGGTCATGCAAAACTTAATGAAATCATTACAAAGCATCAGCTTCATTTAAAGTGTCCCTGGCGATGACGCCGGGCTATCTGTGACCATCTGTCACCCAGCACCAGGGCGTGTGTGGCACCAGTGGCTCCTATCGGCGCCCTGCTGATGTCTGTGCAGCCGATTGAGCATGATGAATGGGTGTCGCGGTTCGTTGATAAGAGAGATCGCTTTGATTAGCTGTTTAGCTCCAGCCAATCAGAAGAGACGAGAGAACGCTTAAATTATGAAGTGATTGGACGGCAAGAGGGTACGCCAAAGGTGAACCCTTAGTGCTCATGTGGCACAGATAATACACAACTCCTTATATGGACAATTTTTTTTTTGTCTTATGTGTTGAGTCAAATTTATGATTCATTTTCTTATTTTTAGCAGTGATATGAAGTAGCAATAGTTGTGCAGAAGTCACAAAATAGCCAAAAATGAGCAAAGTGAACTTTGAACCGTGACAAATTCAATCAGATTTTAAACATTTTGAGTACTTTTCACTCAGGTGTGTTTATATAGTTGGTGAAAATTACATGTTTTTTTATTTAGCCTAGGTTGTGCTGGAAAAAAGGATATAAGACACTCTATTCTTATGCCCTCTGTATATAATGTGTGTTTAAACATAGTAATGGAAAAAAGCAGGCGAAATTCGTTGTGTTCTAAGGGTTAATATTCTGTATATGAACCTTCTTCCATACCATTGTTATTTAATTTGGATATTTGGACACAAATACAGCTACGACACTACACTCTGCAGCAAAGCTAACAAGGCTGTATGAAGTAAAAAGGCTAACCTATAGATATATAGGTTACCATATAGACACGAAACTTATGTACTGTTATCTCGCGGGCTGTTGTCAATGCACCGTTTGAAAGTGCAGCTTTCGTTTCCTTGACACATGCAAATCTAAAGCAGCGTCACCGTTGGTCGCCGTTCTTTGATGATGGTCAGTGTGTGTGTGTGTGTGTGTGTATGTGTGTGTGTGTGTCAGGCTCCACACTGTGTTCTTGCATTTGCTCGCACATCTGTACGTGTCTAAATTTGTAAGGACTGTCTCCTCTGCTCCATGTCACTATGCTCCTCTTTGTTTCAGCTTGAATCAACTAATAATGTGTGATCATCCCACCATCAAGGCTGCTGCCATAGAGTTGCCATGGCAACATCTAGTCTATGCAGTACCAGCCACTGCAGTGAGACCAGGCAACCAGAGACAGCACACACACACAGAGTCACTCACAACAGTTACCCCTCGCCATTCTGGCAGCCCTTGCTCATTTGCTTTAACAGCCAGTGGGAGTGTTAGAGCCATTATGGAGCTCCCCAGTCAAAGTCAACGATCTTAAAGCAAGGTGATAACTCATTACACACGCTGTGTTAATGCATCGTTCATAGATCCTCTCAAAGATGCAGACAATGCACACATCAATGCACAC
This sequence comes from Solea senegalensis, assembly GCF_019176455.1. NCBI lineage: Eukaryota > Metazoa > Chordata > Actinopteri > Pleuronectiformes > Soleidae > Solea > Solea senegalensis. Next base: position 8,953,327 of record NC_058025.1, on the reverse strand, counting down.
ACACACTATAAATTAAATCACTTGTACAAAGAGAAGCACACAGCCATGCCGTAAATGCACACACAGGACAGCTGTTTCACTCCAAACGGTAATAAAAGGCTCATAGACGCACTCAAATTAACCCTTCTTCTGTGATTACATTTAACCTAAACAAAATGTGCTCGCCTCGTGCCTGAAGCTGACACTGAAAATGGAATTATATTACAGATGTATATATAGTCCACAGGATTCTGGGGAAGGTTACAAACGCATTCTGCTGCACTGAAGCTTCCCCAGACCACAGTGGCCTAGCTTGGCACAACCAGGACTCTTCCAAGAGCCGGACGGCATGGCCCATCCAGGGAGACGGGTCATAGTCAGAGAGATGACCAAAAACCTGAAGGTCTCTCTGACTGAGCTCCACAGATCCTGTATGGAGATGAAGGAGTGTGAATGTCCTACAGTGGCCCAGCCAGATCCCGGACTTGAACCATATCAAACATCTCTAAAGAGACCTGAAAATGGCTGTCCACCAACGGTCCCCATTCAACCTGACCCAGCTTGAGAGGATTTGCAAATAAGAATGGCAGAAAATCCCCCAATCTAAGTGTGCAAAGCTTGTTGCATCACACACAAAAAGACTGGAGGCTGTAATTGCTGTCAAAGGTGCTTCACTGAGTGAAGGGTCTGAACACTTATGTAACTGAGATATTTGCGCTTTTTCCTTTTTTAATACATTTGCCAACCTTTCTAAAAAAGATGTTTGCACTTTGTCAGGACGTCATTGACGACACCGGGCTTAGATCTTGATCTCAACCATGTAAACGAATTCACAGTCGATGCTGGTCCTCTCGGAGTGCTCAGAAATGCACCTGGCAAGGTTGAAGTTGATCAGATAAGTGGTCGTGGAGGAAATCAAACCTTAGACCGCCAGGGACAGATTTCTGGATTGATTAGTTGGATACAGCAACCCCCGTTTTATATAGTGCAGGACATTATTATAGACTAATACCCATGTTTTGGACTGCATTGATATAAAGTGTGTTAACTGCTATATTTAGTGATTCAATTGATCTGATTTCCTGACGAGGTAGCAACTGAAAAACCCTTATTTCTGAGCGACTGTTGCGTTAGAGATGTGCACGTGACTTCTGTCTGTGTTGACGCGCGTTTTAATTTTTCATACTTGTGTGCACATGTGGGGCCTGCGTGTTTTGTCGCGGGAAGACATGTTTCGTTTTTCTTGGGTGAAGACAGCCGCAGCCAAATTAGAGACCGAGACAGACCGAGACAGACGGAGCACCGCGGCGAACCTTTGACTCAACCTGTGTTTTGCTGTCAGGCGGCTAACGGTTACCTTTCATTCTGCCTGTCAGCCATGGGATAGAGATAAATGGCGCACAGTGGTAACTGCCTTTGTGTGCTCAAAAATGAACATCACTATGCTCCATTATTTTTATGCCAAGCCTTATCGGGTAGCCCCACGAGTTGAAGGTCCGGTGTGTAAGATTAGTGTTGTCTAATGGTTAGACAGCAGATTGTGACAAATAGAGGGCTCACAAGCGCCGGGTGGTTTGTCCATTCAGGTTGCCATAAGAAAATAAAGGCTTTTTCTTAAGATAAGAAAAAACTAGTTCTTCTTTGAAGTGATACACTTATTGAAATATGTCGTATGTTAAATTTTTTAAAGGACCTACTGGGATTGTAATTTTCTTTTTACCTCACTGTGGCCTGGAAACCTTTAACCTGAAATAAATGTAAGGTTATGTATGTGTGCATACTGAAAGGGCATATCGGTGTAAGGCCTTGATTCAATGCCCTGCCAGGAAGCAGCCTTTACATTACTCTGATCGGGCCAATTATTGCAGAATGATAGATGTTGAGCTCCACAGGCAGACAGGGTTGTAATAGAGGGAAGACAGAAAGCTCTTGGTCCTGAATCACAAATCTGTTCCACTCGGTTCTCGCTCAAAGTCGTATCCAGTATATTCACATCCTAATCATTTGCACAATGAAAGTCTATTTTTAACATTAGTTTATGTTTTGATCTCAGTGTTTTACCTAGAACTGTAAAAGATGTTTAATTTCTCATATACATCACATCAGAACATCGATTATATTTAAAAGCAAAAGCAAATTGTCATGGCTTTTTTTATTATTATAATTGTTCAGTTTCATTCTGATATGCCCATATCTCTCTTTGAGAGTCGTCGTCTCATATATTTGCGTAGATGAAACCGCTGCTTATTTTCACTCTTCGAGTATCACACAAAACCTGTCTGACGTGAGATTTGGTTCCACGTAAGACAGTTGTCTCTCGAGCAGAGACGGGGCGAGTCCAAAAATAAAGTGTACCTCTGCTTTTGACGGACATGAAACAACAGCAGCTCTGATTTCCAAGCAAGAAATGATGAAACATTTTTGAAGAAACTTTGCCTGGCGTTCTTTGAGTGGTGGGATGGCTCTTGTTCCATTTCATTAGCCCGTCTTTTTCTCAGGGGTTTGCACATGTGAGAAGCATCTGTTGTCAAACTCAAACATAAAAGGTCAGATTCTTACTGTATGAAAAGCAACGACACTTCTTTAGGGAAAAAAACAAAACAAATGAACTTTCATTTACAATTCTTCGTCTGTGATACCGTTGTGGTTGAGATTGTGACAAATGCGTTGTTCAGAAACCTATTCTCTGCCCTGAATTTCAGCTCGTGTATCAACAGCGTGTCCTGCATACAACAGTGATTTTTATTATTTTTTTAACTTTACACCAATGCTCCTACAGCAATCACCATTTCAGCTCTTAGAGGATGGAAGTGGAAGGAGTGGTCAAGCATGAATCACTGTCAGTGCCAACATTAGAGCCCAAAAGTACTCTGTAGCAATTTTGAAAGAAAATGGCGCAGCGCCTACTGCAGAACTAAAAAAGAACAGAGGCAGGTCTCATGTGTGAGGAGGGACAGACTGTCTGTCTCGTGTTCACACCAGACGTATAATAAGCCGGGAATTCAGCTAGACCAGGCTTGCCACCATACCACCAACACCACTACTGTATACCGTAACCTTGGTAATCAATCATTCCCTCTCAGTTTGATTTCGTTTGTTTTAAACCAATATTGCACAGCCTTTCACAAAGTTTTATCTCATCTTGGTGTTAATCTCTGTCGATCTGAGCCAAACAATCCCACAATCTAGCCAGCAGCTGGTGGATATGATCTGTTATTAGAATGACTGTTAGTGGATTTGCTGTTCAAATTGTTTTTTTCTCTTCTCTTCTCGTCTCCTCTCGTCTGCTGTTTTTTTCCTTTCGCTCACAAGCGCGGAGGGCATTTTTTACCGTCGGCTTCCCCTGGTGTTCCCTCTTCCCACCAACTCAGTCAAGCTCAGGACGTGATCAGAGAATGTCCCTAAATGACTGTGACATGGATATAGAATGACGTGTTGAGCCTGTTTCGCTGATTTACATTGAAGTAATGTTTTTTTGTTTTGTTTTTTTAGCTGCTGTGGATGAAATTAATTATGTAAACTGTCTGCCGGACTCATTTGCATTTGTTGATTGATTTCTGTGTTGTGTGTTATTGTGTGAGGGGAAAATAAGTGATGGGCTCTGTCTTTCACGTCATCTTGTTGTCAATGAAATTGCAGGAGACATTTGCCCGAGGAAGTTCTGCACAATTGCAAACATCTGTCTCTTTACGAACCCGTGTTGGAATCATGGTAAAGTTTGCTTTGGAATAGAATTCTGTTTTTCAACTGTGTGCATTATCCTGTGTCCTGTTGATGTCAGTCAGTGTGACGTCTTAGCTCATTACTTACACACCAGATTGCCTTTTCCCCCCCCCTTTGTCCCTGCCTTTCCCCGTGCCTCGCTTCCCTCCATGGCAGATCGCCTCGTAAATATCCAGCTGAATGCTAGCAGAACCTCCTGTTTTGCTTGTCTGCGTGAGTCTTTTTCGGCAGTTCCCCCTCCAAACCGAAATGAACGTCTCAGTCAAACGGTAATCTGAAGGCTAGCAGAGGGACCTCATCAACCTCTGAGCTGTATCCTCTCTAAAGCCATCAATTGAGGGACTAAAGCTTGGCTGCATAATGACATTGTGGCAGTGTAGTTGTGCTGTGCTGCAAAACATATTAATGTCACCCATAATAAGTGTGTGGTTCTCAGGCATCAGGGGGATTTTCACTGGCTAACACTGCCCTCCAATGGAAGAGAGACGTTACAGCACCTGCAGTCAAACGTGCAGTGTTGTCAGGGTTTGGTACAAATGACTTACTTTGTGCAACTGTCTTATCCAGTATGGTCATTTATATATCCCTGCCTCTTTATTCATGTTTACTTCCGTTTCAGGAAGCCTGAATTTTAAGTCATGGATGGTTACATTTATCTCAAAACCTATAAACCCTAATGTTATTATGAATATTCCATTCATAGACTAGCAGTGAGTGTGTGTCTTATGCTCATGTGCCTCTTTCTTTCCCCCCCATATTTCATAGAATCTTGGAGCTGCAGCAAAATGGAGACATGGATATACTGAGACTGAAGTGGTGGCCCAAGGACAGCCCCTGTGACCTCTACAGCTCAGTCCGGACACGACAGCATGGCAACGCCCTAGACATCCACAGCTTTGCCGGTGTTTTCTGTGTCCTGGCAGCAGGTGTCGTCCTCTCCTGCCTCATTGCGATGGTGGAAAGTTGGTGGTCAAGGAGGAAGGGGTCCAGGGTTCCCTCCAAGGAGGTACGGGGATAGATGGGGGGGGAGTGGGAGTAGCTATGATTGTGTTGGGGCCTACAAGAGCCTCCATCTCATCTCTCTCAAAGTAATATTGGACAGATAATGATTGGATGGATGATGGGTTTAGTTTTGGGTCTAACTGAGGCACAGAGAGAAAGAGGTTGGGCGCTAAACTGTGGGGGAAAAAACACACACTCAGGCTACATGCAGGGTAAAATATGAACAGAGACTTTTTAGTGAGGGAGTTGTGATGCTGACAGAACGTTTGAAAAAAACAAAACAAAATAAACAACCCTCTGGTCACAGTGTCACCTCCCCTGAACTAAGCAACACTTGCACACACTGCAGCTTTAATTCGCTGGACGGCTTTTGCACACTGAGTCAGAAAGAATCTCCACTTATAACTGGTATCGATGTTTTTGCACAGTGTTGTGAATTTAAAGCAGAATTGGTCTCATGTGTAGATAAAGAGAGAAAGGTCAAACAGAGGCTGTTAGAAAGTTGTCATTTTATTTTTTTACCCCTTTTTCCACCATAATCGCGATCTTAATCAGACTTTCACCTTATAAAACCTCCTTTAATGTTATTTATTCTAATTGTTTGCCTAATTAAAGTTACCGTCAAATTAAAACGGAGCGATTACCCAACGAGACATGCTCAGCCAAAAAGAAATTGAACGTGAGTGTAAACTAAATTAAGCAGTCAGTTAGCTTAATTCAATTCAAGAGGGCTTTCACTCATGTTTTGTTCCCTTTCATTGTCCCCATTAGTTTTAATGCACTTCCAATTATGCTGAGATGACATATGGTGTTACCGTAGATGGCCTGGGCGACATATCCACAATATGATTAGTGATATTACGCTCTTACAAACTGAGAGGGCTTTTTTTCCCCCACAGTTACAGTCACAGCGCCGACCATAAGTGAACCTTAACCATAAACCATTTATAAAAATGGACACAGTCAATTGGAGGTTAAGGTCAAACATTGTCCGACATGGTTTCAATTGGTAGTTTTAAGTCTTCTTCAATACAAAGTCAATTTTTTAAACTGTGCTCCCATCTCGAGTAAAGTAGCGTCCAATAGCTGCCATCTCACCCACACCCACATTAAAAGGTAGATACTACTTTACAGCATAGATCTAAGGGGTTAAAGGTCAGTGTATAGAGTCAAACAAACTTTGCAGTCAAAGATCATCCCCTCGTAATTCAGCAGTAAACAATGTCCCTCCATCTACTTACACTTTGGCAATGCACAACCAGTCTAGAGCCTCTGTCAGTGTCTTTAATTTAGATTTAGTTGTTTAGAAGCAAGTAACTGTTTGCTCTATCAGCGTGTATCTTATCCAATACCCTACTATTTTGGATGTCTAACGAAATCCAATCACATCCTTGTGTTTATTTAATGTTAATTAATGTTTAATGCTTTGAGATAGTGTGGTTTAATCAGCTACTTATCTTTCTTAAAGCTTAATGTTTTAGGTAGAAAAGTGTACACTGGCAGATTTCAAACTAGCCTATAAGGGCTGGTTTGGAATTGCTGCAGCGCTTCCTGACCGAGGCAAAGTGTCTCATGGTATTAAATAGAGATATTTATACCGGTGTTTTGTCCGAAACAAGAGCGTCATGCACTCCACCTCATATATTAGCAGTAATATACAGTAATTACACAAGCACGGGCCCTTTCCACCGGCGCAAAGCGCTTATAGCATTACTGGAATGTCTATATCAATACCTATTCATATGTAATTAACAGTTTATTGATTTGACAAGGATTTGAACCGGCTTTCACATCACATCTGAAATGCTTGCCAATATACAGAGTGAGAAAGTTTGTAAAATAAATAGCTCCGGCAAAAAGTACCACAGACCTTTTGGTTAAATTTATTTTTTGGCTTTCACATAAACTACTTTAGCTTAAAATAAATCACTACTCCCTTTTTAGGAGACTATTTCATAAAGTCAGGTTGTGGTTTGCTTGTCAATAACCTAAAATTCAGTTTTCCGTCCTTAGCAATAAATAATATAAATTGTACTTTCGATCGCACTGTCGGTGAGGGGTTGGCCATAACATTAATTTACATTTTCAAAGTGAAAATCTGTGCAGGACTTCCAGAAAAAAAGTAGTAAGTTAGACCTCTCATCTCCATAATCGTAGGCGTTGTGCCTTTGTAAAGGTCCACCAAACATTAACTACACAAGTATGAGAATGGAAGAGTAATTTTGTGTCAAATCAGGTTACATTTGATGATAAAAGACTGATGACCAACCTCCTGGAAAGTCATTTAGGGGGAAGTTTCAATATGATAACGATGAACCTTTTGGTTCCAGATGATTAAATACATGGCACCTTGTCAAACGCTGGTGCATCACTTTACATCAGTACAATAGACGTTATTTTTATTCGTAATTAGTCATTCAACTCGTGTCACTAGAGTGCTGACAAAAGACAGCAGATATATGGCTGACGCCGCGGGTGTCCAAACCTTTTTTTAATAACGAGGGCCAGATTTGAAAATGAAGCTGTGGGCTGAACAAAAACTGACCGAGGGCTGTGATTGGCCCGTGGGCCGGACTGTGACCATGCTTGGTTTAGGCAAAAGTGAACTTGGCGTGTTATTTCAGGCCAATAGTTGGTTTAAATGATGTGTCTTATCAGCTGTGATCACAGCCCCGTACACAGGGTTGTTTGTCAAGCTACTTAAGTTTCAGACTGCTTTGCTTTCTGCAGTCCAGTGCACCACCTGCAATTACTTGCAAGTGATCAACACTGGCTTGTGATTAGTCGTGTTTATCACAAGTCCTCGGGGCTGTTTGTTCATTGATCTATTTTACTCTTTGATTCCAATTGCACTCGGTGTGCATTCATCTTTTCTCTTCAGAAAGTGAGTTTAAGGCCCGACTTACTAATCCTGTAGGATTTGTGCACCACTGTGAAGGGAGCTATTTAATCACACGTGGACTCCTCCTGTTTCTGTCACTTTGCCATGTTCGAGTTCCCAACGCTTCTGGCATGTTATGCCGTGAGGTCTGGGACACACTGACACGAAGGTCTGCCGACAGCAAAGCCCTACAGCCGACCGCAGCGCTGCCTTAGATTGTGAGCTGTGTCGGGAGGGAAAACTCACATTGATTTCAGCTGACAAGTTTAGTTGGTGGCGGTAGTCTGTGTTTGTCATGGAATAAGGGGAACTAGAATATTTATTTGGTAACGAGCTGTGCATATTCAGCGCTTGTTTGTCTTGATAGGTCGTCACACAGACTGTCCAAGTTGTGCTTGCATCCAAATGTCCAAAATTAAGGATGATATGGAAAAATAACGAGGGCTATTATCGACTGCCTGATGGCTGAGTGTTGGGGCAGTGCAATGTTGTCTCTTTATTCTTGTTTTATAATGGTCAATCAAGTTAGCGTATTTGTTACACATTTACCCAGCATGCAAAGCTCCTCCAGAGAGATATCTCCTAATTGATTCAATGTTTTCAGTGTTATCCTCTATGTTACACACACACACACACACAAACACACACACACACACCACATATACCCCCTGCGCTGTGACCAGCTTTAATCTGTCATTCAGACCACTAGTTCTGTCCACTACTGAGCGGCCACAAAGACAACAGGCCTTCAACTGAATCCAAAGTCATGTTAAGCACAGTGTGGTCCAGCTGCAACATGCCTGCCCCCTGCTATCTTCATTAGACACTAAGAGCAGCCAGTGGAATCAGCCCCTGACCGAGTGAGGGCAGAAGTGGAGTCGCAACACTGAATGTGAAGAACAGCAGGAATTTAAATTGTCTTTTAGTTCTCTTTATAGATCTTCTTCTGTGTGTTGCGTAATAAGGCGGCAGGCAGTTAGAGACATAACAGACTTAAGACAGTAAAGCAAAAAAATAATGTTCAACAATCAACAATCTTTCCCTAACTCTGAATAAATAGTTTTTTTTGCTTCAGAACAATTTATTTAGTTAGTATGGGAGCAAAGCAGCAGGAAACACTAGAGTACAAACTAAACGCTTTATTAGTCAAGCAGTTTTTAGTGCTTCCATGGTGAAAATGAAGTTGGCTCACTCAGCCATGGTTGTTTTGATGCTTGACCTCTGACATTTATCCTTCACCCTGTCTCAGCATTGACCCATTGATTGCTGTTGGGTTTTTGCTCAGAGTAACCCCCTGAACCCCTGAAGGGGTCTCAGTCCTTCAAAGCGCTTGTTGGCTCATTGAACAGAGTCTGAAACCCCCCACATCACACACACACACACACACACACAGGCTGTGTCAGAGAGGGTTTTGTTTGTCTTGAATCTAAACACCAATAAGCACCTCACTGTGTAACTGGGTAACTCTGTATCTATTATTTTAATTCTCCAGATAAATCCAGTCATCAGTGCTCATATACAAACAATCATGAATGCGTCTCAGGAGATATTTCCCTTCAGTGTCAACTGATGGGCTATTTGAACAAATATTGTTCCTCTCATATCTTTATGACATTCACATTTTCCCCCCTCACCAGACATATTGTTTCTGACTAAGCATTTGTCTGTAAGGGGCCACTGGAACTTAAAAATGGAATTCACCTTTTCTACTTTGGCTGAGATGTGCAATAATTTAGTATATATTCTTTAAAAAGTCATGCAAAACGGTGCAAATGCCGTTCTCCGCGGGTGGACAACAAGCTGCAAAGACGGTGCTGAGCACAGAGGAGCTGCGTCGAGCTGTGGGTGCAGAGCTGCGTCCACTGCAGTTTGTCTTGACTCGGTGGACGAGGAGAGACAAATTAAATTTAACTTCAAAGCAGCTAATAAGATAATTGCACATGTTGCATTTTATCGACGTGGGAAAACTATGTAACTCTCCATGCAATTTGGCCCCAGTCATGACCAATTTATTTAAGTCTGGTGTGTTTAATGTCATCTAACTTCCTAAAGTTAATAAAGTGAAGCAAACCTTAAAGCTTGCGATTAATTCCAGTAGACACGATGCTCTCTCAGTTAGTGTCAGTTTAAGCAAAGAACTCAGTTGCCTCCGTCTTACTGGGGCAACAACATCGAACCCCTCTGTTGGAAACTTTGTTTAGTATGGTGTGATTTAGGCTTTACAGACTTGGCAAGCAGGGTTTACGCATGTAGTAAGAGGCGTGCTATCCTGGCAAATCAGACTTATTAGTCACATGGTATTTTTGTGACTCCTCCTCTCAAACCTCCCTTTCACAAGCGTGTCAGTGAACTACGGTGACCTTTACTGACCTGAGAGGACGTTCTAAGCTTATCAAAAAGGTGAAAAAAGGGCACTCAAACATGGCAGTGCAAGATGACCCTTGTCCTAAGGTGCATATAAAAAGCTTATTTGCAGGCCACGGAAACCAAATGATTTTTCTTTTAAAGTGATTATGGATTTATACAAACATACTTGTGGGTAGTATATTATATTACTGCTAATAACCCCTCTGACATGTTACACTCAGGACCTTTAATACTAAATACAATACACACGGGGCGGCTGTGAGTCAGTAATAGTGGGTCATCTTCCAAATGGAAGGTTGGGATTCAATAATAACTGGATCCACTCGTGTAGATGCCAATGTTTTCCTCACCTGCGCAGGACAGATGTGCCAGCAGCATGTGAATGGGTATGACAGACTACATATAGATGTGCTGTATGTATGTACTGTATGCGTGAATGGCTTTGAGTGGTTATCATATGTACAAAAACCAGACTATTTACCATTATTTAAATCTTTTTTTCAGTTAAAAGAATCTGTGTATTACTCTGTGAGTATTACTTGAATTATTCTGGTAAATGTGACATTTCACATTAATGCTGATATATGGTAAATGGTAAAAGACCTGCCAATTATGCCTGAAATTAAAGCGACATGTACTGTATATCTCAGTATTAACACACACCAATGAGAATGCCTGCGTCTCACATCCATGGTTATATAAGCATCATCATAATTGAGCTTTCTTCCTCCGTCATGTCAGGCTTATGTCAGATGTGCCATATCATCGCCGCCACCCGTGCAAGACAGACATATTTGTTCAGTTTGTTTTAAAAGAAAAAATGCGTCATAATTCCTGGTGGTTTTCAGTTCATGTGTGTCCCTGCTCGCGCCAGCAGCCAAAAGGAATCAGATTATCCCGCCCACAATGACACACACACACAATTTAAGATGGATGTGATCCACTTAAAATTAGTAATAACTGGCATAGACTGTTACTCCGTTCATCCATCAAATGATATGCCCAAAACATCACTCCCTCACTTGCCACACACATGCACCCACATACCTGCTTTCTGTGTATTTGTTGTTTTTTTCTAAACTCCAACTCCAAGCTGTTTGTGTCCGTTTCTCATACATATTAATATATGCATAACTACATTCTGTACATACTGTGTTAACATGCCTCTGCATCCACGCTCTAATGCCGTGTTAACTGCTTTCCACAGTGGGCTTACCTGTGAGTGTCTGTGTTTGTGCTATAATACGGTTCTGTGTTGTGTAGTAAAAAAAATGGCCGACATTGTTATCCATGTTTTTTCCGGTCGTCAATAGCGCGCTCATTTCAAACCCAGCTGTTACAGTCGCCATCATGAGAATCATAACATCTATCACGACTGAGCATGTGTAACTAGGATAACAACATGAACTCAAAAGGGGCCAATCATCCCTTCCTACTTTTGGGGTTTTTGGGAGTCTTCTCCGAAAATGCTTCCATTTGGCAACGGAGACGATTGTGTGATTTAAAAAAATAATTGAAAAGTCATAACACTGCTCACGACGCTGTTTTAATAATCAGAATGTAGTATTCAAGGCTCATTTCATTCATAAAAGGGCAGGTGAATTACTCGTGTGACTTTGCCTAGTATATGTTCTTCCAGAGGTTTGTATGAAAGAGTTCTGTCACTGGACTTGACGACAATTCCATATGTAAAAAAAAAAACTGGGATTAACTTAATTTAGAGTCAAAGTAGAACTGTTTTTCATTGTCAGAACTCTTCCATAATGTTTATATGCATGGTTTTGACCATGTCTGATATTTCATATAATTCCATGTACATTTAGGACGAGGAGAGCAGGCACTTCCGTGTGCATCAGATTTCTCTGATACACTAAAAAAAAACAGCCAATCTCATATTTCCGTGGTTTGGTTTGGACGGGAATTGCCAGTCTCCTTGTTCTAACTCTACATAATGATCTCTGTCACTGTGGCTTTAAAGCTCTCATATATTTGTCTCATGTATTTGTTTTTGTAGATAAGTACACTGTGTTGAGGGGTGTAGCGGGAGCGAGGGGGAGAGAGAGCAATTTAAAATGCCATTTAAACGTCTCCCCTCTCCAGGTATATAAACGACTGTGTTCATGTCTCTCTCTGAAGACGCAACACAGAACGACCTGCTTAAACTGTGTGTGCTGACTGACTGCCATGTCTTTCTTCTTGCTCACCCCTCCCACTGCCCCCCACCACCCATCTGTCTCTCCTCCACCTGAACCATCCTTCCATCTGCCTGTTCTTGTCTGTCACTTTTCCCTCCTCTGTCTCTGACTGTTGGTCTGCCTGCGTGTCTATTTGGCTTCTTCTTCTTCTTCCTCTTCTTCTTCTTCTTCTTCCTCTTGGCTGGTTTTAATCTTCTCACACTCACACTGATGCAAACACACAAACACGTTTATCTGAATCACTCTACGTCTCTCTTTCATCATCCTCCCTCTCTCTTTTCCCTCGCGCACACGCACACACACCTACATTCACGCCGTACACCAGACACAGGCAGACGGCCCATCTGCCAGACAGGCCGCTGATCTGAGCCCTCACAGCCCCAACGAGCACCGCCTTGTCCTGGGCGGTCACGCCCAGAAGCAGGGGTCCAACACCACCAACACCACTGCCCCCTCTTCCACTCACTACCAGCCCCCGGCGTGCTGCGACATTCCCTGTGCCCTCATCGTGCAGCACTCCTACGAATCCAACAATCCCTCCGAGCTCACCCCCAAAATGAGAATGACCACCTTCACCACCTCACCTCCCACCCCAAGGTTATACATACAATAGAAGATAAAAACTAATTAAATTGGTTAGTAACGCTTGAAGACACGTATGATTTGCAAATGTCATTGTTTTACGGAAAATGACGATGGTATTGGAGAAAAAAAATAAGCACATCAGAGAGCACGAGGAAGCTCTGTCAGAACCCATGACATAACAAGTTGCCAGTTGTGCAATGATGCCTTTCTGCCATGAGAGGGTGCTGCCTCTCTATCTACAGGCGTGCAGAACATCCTCTTTGACCAGACTGAAGTCAAAGTTACAGTGCATGCTCTGTATGTGCAGGAAAACTATCTGCCATTCATTATTTATTTCATGTAATGAAGCTAATATTGCACATGATGCCAAAAAAAAACAAAAAACAGTCGATGTTCTAACCCTGGCTTTGTTCTCCGTGATTAGTGCCTTAGCAATAGACCATGCGTTAGATTTAAATACATTTCAGACGATCTAGTTCTGAAATAAGGAAACTTTTGGAAGGTTTGGTGTTGATTTGATGTTTAAACGCGCGAATGCACATGTGCGTCTCACTCATGTTCTATCACGGTTCCCACTTACATCACTCTCCATAGTTACCCACACAGAACATTTGTGATTGACCTGTCTTTATTATTATCCCTGATTTGTTTTATTTATTTTTTGATACCAACTGTGCTCCTTTGCCCCTTTGGAAATCCCCCTCACTTAAAACACTGAAGTATGTGTATGACAGTGTCGCGACAAAGGCCCCCCCACGTCCTCACCTTCCTTCCACTGCCCTTGCCTTAGCTGGACACCACCACTGGGCCCCCCCCCCCTCTTTACAGTAGGGCCAGAGCCCCCACCAGAATGCCCAGACCCAAAGGACACGGTCAGTAAATCTAATTTCACCCCAGAAATTTGACTCCGTTACTCACAAAACCCTGTTTGCCTTTCCCCTCTGGTCCAAGACATCAAAAATGAGACACCCACCCGCCTCACCCAAGACTTAACTTACCCACGCCTCACATAAATGAAGAATAAAAAGTAGATTATTAATCCTCTCTCTTGCATCTTCTACCGTTCACCTTCATTCATTGCAAAGTGAGCACACCTGCACTCCTGCATGAAACGCCAGTCACTGAGTGTCGCCATCTTTAGGTATAAGCTATTCATATATTAATATAATCGTATAATGTATGCTTATAAGTTTCATTTACCGTAGACTTTAAGTTAAGTTAAAGCATAAGTAAATGTATATCTATAGGTGTTAAGATTGTTAAGACTGTTATCCTCTGTTTAACTGAAGTTGTGTGTTTGTGCCCTGAAAAAGAAAATCACTTGAAAACGAGATGTCGATCTCAACGTGATTGTGTGTTTGTTTTTTTCTCACCTCGATGGTCAGAATGTGTTCCAGGTGACAAACCACAGGAAAAGAATGCCTTCTATAGTGTATAAGTTGTGTTAAGATTATGTTTGTTAACGTGTAGTAGGCGTGTAGCGCTCTGCAGAGGCGGAGCTCACATCCGCATGACAGTAGTGTGTTTTCTGTGTTGACCAGATTATCTGCACTCCCTTAAAGACCTTGTAGTAGTGTGTTTATGTCTCTCTCAATATTCTGATCACGGCTCAGAGTGTGCTTCTCTATCCTTCCTTCCATCTGTCCCCCCCTCCTCTCACTCTGTCACTCCCGTCACTTCCTGTCACATGGACGCTTCCCTTCCATTAAACATTGTTATTTTGTTTTATTCCGCATTGCCCTCGCTCCCACCCTTATCGCTGCATTTGACTGAATTTCTATTGTTTTAATTTTGTTTGGCCACATTTGTCTCTCCCACGTTATCCGACACCCTTTGCTTGTCCATTTTTCCTCTTTTTTTATCGATGGATGGCAACCCTACTGCTTGAATACAAATACACGCCATTCTTCTTTCTCTAAATATACTCTCTCTGCACACTACTCCTTTATCCTCATTTACTTATATTCCTTCTTTATTATTAAACCATCCCTCTCATCTTCTTTCCACCATTACCAACGGATCATTCTGGATCTTTCTCCTATATGCCACGTCTTCTCCTTCCTCTCCAATATCGTCCTTCCCCTTCCCTCCCTGACCATTAACACCTCCGCACACCTGTCATTCACCATCACTGCTTCTTTCCTGCCGCCCCCCACCTGTAGGACGATAAGGAGATCGACCTGGAGCACCTACACCGCCGGGTTAACAGCTTGTGCACCGAGGATGAGAGCCCCCACAAGCAATTCTCCACCTCTTCCGTCGATTTAACCCCGCTTGACATGGACGCGCTACCTGCCGCACGCCAGGCGCTGGAGCAGATCAGCGATTTCCGCAACACCCACATCACCACCACCACCTTCATCCCCGAGCAGATCCAAACCCTCAGCCGCAGCCTTTCCGCCAAAGCCGCCGCCGGATTTTCCTCTGGTTTTAATAGTGGTGGCGGCGTTCTCCAAGACCACCACCGGACTGGTGGGGTCGGCCCTTTCAGGCAGAGGGCCCCCAACGGTGGCTTTTTCCGCAGTCCCCTTAAAACAATGTCCTCCATCCCCTACCAGCCCACAGGTCCAGGACCCAACTTTGGATATGGCAATGATCCAGACAGGGGCACCTCCATATGAGGAGTTGCTATGGATGTGGTTGTGGCAGGAGGAGGAAGAAGAAGAAGAAGAGGAAGAGGAGGAGAAAGAGCAGGAGGAGGGTCAGTAATGGGGTGGTAGATCAAATACATAATAGCTCAGCTAACAAGGCCCAAGATAAAGATCTATGTACATAGGAATCGCTCTGTTTTATATGTGGAGAAGGAGATGGAGGTCTTTTGGGGCGTTCCTTATTCTCCCACAAACCATGCTGACGAGGCGCAAAAAGGGATGAGGGGGGGGTGTAATCTTTGCTTTATTGTTGTTCTTGTGATTGTTTGGGGGATTATTTTGGGGATATGTGTGAAAGGGGATCTTTTTTATTGGTTCAGTTTTATGACGTGAGGACTGCTTCATGTAAGGGAGAGTTGCTGAAATGACCCGACGCCCATTACTGTCCAAACGTCACCCTGGAGGGTTTGGTTTATACGACTCCAACCACGGGAAACTTTTCTATAGTCGTGTGCGCTCCAGGGCTGCTATTGTTAAGTGACTGGTGGTGTCTTCAGCCAAGAAGCAGCAACAACAACAACAACAACTAATAAGAAATGATGGGGGTGGTTGTTTTACGAGGGTATACAGTAAATAGCCCGTAGATTTGTCTGTAGCCCAGGGAATGCACACAGCAGCCCCTCGTAGTTTTGACAAGGCCCCATCTCAGTGAATATTGGACGATTTCACTTCTCCAGGTTTTTTCTGCCTTTTCATTATGTGGGAGTCCGTTCTCATTTTTCTCAGAACAACACGTCTGGTTTTAAACGCGTAATCATCTCCGAGATGGTGTCAACAAAGTGGCCTGACTAGACCCAAGACTTTGCAGCTGAACACACGCTGACAGTGATGGTGCGTGGCTCTGAGAACTGTTGAAATGCCATGACAGCGCAGCAGTCCGACACGGTCGCCGTCAACCTTAAACTCTTTCTGCCATTTGGTGCATCGCCCTGAAACGTCACCATTCTGATGCACATTAAAGACTCTTTGTCAATTCCACTGCACTGTACCAGTGCAAACAGACCTGTAAGTGATTGTATGTAGATCTGACCTTTTTTCTTTTCTCACTTGTATTGTGCTATCTGCTTTTCAATTCAAGGTGAGATCCTCAAATCTGACTCTCAGAGGGATGCTAAAAAGGGATGATACAAAAAAAACACCTTAGAGAGGAAAAAAAACGAGATAAAAGACAAACTGAAAGACTTCAAAAAGCTAATGCTTAATATATGTCTTATTGAATTTTGTTTAGTTTTTTCTTTTTCTTTTTTTTTAAATAATGCGTGGAATGTGTTTTGGTCAGGAAGTACAAAAAAAAAACATTGTTCTGAAAAGTCTGCTTGTTTTTTTTGTTTTGTTTTTTCCTCAGCAAACTTTGAAAAACTGCTAAATGTGTGATATAGTCTCTGGTTTTGCATAACTCGTCATTCAAACTTTTACATTTTTTTGGTTCTCGTCTTTGTTTTTTCACTTAATTTCAGCGCTGCCATGGCCCGGGGTATTTTAGAGATGAAAGCTGATTCTGTGAGGTCGCGTATAACGTTTGAGTTCAGCGGTCACTTCTTATCAGGTTTCAGTGGTGAAATGGAGCTGATACTGTGTTTAGGGAGAAGCCATCGCCACAGCATCTACAGTATAAGCCTTATACAGTGTGTCAACTCTAGCTATAGTTATACCCTCCCAAACCAAATTTATTTCCATGTACATTTAAGAGTAGCAAATCAGCGGTCGTGCTAAGGGGTCGCGGGAATGTCACGACGAGTCGACGGCCAGCAGAACCCAGTGGCTGCCTTTTTAAAAAGATGACTTCACAAATATACATTCTTCTATTTCATATTTGTAATGTTAAGAGTTCTGTTTATGTAACTTGTTTTTTAAGTGCCAATTGATTCAAATGAGACCATTAAGGTGCATTTTTGGGGGGGGGGCTAAAGGGAAGGGGAACGATACATTAAGATCATGAAACAATTCTTTTGTGGATTGGAATGGTAACATTGGAACCAAACCTTTTTTGTTTGTGTTTTTCCTCTTTTTTTTTTGTTCCACTAACACTGTATTAATAATTGATAATGTTAGTTGTTTAGAACAAGTTTGTTATCTTTAAGAACTAAAACCGCAAAAATCTTGCATAGAGAACTCAGAAGTCAAACCACGGTGTTTTGAAGCAAGCATTCTTAGGCGTTCTTTTCTTATATTAGGCTACAGTATGGCTATTGAATGACAAATAGGACACAGACGTTTTAAAAAATAAAAAGGTTTATTTAGTATAAATGAAAGAGACGTTATAAAAAAAGTGTATATTTTACATGTCGATGCTATTTTTGTTTAACGAAAAGAACAGAGTATATCATGACGCGTGAGCTGTAGTGTTGAGTTCAGCGGTCACACGACTGCACTTGGTTTTCCCTCGTCCTGCCCGACAGTCAACATGAACACAAACTCTTTTTACTTTTCCCTCATGCCGTCCTGACTTTTCATCCTATTATTTGCTGACTAAATAAACTGTGGCAAGTCGATGAAAAAGAAAGCATGCACAAACTTGCTGTTGCGCTATATCTGTTAACATTTTTAATTTCATACATAGAGCTACAGGATTTAATTGATAATTTAAAAAGAAAAGGAAAAAAAATGACGATGTACAGTATTTAATATAGGCCTATTTTGTTGTATGTGTTGCATATTATTCAAAAACTGAACAAACTGGGGCCTCTGTTACAAGTGGCAAAGCTTTCTGTGTATAATTTGTCTAATAAACAGGTTTTCTACAGCGGGATTGTAATTGTTGTCTTTGCCGGTCGAGACAAAAAAAAGCACTCAGCTCGTCGGTAAACTGTGAGTAATCACTGTTGTGTGTTGTCCTTTGTGATTTAGGGGCTCGGCTCTGACTTTGAACACATCAGTGACGCCTCAAGGTAAAGTTCATCTCATCACTCACTCTTTTGACTGAGCACCGAACGAAACCTTCCTTACACGGCTGTCACTCTCTCTTCTATCTGGTGGAGGATTCTGCTCAAATAGCTTTTCCTGCACACTTGGTATCTCACAAAGAATTGTCAATTTGTCTTCACTACACTGTGTTTTCAGTTGATGTAAATAGTCTTTTTTGCTTAGATTCTGTAGAAGTTTGACGCTGTACTGTAAGTTAGTAGGCCATTCTTGTATCAAGGAAAAAGTTGCTCCAAATTCAAGGTTTTTGTATGGATTCTTCTCCTCACTTTATCTTTAGATGATGAAGAATCTCTTATTTGTTAGGTTGACAGGCAAAAAATAGGCGGCTGTTCTGTTGTAAGAGTTAAACCTCGATACTCAAATGACCTGGGGGCCCCAGGGGAAAGAAAGTGGAGGGTAAAACAATATGAGCCTAGACGTATATCGCAATAAAGATATTCATGATCTAAATCCACAGAGTTTCAATTTAAAAGTGTTTGTTTTGGTATGGAACGATGCATATTCCACGGTAACAACATAGTCGTGATGCTAAATGAATCTAGTAATACCAAACACAGAGAAATAAATCTAAGTAAAAACAACTGTGGACAGCTGTAATTAAGACACCAAACAAGCTTTTATTTACATATATATATAATGTTAGTAATGTGGTAATTACAACCAAACTTATTACTATTGTAAAAACATTGCTGGCAATTATATTTAGTATTATATTCTGCCATGTTTTCATTATGATATGATATATGATACTGTATCAAGTGTAAGTGTAATCGATTGCGGGCGCATGTGGCCCACGAGCCACCAGTTGGACACCTCTGCTCGAAGCCTTTGATGGGGGTTTGTAAATGCACAGCTCACTGTGTTGTTTTGACCTTTTAAATGACAAAGAGCCAGCTGATCCAGAACAAGCGGCATTGATTGATGTCGGCATGGAGTCCGTTTAATTACGAGTATGATGTTTTACCGCCCAATAGATACAGGAGGGGGAATATAAATAATTTATAGATATGTTTGGTAATGTGAGGTGGCTTTATTGTGTGAAAATGGATTTTCGGTTCACGCATGAGTTCATCTTTTGTGTCTATCACATCAAAAAGGCTGCGACTTCAAAAGCCCCCAGTGCATGTTACTGTTAACAGTTGGATAGAAGAGCACTGCTGAGAGCGACTGCTGTCAAGTTCAATAGAGAACCAACGGTGTAGTAGCACGTTTTGCCCAGCTTGAGGCGCTGTTTAGTTCTCACATGTTTCAGAGAGTTGAATAGTTGATAGTTGACTCAGTTTAAGAGTGATGGCGGCCAATTACTGACAACATTGTTTAAAATAATGAGTTTTTTAGTGATCAGTGATCAAGTCAGTGGATTATTTATCTTGATCATTATCATGACTCCAACTAAGAATAACCAGATACCTAAAATAATTTGTTTTATAAGTGTGATTTAAATGAAAAGATGATTTTATTTTTATATATATATGATGTTTGGTTATAAAATATGGGTTTATATCAACTGTTTCTGGTAGAATTAATGCTTTAATGAAAAGAAAACTTCATTGTAAAGGTAAAAGTCTGCATTCATTATTAACTCAAAAACTTGTCCGAATTATAATTTAAGTGTTCATGTGATGCATTAACATGGAACTATATTCATTGACTGTATATTTGAATCGCTTTTATGCCATATTTACCATATTTACCTTCATATTTATATTATGTGATAACAAGTCACGTGAGAGTAAGTACGTTTAATTTTAAAGCGCAATGTAATTCATTCAAAAGAGAACAAAATCAAATCAGGATTAAGTTAGTTTAGATAACTTTTTAAAATCCCAGTCCAGATCCGCTCGCTCCAGTCTCGTGTCCGTCGAGCCTCGGTCTCCCGGGAGATGAGAATGAGAAGCGGCAGCACGCAGACTCCTCTCGTGCGCTGGAATGGGAGCCCCCCCTCCTCCTCACCCCCCTCACACTCTCCACCGAGGAGCCCCCCACGCGTGACCAATGGAACATAGAGTCTCCTTTGTGGCCGTGACACTTTAATAATCGCCAGATACAATATCCAACCTGTCGGTAGCTTCAGGAGCTCTGGACGGCGCTGTGGACGGGGGCTTGTAGGTGGGAATAGGGGGCGGACACTCGGCGCCAGACCTCTGGCCCTCAAGACGTCCCCGTGATGAATTCATGAATAAAAAATAGAAAAGACTGATGTCTGCTTATCTCTGAAATTATGGTATTTTTTTTAACCCCCTGTGCTTTCCCACAATTCCCAGCTCCTGTTTTAGTTTTAAATATTGGAGTGAAACCTGGATTTAGTTAATGAAAAAGTATCAATTAATAGACTAAATGTGTCCAATTAGTGATATATTCATAAAGCTTCTCTTTAATATGACTAAATCAGGATAATAGCAAATAATCCCTATACCCTTATTGATCATTGTGCTTCTATATCTACTTCTATCCTCCTCATCTACCGTGACAATTAGGTTTAATTGCCAATTTCCACCCAGCAATTAGTCCATTGTTCACTCGCCAGGTACAGGACCTAAAGTTTGCGTCTCAGTAGTCATGGCTGCTTTGATCAGTAGACTGCAGGTGGTTTTATCAATGGCTATAATTTGTTCTCCCAACATTTATTCCCCCCCTCTCTAAAGTGGCTACAGTCTGTCCTTTGATTTCCAACTGTCCTTCTTTGTCTCTTTCTTAAATTACAATAACAACACTTTTAAGAATTTTAAAATCAAATCAATCAAAGTATGAGTTGTACAACTCATACATAAAATATTATAAATGACTGTGTACAGTGTGTGTGCTGGTATTCCTCATGTTGTGGGGACCTGTTTACACAGTCACATTATGGGGAGTTGTCTTCCTTCCTGGGGACAAAAATCTAGTCCCCACAACAGAATTACTCCAGTTTAAGATGAAGATGTGTTTTGAAGATGGGCTTCAGATAGGTTTAGGGTCAGAGTTAGGATTAGGATTAGGCCAGTCAGTAAGGTTAAAGTAAGGAAATGAATGTAAGTAAATGCAATGTCCTCTGAAGTATGGAAACCAGTGGGTGTGTGTGTGAGAGAGAGCTTGTATGAGTATGCATCTTTGTGAGGACCAATAAACGAATAAAAATAGCTTTTTTCAGTGTTAAGACCTGGGTTTAGGGTTAGACTATTGTGTCTGTGTGTGTGCCGCCGCGCGCACCCCACAGACCCGCACCACCACCATCATCATCATCATCATCGCTACAGTACTTCAGCTCGTGTCAGTGTGGAAACAGTGTTGGGCGCGCGCGAGCCCTGCTCATGTTTCCGTTCCCTGTGAAGCCCTTTTTACCGACAGGGCGTTCCGAGAACTGGATCAAAAGGTTTGAAAGTCGCCACAAAAGAAAAATGGAAACTGGAGAGGATTTTAGAAAGAATGGAATGACAATGAGCGCGAGCTCCAGGAGCCGCAAATATTCGCTCACTTAAGCCTCAGTTTTGGTCTTTTATTTTTATCTTTTATGTTCATTTTCCTTTATTGTTCTTACTTTGAGGTCGATCAACTTAGTTTCTACAACTATTTATATATATACATATATATATATATATATATATATATATATATATATATATATATATATATATATATAAATCGATATAAAGTGTTATGATACATTTTGGTGTATGATATGAACATTATTTCCACAAAGATGTCGTTACTTAAACACTTTAGTGAAAGGTCAGACTGTCTTTACTGTTTGAGTGGGTTCTGGTTCTGGCTCTGGTGGAACATATTGAACTAACCAGGTTTAGTTGAATTGGGACTTAACTGTGAACATCACTTCGACAGTTAAGGTTCCACATTAACCCTTGCACCCCTCTCTCCATCTTCTTCCTCCCTCTGGCATGTCTGTGATGAGGCACGCGGGCAGGTGGAATTCTGTCCCAGCTTTGCGCACGCCTCGCGCTGCCCACGCTCCTTACCTACAACCGTGCACGTGCGTCCTGTGGGAGGTTCCCCTTTCCACCCGTTGCGTTAAACACTCCTTGAAATGTTACGTTATCATAAACAGTCCGGCTTCGGGGGGCCATAATCACGTCTCTCGGGTTTTGCCTCGGCTTCTCATTGGACGTAAACACGCGACCAGCGCGAGGAGGGGGGCTCCCAGGCGCGTGCCGCTTTTTAAACCGACGCCGCACCTTGAGACACCAGAGAAGGAGTCCCGCACGCGACCCGTGATAGTGCGACAGTGCAGCAGTGTGCCTCCTAAGAACTTTTTCTCGGTTGTGTATCTGTTGCGTCTGTTGGAAACATGGAAGTCCTGAGTGTGTGCGACTGGAGCAAAGACGCGCTGCAGGCGGTGGCGGCGCTCGGCGCGCGGCTGCAGCAGACTCCCAGAGTCGTGGAGAGAGGCTGCGACCTGGAGCTGGAGGAGTCCAGCTACGAACCTGGACTGATGCTCGTGGATAGCGCCAGTGACCCACGCGCCTGGCTGGCCTCGGTGCAGCCTTCTGGCACATGCGCGGCACACGCCTCTTCACCCGAATACCTGCGCCACTCGCCCTGCCCGAGCACCGGCTCCTACCAAGGTGAGAAACGCTGCTTATTCACTGCAGAAAACATTATTTCATAGAAACACATTCTGCACATGAAGCAGCATCTGTGCATTGATTATGTTGAAGTGCAAAGTTATTTTTGTTCAAATAAAATAACATAATGCTCTCGTTTAAAATTGTGTTGTTCTCAAAAACAGTTTGGTTAAATGTTCTCTCTTCATTTTTCAGAGAGCGGCTCTCCGGGGTCATCGGGACATCCCAGTCCTCACAGCCACAGAAAGTCTGCCAAGAGCCCCTCCTCTTCCTCGCTCAAAGTCAGGGACCTGTGCCGCCTCAAAGGCACCGTCACTGGGTCTGATGAAGAGAGACACAGAGCCCCGTCCACCAAATCTGTCAACGGGGTCCAGAAGCAGAGGCGCGTGGCCGCCAACGCGCGCGAGAGGAGGCGGATGCACGGGCTGAACCACGCGTTTGACGAGCTGCGCAGCGTCATCCCGGCGCTGGACAACGACAAGAAACTCTCCAAGTATGAAACTTTGCAGATGGCGCAGATTTACATCAACGCGCTGGCTGAGCTGCTCCAAGGCCCGGTCTCCTCCTCCTGCAGCAGCAGCAGCAGCAGCAGCAGCAACTCTGACATGTCCAACAGCAGCAGCAGCAGCAGCAGCAACAATTCGCCAAAGTGTGACATTTTGCTTTCTGCTGCTGTTGGCTTTGACGCAGCCACAGACAGAGCGTCTCCGTCCCCCGGCAGCTGCAGGACATCAGCGGCGGCGGTGTCCGTCTCAAACAGCAGTTTACCTGTGCACATGAGCGGCGCGAGCTTCCGCTCCTCCTTTGACAGTGGTTCGTTTTCTGCTTTGGTGGAAGAGGCGATGTGTTCGTCCGCCTCTTCGTCCTCCATCCGGCCTGGCAGCTCGATGATGGCTCCGGTCAGTGGCAGGAAAGAGTCTCCACGCAGCGACGGAGAGTTTTCCCCGCACTCTCACTTCAGTGACTCTGACGAAATCGCGATGGAGCTCCACTCGAGTGAAGAAGAAGATCTGTCCGAACTGAAGCTGCCCAGCCACCGTCCATCATACAGACTCATCGCAGATTAAAATCACATAAAATTAAAAATTCACTCCACTGACATGAAGAGAAGAGAACATTTATAGCTGCAAAAAGTCATTTTCAATTTTTAATAACAGCGATTCTATTTATCAACTTGTTGATGAGATTATTTTTTATGTGATATATATATATATATATATATATATATATATATATATATATATATATATAATCCAAATTCGGTTCTGCCAATCGACGTATAGCCTATAATTTCAAGTTACCATGGAGACGTGGATGGAAGACCCCTCTGCCATGTCGCGCGCATGATTGCATGCAGCACTGCCACGGGTATTTTCACGTCACTCCGACCAAAAAGAAAACAACAAATCTGTCTTCCACAGAAACCATTACAGCAATATAAGGCGTAATCGTTTATATTTGATAATGTGAGGAAAAATGCTCTAAAGTGATTTTTTGTTGTTGTTGCGATACAATGTTTTAATTCGTTTTGTATATTCGTGTTTTGTTTTTGTTTTTTTGCAACTTTAAAAGTTCCTGATGTGCACTTTAAACCTTGTCTCGAGCCAGAGGCTTGACACATTTGTTTTTTGTTTTCAAACCGTAAACAACATTGTTTTTTTGCTTTGTTTGATAGCCTAGAACTGCCAATAACTCTGTGTACAAATATTTAACGTAGCCATCATTGCTGCCTTCTTTTTATATTTGTTTTATTTTGTATCTTCAGATGAACTTGTGTCTTTTGCTTTCACTGGATGAGATGAATTGACATGTATTTATTGCTACTATGCTTCATTTGATTGTGCTTTTTTATGTATAACTCCATAGTTACATTTGCTGAAACGAGCTTTTGCCATTTATTATTATTATTATTTTAATTTGATTTGATTTTGGGAATAAAAAAGAAAAAGCAAACAAATACAATGTTTCTTATGTTTTTCACACGCACATTGTTTCCATCCAACTTGTCCCACTTATAATATAATATAATATAATAATAATAATAATAATTTGACACTTATTAGTTAGATATAAGGAGCGTGCACTGAAAACTAAAAACAAAGTAATGCAAAGATCTACAGAATTTACATTTCGTGCATCTTAACCAGTGATTTTCTTTTATAAAAGTACTAAATAATGAAAAAACTAAATTACTTTCCACTTACAAAAAGGATAATGACTAGAAATAGTCTGTTTTATATATCATATATATACAGTATATATATATACATACATATATGTATATACACACACACACACACACACATATTTACACAAACACATGTACACACACACACACACACACACACACACACACACACACACACACTAAACCCCATTATGTAATTTATTGTAAACAAACAACATGAAACGTGTCCAACACGCGCTCGCTCGCCATATGCTGCAGGTGCACGCGCCCCCTGGCCTGCAACAGTGTGCGTGTGAGAGAGAGTGAATGAGTGAAAAGTAGAGTAACGTGTAAGGCTGCACTAAATTATCACTTCTGTTTTTTTTACAACTAACTTCTCCACTTTCCACTTGTTTATGTTTTAGTTTTTTTTTTCTTCTCTCGTGTTGCCATGAGCGTCGCTAGTGTGATGCACACAGGACCTCGGTTCATAGGGAGCTCGTGCATTAATTTCAGGCCATTGTTGGCAGGCTCGTGGGCCGAGGTGTTGGATGGCCTCAATGAAGCACGCGCTGTCAGCTGGTGAGCGCTCGCGGGTCCCCACCGTGTCCCCCGAGGACGTGACTGACTCGAGAGGGAACACACACTTTCTCAGCTGAAGAAAGCGACACACACACACACACACACGTCGCTATACACCTCCTCCCTTTTGACTTGTTTCTTTCTCTTTTCTTTCTCTTTCTGCATGCACTCAAACAAACGCGCACGTGGACGCACGCACTGGCCTGCTGTCTCCCTCTGTCTCTCTCATTGACTTGTTTTACTTCATTAGTTTTTCTTCTTCTTTTTGTAAGTGTATGTTTTTGTTTGTTTTTGTGACTTAGTGAAAGAATATTCATTAAAATATAACTTTTAAACTCAAATATCTCTCTCACCCTCTCTCTCTCTTATTGACCTTTAAAACTTTGCCAATAGTTTTTTATGACTTACTCAAATAATAATATACTCTCTCCCTCTTTCTCTCTCTCTCTCCCTCCCAACAAATAAGTCTCTTTCTCTCTTTTTTCTGTGTGAATTTTTATGATTTCCTAATTCATTTTAATTTATTTATTTACATTCCCACTTTATACATACACTTGAAAAGTGTGTGTATAAAGTGATTGTATCGCTTTCTCTCTTGATCTTGAAAAAAAGAATATAATAGTAATAATAATAATAATTATATCTTTTTTTTAAAGCATTTAGCAGACACTTTTATCCAAGGGAGTATTGATGATGATGATGATAGCATAATAGTAATGATGATGATTATTATTAATAATAATAATAATAATAATAATAATAATAATAATAATAATAATAATGATTTTTTTTTAAAGCATTTAGCAGACACTTTTATCCAAGGGAGTATTGATGATGATGATGATAGCATAATAGTAATGATGATGATGATGATGATGATGATGATTATTATTAACAATAATAATAATAATAATAATAATAATGATGATAGTATAATAATGTTGATGAAATGACCTGAGCTGCGTGTTTTTCTGTTACCTGTCGGTTCACTTCTGTTCCCCCACCCACTGTTTGTGTCCACCAGTCACAATCTCGTGCCCCCTCGCTCGCCCCTCGGCTGCAGGCGCAGGAATAAAGGCGAATATAATGGTGATGGCGCGTTGAATTATTAACAGAATATATGCAGGTGGAACCGTATCTGAGTATGATGAGACATCTGCGGCGGAGTTCGTGTTGCGGTGAAAGGTGATCAAGTTTCCCAGGGATGACAACAATATTACGCTTCTCTGTCATAGCTACTGTAAAAGAAAGTGTCACATACAGTTGTTTTAAATCATTACATTTGATCATTTGACCTTTTGAACACTCGGGTTCAAAAGGTAAATGAAACCTCCCTATTCTCTTCTTCAGTATTTAAAAAAGTTTTGATATAATGACGTTTTAGATTACTGCAATAGCCTGAACATTATTTGAGACTAATTTGCATAACATATGCAGAAAATGGTTATATTCTTATTTGCTTTCATTTCATTAAAAGAGAAGTCTCTTTAAGATGCAAACATTTTGATTTGCTGTTAATTATTGTTATTTCTATTAACGATACAAACAATATGTATATATATATATATATTTAAATATATTTTTATATATATATATATATATATATATATATACATATTTATTTATTTTTAATGTAATGATATAAATGGCCCCTAAAAAGAAAAGCTGTGTTTCTTGTGGTGGTCAGTGTTTGCACAGTGGAAAGTGGGCGGTAAAAATAAACCCCTATCATCAACAGGTGGGATGCTGGGCAGGGTGAGGTTTCACAGTTACACGCTGCATGAATTATTTACTCGCAGACGTTATATGAAAAATAACAACAGTGGCAGAGCTGGAGGGAACCTGAGAGTTCAGAGATACTGCTGTGGATAAAGTAATACATCAAAAAAAGTGAAAAGTCATGTCATCGTGGAGCGCCTGTTGATTGTGATTCACTCCTTGTTGCTTCACAATCACAGTTGTTGTCTTTTATAAGTTGGTGAATCCACCTGCTCTCTCTCCTCACCCAACAAGACTTAAATCTTGTTCATCTCAACCTTTGTTTTGCTCTGTGAAGCTCAAACAGTTGCAAAGAGGCTCAAGTGCATCACACATGAGAACACACTGACACTAAAAAGTGTGCACACAGAGCAAAAACACTATCATGCGTGAGATTATGCACAAAAGTCAGAGGGTGATCCAGAAATCTTTAGTCCAGAGGTGCGTCCGGCATGTTTAAGGCCTCTTTAGTCATGCACATTTCAATAAATGTATTCAGAATATGTGCATTCCACAGCTTCCCTCTTTTTTTCTTTTTTTTTCACCTCTCTCTCTTTTTTTTTTTTATGAAAAGAAAAGCACTTGCATTTTGTATGAGATATGGGGAGCCGGGCTGTGTGCTGTCCAAAAAGCCACAGGTCTCTCTGGGGACCCAGAACAAAAGACAGAACTGGGCCATAGTCTCCATCTGCTGTCCCAGAGAGAGAGAGAGTGAGAGAGAGAGAGAGAGAGAGAGAGGGAGAGGGGGAGAGCATGGTAAGTGAGGAACAGTGGGCAGATAGAAGTGGAATAATAAGTGAGAGGGAGACAGAAAGTGTAGAGAAAACTGCAACAGAGGACATGATGGTTGTAAATGGTAACGAGATAGATAGATAGATAGATAGATAGATAGATAGATAGATAGATAGATAGATAGATAGATAGATAGACAGACCACCCTCCCTTTGTTTAAATGCATCCTGAAGCCTCCCACCCCCTCTAATTAGCCACTATTACCTGGTGCTGTAGTGTAGCCTATGGTGATCACACAAACACACACACACACACACATTGCAGCTGTGATGCAATGAGCACCTGTTGCTGCTGCTGCTGCTGCTGCTGCTGCTGCTGCTGCTGCTGCTGCTGCTGCTGCTGGTGGTGCACGTTCCAACTCAACTGACGCCATTAATTGTTAATGAGCTTCCCTGTTGGTGCCGTGACACACACTGTTAACACAAACTGTATTCACATCTGCAGCGTTACAGTATCTCCGGGGTCACGCGGCCGACCTAAATATAGCCACAGGCTGCACAAGCTTTGTCTTTTGTTCGTTGTCAGTTTTAAGTGAAAACAGAGATTTCAGTCAGTATGAAGTCATTTGAAGTGAACTTTATAACAACAAAAGTACAAAACAAAGTCGTGCATAAGAAGCCTCGTCATTTAGGTCATTCTCTGTGAACACTGCAGACTTTCAAAGTCAGTTTAAACTCAGTTTACACTTCAGCTGAGATGAAGACGATATTTAGAGCTGCTTTGAAAATGTTTGACCTCTAGAGTTCTTTGATTATGTGAGAATTCAGTAATAGAAATACTAAGAAGTCTTTGCAGTATCACAACAGCATCAACATGGTCGATATTATCACCGTTTCTGCAGCGCGAATGTGTAAAAACAAAGGTAGCTATACATCTATTGTCACACGTGGTATTGAATCGGAGCTATGATTTTGGGACACACTTCTGCAGCATACGTCTGCAGAGAAAAGGCTTCAGCACTGACACGTGATACAGTTACAGGGACAAAGTTATAGCAACAAAAGCTTTGGTTTTATTGCAAAACCTTGACAAAGCGGAGGTGTTAAACTATTTTGACAAAATACATCCTGTGGTTTTTATGATGACAAGGAGCCCATCCCTTAAAATCGACCCGGGCACAAGCACAAGCACACACACACACACGCACACACACACACACACACACAAACACACAAACACACAGAGAGGAGGAAGATCATTTATCTCTGTGGTTCTCTCCATGAAAACGTCTGTGGGTGAAGCGGGGTCTCTCAGGGCTTTGTTCTGGGCAGGGTTCGGCTCTTTGTGTCCACCACCTTCAAAGCAAATGTACATGAACACGAACATGAGGCTTCTTGGGTAACCGGCCCATTGAAGAGCTGCACAATGGTGCTACCAATTATCCACAGTACTCAATGCTCCTGTGGAATCAGTTACATGGCTTTGTGGCTTTGTGTGTGTGCATGTGTGTGTGTGCTGTGTGTGGATAAGCGTGTTAGAGAATGTATAGATTTGCACTCTTGTATCTTTCCGTGCACATTATCGCTTTCTCTTTATGTGTGTGTGTGTGCGCGTTTGTCACCTCCTTGTTGTGGCTCTAATTTTGATTTACTTATTTCTAAACACTTAAATGATCTTGTCATTACAATGAAATGCAAACACCTCGACTGGTGTCTGTGTGTGTGTGTGTGTGTAGTGTTGCTATAATTCCCAATAGGAAACACCACAACTGCAAGGCCATTAATTCCCTTTGACACTGTATGACTTGCACCAGGCTTGGGTTACAGAGAGAGCGTGCGGCCGCTCGTCCTCAGCGGTGGAGGAGACCTCCAATCTGACTGACTGTGCACACACATGAAAAGAAAAACCTCCGGACACTTCGGAAGTGATTTGGCTGCAGGTGATTTTCCGTCTTTTTCACACCTTGGAACATGAGAGGTGTGTGAGAGGGTAAGAGTGCATTGAGGTAGGTTGTCCTTACGTGTGTGTGTGTGTGTGTGTGTGTCCTCAAACACTTGATCCCTCACCAGTGTCCCTCTACCACCAACAACACACCCCTCAAGTCATTTTCACCATGCACTGTACAGACAAACATACGAGAGGATGGAGCCACTGATTTTGAGCGACGTGACCAACCAGTGTCAGGTCCTCGGGCTGAACCGTGGTGAACTCCGCGTCGCAAACCTGCACCAAGAAAAACTGGGAGGAGGAGTGTGTCACAAATCTTGATCAAATATCTATATTCGAGTATCAACCCATGTTGCATTCATGTTTGTCATCTTGCTCCTACAGACTTCACCTGATTCTATACATTTGATTACATTTGATGATTTAAATGTTCATCAGAGGATTTGGAACTCTATAGCTCTCACTCGTGACTGATGCTCATCCTCAGTGAAACTTTTAGCTATACTTAAATGCATTCTACAATATCTTAAGAATAAGTTTGTTAACTTTGTGCACCGTGAAACAGCCTTTTCTGACCCTCACTCTCCTCTCATAGATAAAATCTGTGTTTTTAGCCGTCCCCGCGGGCTAAAAACACAGACCACAGGAGCTGCTGGTCTACTGCTGCTTGTATGGTAAGTTTGTGTCACCCAGGTAAATCAAAACAAAGGTCACAAAACGACACATTTGATATTTTATTTGTTGTTTTTAGTGAGGCACAGTGAGCCGTTTACAATCTTCAGTTTCCTGCAAACAGCAGCAAATATATTTTAAATGTAGTTTTCTTTGTGTCCCTTTGTGTTGGCGGCCGGGTTTTCACATAAAGGTGAATGTCCATGTCAGGCCTTGTACTGCCTTGTGCTGGTGGCACCACAGGGCCACCCTCAGGGAAGTCAGCGTTGACATACGTGTCAGTATCTCATAGGAGCGCACTTCAAAAACCCTGAGCTATCCCCTTTCATGTCAATGCAAAGGTCAACAGCATAACATCTAAAATAAAGAGTGACATCTGAGCAA
The DNA here is from genome assembly GCF_019176455.1 of Solea senegalensis. NCBI lineage: Eukaryota > Metazoa > Chordata > Actinopteri > Pleuronectiformes > Soleidae > Solea > Solea senegalensis. Next base: position 8,922,218 of record NC_058025.1, on the reverse strand, counting down.
GTATTAGATGGTTCTTCTCAGTGCTTGAACGGAGAAGGACGAATGAACTCTTTTAGAAATTTAGAAAGTTATTGGGGGGGAATTCTATGTTCTGTGTAAAAAAAATGGAAACTTAATTCATAATTTGGAATCATTTTATTTGCTTTTTTTTAATTGTTGTTATTACTTTGATGGTTTTCTTGTGTTGTGACTTTTTGTCTCCTTAGAATGCTTCAATAAAGGGACCTTTAAAACCTCTCCTCTCCTCCCTTGTCCTTCCTGGGCCCATTGTACAGTTGCCCCCACGGATCTCCTTTCAGCGAGAAGGCCTACTCAGGTGAGGGATACAGTATATTGAAGGAGATTTTGCTTGTATTTGATTCCGCTCCTTTTCATAATGGCTGAAAGCCTGGCCTCCATGCAGTCCCTCCTTTCCCTCCCTGTCCTGTCCAGTTCCCAGGGGACCCCCACTCTCTCCCGGGCTGGCCTGGGTGGAGCGGCCTCAGAGTGGGGCAAGTAGGGATCAGACAAGGGTATCGCTTACAGCCTTCCTCCCGCCCTCACACACCACGCAGAGTACAGACAGCGACAGCAAACCCCGCCCCGTCTCCCTCTCCCAGCATGCACATACACACACAGTCATGCACTTGCACATCTTTTCCTCCATCTTACCAATTAGAGATACATGTCCTATCGTTTTCACCCCGGTCTTTTCAATCTGCACATTCAGTTACCGATCCAGGAAGGAGGTTAACAACAATGCGTTTGTGGAAAGCCATTTCTGTGCGCTGAAAAGAAAGCAATTGAGATCTGGTGACTAAGAGTGACACAAGAATTTAGCAGGAGAATGGCACAAGTGAATTTACAGGGATAAAAAAAAAAGCTGTGGTAACAGTAATTGCGTGGATATAAACACACGCACACACACATGCACACACATGCACACAATGACAGAGAGAATGAGCTCCACCTGGGATCCCAGTTTATCAACATACCATGTAGGCCGACTCACACATCTTTTGCCTGGTGTATTGGATAACGTTGCTGCTCAGTGTCACATCTTTAAGCTTTAAGTCACAAAGGCTTGTGTTAAACTGTCCTCACTGAAGATCCAGAACCAACGTCAGTCAGAACCAAGTCCAAAGAATAAAGTCAGAATTCTGAGTTTAAAGTCAGAACTGAAATATGTTTTTCCTCTGTGGCCCTAATCAGAAAATCATAGACTAAAAGCAAGGCATTAAAATGGCATTAATCAAAAATTAAAGGTAGACATTGAAATTACATGAATATACAAACTTTTAGGGCATTTTGCCCAAAGCACCTGCTAAAAGTCATGTCACCGTTTCATTAAAAACAATTTGACAACTGTCGCTGCTTTAGTGCAGCCACTTGAAATGATGATACCATACAAATACCTTTTTTTATTTAGGGAGTCCGCTGATACTTAAGCCTCACTTAACTCAACATGATGTTGAGTTAAGTGAGGCTTAAGTATCAGCGGACTCCCGAGTCCTGAGGAAAAGCCCACCCAATTGCATAGCTCCCATTTAACAGAGGAGCGGTAAACACAACCATAGCTACAGGGCATGTCCAGAAGCAATAAGCAGCCCTGTTAGATTAAAACAACAGCACAGTATTTCCCACGGTGAAAAAAATTGGATTAACATGGATGTCTTTAACCGGACAGGAAATGCATCAGCGGGTGTGCAAATCTCAACCGACACAATAAGTACTTTACAAACCGTTTAAAATGTAATTTCAACTTAACTCTGACACTTGAAAGTGCACAGAGAGGAGGATAATAACACTTTTCATTTCAAAGGAGTTAACTCCATCCACTATTTCTAAGTATTTTTGTTTGCTGTTGGATTGTAATGCCTCGAGGTGTATTTAAGAACAAAGAACCCTGACTGAGATACAAGATCCCAGCAGGATAACACAGCTAATATAGCCTGACATTTCCTACCGCTGTAACGGATTAGCAAGCCTCTCTGCAGGGTAACACAAACACATAAACAATGGCTGCTGAACTGACTGTGAGAGCAGGCTCCTATCCCAGCTGTTAAATCGCCCATTTTCTTCTCCTTTCATTTTTTGGGATGAATCATTTCCCTCCAATTGCATTATAATTGCCCGATTATAATTATAATTCATAAATATATGCACACAACAATACATTTCTGAGCTTAATGACTTTGTTTGTTTGTAGCTGATTTGGCTGTTCTTATCTTCTTCCTCCTCCTCCTCAGAGATTAGTGCTGCAGTCCTGCCTGTTTTTCACACCATTAAGGCCAATCCACATCCTCTTCGTTTGGGGGTCTCACGTGGAGATCAGTGACGCCTCACTGACCACATCAATCAATCATTCTCCCTGCGACCACCTCTCTCCCGTTGCCCTTTGTCTCTCTCTGTATGTCTCTGTCTCCATATCTCCCTGTCTCGCCTCCACAACTTTAATATCTGTCTCATCCCTCTTTCCCACACATGACATGGGAACTACTTATCATAAAAAGATAAATGTGGTTGTTGTCAGGAGCAATTCTTTGACGGGGCCTGTCAGGGAGAAGTCAAGAAAAAGTCTTAGGAGTAATAAAGTTGGTGATAAATGCGATTATGGTCATATCATCTTACTTCTATAATGCAATTCCCAGCTTGGTAAGAGGTAGGGTATATTTTCTGATGTCATTTTTAGCTCAGTAATTATAATGGTAAAAATTGTGTTAAATGTAACAAAATTTATTAGAATATGTAATTAGCATATTATAATGGTGGAAATTCACCACACTCAGAAATGAAATGTGATGTTATTAGCATATTATTACTTCCCTATTATTACCACACTTTATACCATATTGTTTCTGTGCTGCAATTTAAATTGTTATCACTTGAACTTAAACAACACAGATCATTTTTATTGTGTCTTCTTAGCACACTCATTTACATGCACAGTTTAATGGAGCCAAGGCCATAGTCCGACAAAGACAGGCTATCGGACAACTTGCTGAGTCTGAGTATACATGCGGAGGAGAAAATCCAGTCATTTGAATTTTAGATACTTTATTAATCCCCTTAGGGAAATTATTCTCTGCATTTCGACCCATCCTAGAATTAGGAGCAGTGGGCTGCCACACTGAGTAGCGCCCGGGGAGCAATGGGGGTTGGGTACCTTGCGCAGGGGTACCCCAGCCCTTTCGACTTGAACCGGCGACCTTCCGGTTACAAGCCAAGTTCCCTTGGCCCAAGTTTGACTCCGCCTCAGTAGGTGGCGCTGTATCTCTCTATAAGCTAGTGTGTATTGAATCAGTTTCCTATGACCTTTTACTTCACAGAAAAACAAAAATAAAATTAACGGCAATATGGATCGTGCTGTAGTTCTCTATGCCAACACCATGATGTTATTTGTTCTTCTCTGGCAACAGTACTGCAATTTACATGTCGTCTCCTTCTACTTCCAGGTCAAAGACCGGGAAGGAAATGTTGTTGGATGCACAGAACACCAAGCCTGACTCCAGTCCAACTGAACATATACATGCAGGAGTAATCGGACTATGAATCGCATTATCCAGGTATGTTAGTCCGACTAAGACTGATTTTAGTCTGACTAATGTGTTTACATGACATTAAGAAAACCGAATTATTGTCTTAGTCATAGTCAGACTTTTAAGATGCCTGTAAATGCACTGACTGATTCAACATTCCCACTTCTGGTAGAAAATTCCTTCCAGCATTAACCATATACAGCTATTTTAATCAGGTCCTTACAGCATACGGGAGAAATATATACAGTCTTTCTGAACCTCCTCTGCAGGGATGTCTCAGCTCAGCCATAGTCCTGAGATTGTGCAGTGCGGGCTGAACTCTTGAGGTCACTCCACAGCAATTTATGTCAAAAGAATTTGATATAAAACCCACTCATAAATGCAATCAAAGAGTTCACCTAACTTTTCTATGTAGTGTAGTGCATTTTATTTTGTTACCTATACAGATTAACTGCAGAAAATCTAAATTCCTGTTTTTGATTCCTAACCCGAAAGTGAGTTTCTTGCCACGTGTCAACGTAAACATCCTTCAATCTTCCAGAAACACTCAATACCTCTTAGTCTCGACTCTTAAACATAATGGGGTCAACTGCACAAAATCTGTGAAAGAAGTAAGGGGACAAAAGAGATCGGTTGAACTTGTACTCTCTGTATAGCAAAGGGTTTTTTGTTCCTGCATTGCCCTCATGGGAGGTCACACAAAATGCAGGCCACATATGTGTTTGTCCCGTGAATTGTGAGAATAAGCTTCTGTGCAATCCTAGACTTCAGGCAGAAATGGCTCACGCAAGGACTCAACATCCTAATTTCTTTGAAAGAACACTTCTTTTATATGATGTAGTTTTACAGAGACAGAGTTTCCTCAAGTGATTTTTGCAAAAATATTTTCAAAAGATTGGTTATGCTATGCCTTTTTCTTCACTTCTGTCTCCACCTATGCACTTTTAACTTTATTTCCCCCTTTGTTCCGTTCACGTTAGAGCACTTTGCGGCTGTATTTTTTTTCATATGAATGCCGCTATTGTTGTTATTGTTATTTGTCATGTTTCTGTTATATAATCTACAGCATCTGGATCCTTACCCACCTGACCACCATACTGTCTCTTACCTGTCCCCCTCCCTGTGCACCTTTTACTTCTCAGTCTGTGTGTCTGCCAGCAGGGAAAGGTCACTGCTAAATGGGCAGAGTGTAAACAATGCCCACGATACCAAGGACAGGAACAACCAGTGTTCCACAGCTGACGTTCCTCTACCACCACAAGTGATGTGTGGCCGTCCCCTCCCTCTAATCTCCCACTTCCTTCGCACTTCACTTCTAGCCTTTTTCTTATTGATTTTGACCACTTCTCACTTTTTTCTCCTTTCTTTTTTTCCCTCCCCTCCTTCTCGGTGTATCTGTCCTTGCCTTCCTTTCCCTTCCTCCCCTCCTCTCCCCATCAGTCCCCATCAGGAGGAACCTAATAGGAAATCAAAGTTTCTGGTGGAAGAATGGAGCGGGGCTTAGCATTACCGTCCCCTGGGTCCTCCCTGCTGAAAGAGGCGTGCAGAAAAGACTCTATACTGGCACCATGAAGGGGAAGGTTAATGTAGCAGATAGTCTTTCCCTTGCTCTCTTTGCGTGTCTCTTTATCCATTCTTTCTCTCTCAGACACACTCTCTGTGGCTTTCTTTTTAAGCTCTTTTACCCTTCTTGCTGCTTTTCATTCTCATTCACTTACACACAAAGCATGCACACACGCACGCACACACACACACACACACACACGCACACACTCGATGCATAGCTGCTGTTTCTTCCTCTCAACACTGTATTTGTGAACTCAACTACCCCTGCTTGGATGGTGTTCAGCGAGGTTGGACCTGCAGCCCACCAATGCTGCATCCGTCCTCTGGGATGTGGTGTGTATGATTGTAGAATGGATCATGTGCGTGCGTGTGTGTGAGTCTACCTGAGCCCGGGCACAGCCACGCACCCCTGCCCTTCAAAGCACTGCCTATGTGTAGCAATTGACATCATGGCCCCTGTGAGCTCAGGTAGTGCTGCCTTGTCAAGCATGTCAAGAAGCATTTACAAAGGCTGCCCCTGTCCATGACTACATATGGAGGGATGTTAGCCTGAATAATAAGTAGAGTGTTCATCAGACAGACTCTTGCGTCCTAAAAAGTAAATGTTGTTTTTTTTTAAGCATCCGAAGAAAGAGCAAACCTCCACTCCACCACTTTTTCTAAAAACCCAGATCAGTGAGACAAACAAGCTTCAAAACATAACCCCCTTGGCAGAGTTAATAAAAAGAATATCAAGGTCAGAGTAGAAGAGTACAAAAGTCATAAAAGAGGGCTAAAAACAATGTGATTATTAACTATGTTTGGATTACTCAACTTTAAAGAGCAGATCACTTTTAGTCCCTAAATCAACCAAAATGCCAGTTGTCCTCAGAGCCGGTGTTGTGCTGCGTCATGATGAGTGAAAACCACATTACTCTCTCCATCATTTTGGATGCAGAATGACACAAATCTCCTGTGCTGTTAATTGAGTCGTAATTGTTTTCGACATAAAAAACATAAAACACAGGCCTTTAGAGGATGGTGTCATTTCTCTATTGCCACTTCATCTTTACGTTTTAAGAATATGGTGGTTGAGATGCCTGTTTCATCATTTTCCTGTGATTTTCTTTTCCTTTTATTTAATGGTAGTAGGCTCACCGTCCTAAACATTAAAAAATATATCTTATATACTTTATACTATACTATATACTTGCATGCACTTGCATGTAGCAGGTGTATCATTTATTCACATGCTTTGTGCATGTCGCGTATCACAAAAAATCAATAGATTGGCTGTAAGTACCTTGCAGAAAACGGGGCTAAGCCTAGAATTAGCCTTGTATTAGCCGTCAAGAATCAGCCTATACTGCAGCCTGAGCAGGCCAGATCCTGCAGTGTTAAGCTGCTTAAACACTCGGAGGTGGAAAAGATTAAAGCGTGAATGCCTTGAGGCACGGAGGAGTGAAGAGTGCTGGAGGAGAGGGCAGGGGTTCAGAGCAGTGTAGGACAGGGTGGGGCACAGGAAACGTGGGATGGTGAAGAAAGGGGAGGCAAAAGACAAAACTTGTGTAGTTTTATATAGATTCAGGTCAAGAAAGAGGGAGGAGGCATCATGCAGGGAAAACATGAGATGATGCTGCGGCTGCATCCAGATCCCCCATAAAATAAATTCCATCTCCCAAAGTTTCCTCCTCTCTGGTCCCTTCATACCTCCCCTCCATTACCTTTCACTGCTCCTCTCCTCTCCCCTCATGCCTGCACACCACCCACCTGCCCTCTGTACTCCCCCCTCGCACAACAGTTCAGATTCTTGGAAGGTGTTGGGTGTCTAAAGTGTCACAACTAAACAAAACCATTTGAAAACAAAGTGGGCCGGTGAATGTGCCGGCGCAATCCGACCCTTCCGTCTTTGTGGTCGCAGAGAAAAACGGCCTCTCAGAATCAAGGGGGTGGAGGGCAGGCAGGCAGGGGGAGGCACACCATTTCAATCCACAGGTTAGAGGGGCTCACTCTCCCAGGCTCACTCTTACCGCCCCGTCTCCACCCCACATACACCCAAACTTTTAAGTGCACCCTTCAAAGGTGAGCGTTCTGCCTGTGTTACAGAACCTCCAAGAACAAGAAACTCATTCTCTTTCCTCTTATTATTTCTTTCCCTTTCAAGTCGCTCTCGTTCGCTCTTCACTACAGAAAATACGTTATTCTCTTGAAATAATCTGGAGGAATAGCAAAAAATCAAATCCTATCAAACTATGCAATTACTCGTAGGAATTTCAAACGTGATGTGTGTCGCATAAGAAACACAACAATGACTGAGATGAAAGCTTTACAGAAAAACAATCAGTGAATACGCGTGATATTTGTATAACGGGGTGATGATGAGGTTGTGAGTCACTCGGTGACCTTCTATGTAATGTGATAACTTTGGGGATTAACATTCAAAGGACAAAAAAAAAAGATAGACAAAAGCATTTACTCATTGACACACCAAAACAGTGGGTGCTTTGTGTAGTTCCACAATGTCTATCATGTTCCAGTAATGTTTAAAGTATTTTTTATGCCGAGTAAGTAGTCAGAGAAAATGCACTCATCTGTTTAGGGTTGGGACTACAAAGAACAAACATGTTCTACTGGATAATTCATTTTACTAAATCTTTACTTTGAGAAACACCACTAATGACATAGATCATCTGTCTTGTCTACTCGGCTGGTGATGGGAAAGTGTGTGTGTGTGTGTGTGTGTGTGTGTGTGTGTGTGTGTGTCTCTGAGTGTGATGAACTGTCTGTCAATCACACTCTGAGTTAATTATTTTGTCACCCTGCTGGGTGTGAGTGTGTGTCAAGAACTCTGACCTGGAGACCACTGGCTGGGTCTCTCTCACACACACACACACACACACTCTCTCTCTCTCTCTCTCTTCTCCCAGTGAGTAGAGAGGTCCATGTCCTTCCAAAGCCTATTGAACACCTGACCAACTGCAGACAGATGATTAATATTAATATTCTATTAATATATATGTTTTGTTTTTTGCAGTGACAACATTTTTAGAAACTTATAATGAACATATGTCATATATGTGTAACTGGTGGGGTCAGGAGAAGAATCCAGGGCCGGACCACAAACTCTTTTTGACAGAGTGCGTGTAAAAAACCAATGAAAAACACCAGTCAGACAGATATGGAGCCCCTCTTCTCTGGTGGTGGTGTGTGTGAGATCGAGTAATCCTGCAGGCAGCACAATGGACACTCCTGGGTATTGCTCCTTTCTGTCAGACAGATTAGAGGCAAGGGGCAGAAAATAACACAGCGTAACATGCTGCCATGTTTTTGAGTGACTGGTTAAGTCAGCATCGTTGAGTTAAATAAACGAGACCAAAATAATACAGTGGATGTGGTTTACTTGACGTGCTCTGAGGCGTAAACTGGGCATTTCTGCAGCTTTCATATATATAAACATGTGATAATAACAACAGAAATGGTGACAAATTGTTATCAACATTGTACATGTGACCTTTACGTGTACGTGATTACCCCTTCTTAAGAGATCTTCAAATCCAAATTATCCTTGCTGTGATTTTCAACATAAAAAAAAAAGTTTGGATATCCCAGAGTAAAAGGCCATTTACCTTTACATCCGGTAGAGTAAAGGGAGTTTTTGTCTTCTGAGAAACATTTATTGTGCACTGACCCCAGTGACCAGTGTCAATTATCGAAGTAAAATAATCAGCACCAGCCCTCTTGATCTAAAGAAACCCTACCAGTATGATCCAATAGACGCTGCCTCTGTGAATAAACAATAACAGAAAGCTCCCGTTTTAATCGCATTCAAGCCGCAAACCCTGCTCTTCATTTTCCCACAGGAGAGAAATGAAAGCTTGCACAATAACCAGCACCTACATGTGTCTGAGTCCATAAACCCAGCCACATACTGTGAGCTAAATTGATGGAGAGTAACCCAGGAATGAAAATTAAAACACTGTCACCTTGTTTTTGAAGATGAAGGATGCCGAATGAAAGAGAAGTGAGCGGCGACTTATTGCATTAACGGCCAACACAATCGCATCTGTGCAGATTTGCCTCTGTGCTGTAAATGCGATTGTGAGCAATAACATGTCGATTAAGGGGAATGGCCGGACAACTGGAGGCTCTGTGTGAGTCTGCAGAGGAGGTGATTTGATTAGTGAGGGCCGGAATGGGAAGCCTGAGGGAGAGGCACTGAATACTGATGAGAACGGTCTCGAAGAAACCAAACAAAAAGTAACAGTTTTTGCCACATTCAATATTTGGTTTGGTTCATTTCAGCAGCTTCAGAGGGCACGGGGAACGATGTAATAGATTGGAAAAACAGTTTTTGTTTTAACATTAATCCTGGGATAAAGTGTGATGTAATGCAGAGAAACGCCAATGTTTACTTTAGTAATGCTTTCAAAATGTTTAATTGATCCCCCATCGATGATGGAGAGTACTGTTTCTGATTACACATACATTGCGTAACACATGCATTTACATGCTGACAAACAGA